>NC_027751.1:31415019-31461255 GCF_000695525.1 Brassica oleracea var. oleracea
AGATCACTTGTTTTGGACACTGATCCATTCAGTCCAAATGTGGACGATAAAGAAGTCCATTTAGTCCTGAGATGGACGATGCAGAAGTTTTGTTTTAGACACTGATCTGATTGGTCCATAAGAAGGACGATGAAGAAGCCTTTGATTTTGGTTTATTTTATACTAACCAGCCCAAAGAGGGGTTATTTGGTTTTGTTGATTTGTTTTCATACATGTTATGTTTTACACATGGTGGTACACGCATATCACAGCAACATCATCCAAGATTTCGTGTGTGTGTATTTGAAGTCAATGACTCAATATGTTCGATCAGATTGTGGCATGACCGATGGTAAAGAAGAACCAACTATCATGTTCGAGGACGAAGCATATTCTACCCAAGATCTTCATCACCCACGGATTGCAGAAAACTGGAGAGGTCCAAGAGACCTTCAGTAATGTCCAAATTAGGGGGAGTAATGTGTGTTGTACTCTTTTTTCTTCACCATGGTTTTGTCTCAATTGGGTTTTCCTGGTAAGGTTTTAATGAGGCAACATTAAAGCACATTACAAGCTCTAAATGCTTATGGCATCTAAGGGGGAGTGTTATGAACCAGATTGTGGATGGCTCATAACCAAGTGATTATGATTTGTAATCTTTTCATTTATCTATGACGGTGTAATCTCCCAGTATAAAGAACCTCTATGTTATAAATTAAGATAGAATTTTTCTTTGGTTTTATAACAGAATCGTGTATTTGGCTCTGGTAGCACATCCACTAAAGATTCACAACTTTTCTCTCGGCAATGAATGATCACCAATAAGCTAGCCACAGCCACTTAAAACTCATTAACTAAAACTTGAATTCGTCTTAGTACTCCCTAACCACATAATTATGTGAAAATCCTTCTTTCCTTGAAAAGAAGGCTATATAGATCATTCTAGAAGTAGAGGATAATGATCGTATAATGTCATCAATTTGGATGGTGGGTACAGTATTAAGCATAATTGACCCCTAATTAATTACATGTGATTATTACTGCTATAGTTGGAGCTATATGATTATGCTTATAAGTGTGTATCTTCCTTCTTATTTTTTCTTTCTCGTGAGTGATTATAGACATATAGTCGTAATGGAGTACAATATTGATCGTGTAACATATGGTGGTAGTGGTTAACAACACTATTAGTAAATGAGATCATATGTGATTAAGAAATCATTTTCAAATGTGGGGGCAGAAATGTTCGTCATTGCTGAATTTAGGTATGATCTTAAGAAGATACGTAAGAGGACTCGGAAGAGATGATTCAGCAGTCGGTAATCTTTACCTATTTTTGGATAATATTTACCTAATTAAGTATTTTTCTTTCTACTTCTCAAACAAGGAGTTGAGATTGATTTTGAAAGAATCAAAAATAAAAAATCAGTAAATGAAGAACATTTGTTTAGAACTATTCAGTCAATAAAATAAAACTAGATGTTTTATTGAATTGATATTAGTTTTTGAAGTTCTCCAAGAGTTTGTAGATATCAGGGATCAGATCCTAGGGGGCTGCAAGCCTGCAAGAGGCTTTATCCAGAATCTTTTGGACCAAAAAATTTGGTACTTTGGAATCATTTGAGTGCGAAGTTTTGTGTAAGGCATTAATAATGTGTTGGTGATTTTCAGTAGACTCCTAAAAGTATTTGGTCTTGGTGGCAGCCAAGAGGGAGCTGTCTCTAAATAGACACAACGAGAGAATCTTTACACTATAGGCATCAAACCCGCATGATATAAAAATTCTTAGGATCTAGAGCACCTCCATTGGTTAGAGATAATGAAAATTTCTAAAATAAAAAAATAATATTATGATTATTTATTTATTTTTTATTTTCTTAAAATCAGTTAAAGTATTTATTTCTCCTTAATAGAACGACAGATATCTTTTTCAGTATCTAACGGTTTCTTAAAAACTCTAAATTAAGAATTTTGCTCATTCTCTTTTCTAAATTTCTAATTTTTTTCCTTAAATGTTTAGAACTCTGCCTACAACTACTGATGGACTTGTTCTACGATTCTTGTAAATATTTGCACAACGACAAAGGCATGATAAGTTAAAAAAAAATTGGACTGTTAATTTGATTTCACTTTCGGCTGGAGTGTCTTCAGATTTTTCTCGTTTAGTAATCTCTGTAATTAAAAAAAAAAACTTAGATCAAATTTGAAATTTCTTATACAGTAAAACCTTTATAAATTAATACTCGATAAATTAATAATCTTTATAAATTAATAAATTTCGTCGGTTCCAACTCGGACGCCAAATCCTCCTTCCCCTAGAGCTTTCTGGAAATTTTTTGTCATTTCCACAACTTCTGTATAAGTAAATCTTCTTCGTTTTGTCTCGATCAGATGTTCGGATACATTTGTTGCTGTAGTACCCATTGGTGATATGCAGAGAAATATACTTAGTACAAAAACAATATCCATGACATATTATAGTGTATAGTTTGTTGATTTATTGATGAATCTCTGCCAATACCTTGACTTGATCGCATTTTCTTTCTGAAAAGAAAAAAGAGGATTAATACCACTCCGATGACCACAACCGCAGAAGCAGCTAAAGCAGTCATCACCGGAAATTTCTTTTTTGGGACACATGAACTAGACGAACACTTCGTCTCGTAGCCATCAACACTAAGAAATCAAAAAGTGTATTGATCTTTTAGTATTCTGAATAAAACAATACTTGTGCCACAACCAAGAGATGTTGACTGGATTTGTGTTTGGATGTGTTTCCCTCTTTCAATAACTTTAATCCTTTGTTTTCACGATCACGAAGAGCTTTTGGAATTGAACCATTCAATTTGTTCTTCCTCAAGTCTCTGTAAAAACAGGGAAATTTTTGTACGTGAACAACAACGACTTCATGATCAAACCACCAAACCATGTTAGTAAACTTACATGAGCAGCAACAATTCCATGTTAGCTAGAAATTCGGGTACTAATCCTGTCAAATTGTTATTTGACAAATCCCTGAAGTTTGTAAGAGCATGAGCAATCTTACCAGAAATTGAAAAGTAGAAGAAAAATACTATTATAAGATATCTAACAATACTATTATAGATTGAATTTGTTAATATCCACTAATTGTCCCCGATATTTATTTGGTGTCATTATCTCTTAAATGAGCAAGTATAACTGCATTGACAATTAACAGACATATATATTATCAAAACTCTCCGAACTTTGACATAATTAAAAATTGAATTGCAGTGCGAATAACCAGACACTAGATTTTAACCAGCATATCTATGCGGGTAACATGTCATTTATAGATATAAAATTTTATATTATTCTGTATATAATAATTCTTGATAATATATTGCTGTCATTTTAAAAATAACTTAATAGATGATATATATAGTAGGTCTGGGAGTTTTATCCGAGATCCGAATTCGATCTGGATCCGATCTGAAAATTCGAATATCTGGAGGCGCCGAATCCAGATCCGGATAGTAAACTGTTGGATCCGGCGTCAAAGCCGGATTCGGATCCGGATATCTTGATTTTTTTAGTCCGGATATCCGGATCCGTAAGTTTTATTAATAACTATTTCAAAAATAGTAATATCTATATATAAAAATTAATTTATTTAATATGTTTTTATTTTTATAATAGTATATATAAATTTTATGTAAATTTGAAATATTATACATAGAAATAATTAAAAACATTATATATTTTTTTATTTTTAAATTATTTTTAATATTTTTTATATATTAATATTATTATTTTTTTATTTGAAGGATCCAAATCCGGATCCGGATATCCGCAGGATATTACAATTTTTAGAAGATATCTGACATCCGGATATCCGAGAACCCCAGATCTGGATAAAGATAATAAAATTATGGATCCACCGGATAAGGATCTGGATCCGGATACTTTAAAATTGTCTGGATATCTGATCCGTCTCAGGCCTAGATTGTATAGATATTTTAAAAATGAAGTCTTTTTCAAAACATCAGTCTTTTTCAAAACAAAAAAAAATCCCGAGACTAATTTCATTAATGAAGAAGTCACTACTAATTTCATGCAGCTAAGCCACAGGTCGTGTGCTTATAGACGCTGAGATTTAAATTAAACTAGATATGAACTCGTGCGTTGTACCGGTTTTATTTGATGTTTTAATTTCATGAATACATAAAAAGAATGAAAATATTTTTTCACAGTAGTTCTTGAATTTTTCAGTATATATTGGTGACTTACTTTTGTGATAATAATATGTTTCCTTACATAAATTTTGATTAGTATTTCTATTTCAATAATCATGGTGTTTTAAATAGTATATTAGCTTTTTAATTTTTAGTAAATACATATAAAACTGTGAACTCTCTATAGTAGAACCTTTATAAATTAATACTCGATAAATTAATAATCTTTATAAATTAATAAATTTCGTCGGTTCCAACTCGAACCGGTGTAAAATATGACACAAATCGATAAAATAATAAGATAATAATATTTTTAAAATTCCTATGTAAATATATAGTCTCATTAAAATCATAAATTAATAATCTATCTCTATATATATTTTAAATAAGTACAAACTAAACATTATATTGTTGGTTTTATATTCATAATGAAAATACTTCTATTTTTCTTAATATTTTAATATATTTTGATAATATTTAGTAAAATTATATCGAAAACCACGTAAAAATTCTATGAAACATAAAATATACACCAAATAAGATAATAAAATAATATGAAAGTCAAATTTTTAAAATTTAAATAATTTATATACGGTAAAATCAAATATTTTCTTATTTTATCAATAAAATATATTCAAAAATAGAATAAAATCTAAAAAATGAAACTTTTGTAAATTAATATCTCTATAAATTAATAAAGTTTTAAATTTCCAACATTATTAATTTATAAAGGTTCTACTGTATATGTCTTCGTACTTTTTTTTGGTCCATTTCATTTGGCAAATCTATCTAATTCTAGTCTTTTCAACTTTGGAGCTAATGGAAATCTCAACTTCATTTATATGACACCTTAGGTCCACAAAGCCACAAAAGTTGCAATCTGAAAGTGACTATTTTAAAAGGATGATACCATATCACACCAAGATTTGTACTTATCGTAGCGTAACCAAAACTTCATTATCATTTACTTCCTTTTATTATTGTATAGACGCTATACTAAAAGCTAAATCTAGTCGTAAAATTGAAAGTCCCGTTGAAAATAATGTTAGCTATTTATGTATTTATGAACTAGGGGAATAGTACCTATGTTCTTAACGTTACACTATTTTCAACTTAACGTGTCTTTTTGTGGTACATTCCATTGAAAGAATATTGAAGCACTGAGAAAGAAGAGTCAACATAGAGAATGATATCCATTATAAAGAGAACCAAGCTTGCTTCTCCACAAACACATCACTCATCAACAATCCTCTATCCCTCTCTCTCACTCTCTCAATCATTAACACAAAAAAATATGGAGCACAATAAGGTTGATACAAAGCTTCAAGAATCGTCGTACGATGATCAACAAAAATGGGTTCTTGACTCTTCTCTCGATAGTAGAGGAGGGGTTCCCGTTCGGGCTAGAACCGGAGCTTGGAGAGCTGCACTCTTCGTCATTGGTATGTATAAAAACATTGTATAGGGACTCTTGGTATTAAGTCTTTACAATATAATCTTATGGTTTGATATATGTGTACATGCAGCAAACGAGTTTAGTGAGAGACTAAGTTATTTTGGGATTGTTACAAGCTTAGTGGTCTATTTAACAACGATCCTTCACCAAGATCTTAAGATGGCTGTACGAAATGCAAACTACTGGTCTGGTGTTACTACTTTGATGCCTCTTCTTGGAGGCTTTGTCGCCGATGCTTATCTCGGCCGTTATGCCACTGTCCTACTTGCAACCATCATCTACCTTATGGTAATATATAACTTCCTATTTTCTTCAATTAGTTTTTATAAAAACACTAGAAACGATTATTGTATATATATTTTCTTAAAGATTATTTTATATACATCTTGCATGTATACACTCAAAACTGTTTCAATAATATTGATGCATTCAAACAAACTTCCGATTTAAATTTTCTCGGGAGCCATATTTATTTAAATCTTGTAACACATCAAAATATTTCTGATATATTTGGACGAAGTTTTTAAGAGTATTTTGAGACGCCTGCGTTCTTATTTGTATTACTTATTTAGAGATCAGTCAAAGCTGAATGGTTTGTTTCTCTTGTTTAATTTCTTATCTTTGTTAGCTTTTCTTTTTCAATTTTCAGGGTTTGATTCTGTTAACTTTATCTTGGTTTATACCGGGATTGAAAGCTTGTAATCAAGAAATATGTGTTGAGCCACGGAAAGCCCACGAAATAGCCTTCTTCATTGCAATCTACTTGATCTCCATAGGCACTGGAGGTCACAAGCCATCCCTTGAGAGCTTTGGAGCTGACCAATTCGAAGATGGCCATCCTGAAGAAAGAAAGATGAAGATGTCTTACTTTAACTGGTGGAGCACCGGCCTTTGCGCTGGTGTTTTAACCGCGGTGACTGTGATCGTCTATATAGAAGACCGTATTGGTTGGGGTGTGGCTGGTATCATACTCACGGTAGTCATGGCTACATCGCTTTTGATCTTCCTTATGGGTAGACCGTTCTATCGTTATCGAGCACCTACCGGTAGCCCGCTGACCCCGATGTTGCAAGTTTTCGTTGCTGCCATTTCCAAAAGACATCTTCCTTGTCCAAATGATTCTTCTCTTCTTCATGAGTTGTCTAGAGAAGAGTATACTAAGGGACGGTTTCTTTCCAGCACAAACAATCTTAAGTAAGTGCTTTGCAAGTTACAACTCTAGATATATATATATATATATATATATATGTTCGGTTGCGGTTTTGGTTCGCTTCGGTCATTAAATAATAGTGAACATAATACTGTATACTGATAGATTTGTCACATGTTCTACTAGAATTCCACTTTTAAAAAAATTGTATATAAGATGTACAGGATAGTTTTTGTTTTTTTTTTTTTAATAGAATCCGTTTGGATTTAGTTTTGGTTTTAACTTTTAAGCATATACCAGTCATGACTTGGTTTTGTTTTTATATATCAGTTTCACTGGTTTATATAAATTGTAACAATACCCATTTTCAAGTTTATTATCCGTCCACGCACGGAACTAACCTATACGGTTTGCAGATTTCTAGACAAAGCAGCGATAATCGAAAACCGAGGAAGCAAGAATGCTATGGCTGAGAAGGAGAGTCCATGGAAACTCGCAACGGTAACAAAAGTAGAAGAACTGAAGCTACTCATCAACATGATTCCAATCTGGTTCTTTACATTAGCCTTTGGCATATGCGCCACTCAAGGCACAACATTCTTCATCAAACAAGCCATTATCATGGACCGACATATCGGTCATAACTTCATAGTTCCTCCATCATCTATGTTCGCCCTTGTAGCTCTCTCCATGATCATCTTCTTAACATTCTACGAGAAACTCCTCGTGCCTATTTTGAGACGTGTCACGGGAAATGAAAGAGGTATTAGCATTCTAAAAAGAATTGGAACCGGTATGGTGTTTTCCTTAACCACCATGATTATTGCTGCTTTAATTGAAAGAAAAAGATTGGATTATACTAAGCAACATCACATGGCTCTGAGTGTTATATGGTTAGCTCCTCAGTTCATAGTTATAGGCATAGCGGACGCTTTGACTCTTGTGGGTCTTCAAGAGTATTTCTACGACCAAGTCCCTGATTCAATGAGAAGTTTAGGCATAGCCTTTTACCTCAGTGTGATTGGAGCGGCTAGCTTTGTCAACAATTTCTTGATAACGGTTACTGATCGTTTAGCTGAGGAAATCTCTGGAAAGAGCTTGTTCGGGAAAGATCTTAATAGCAGCCGCTTGGACCGTTTTTACTGGACGCTAGCCGCTTTGACCGCTGTAAATATATGCTTCTTTGTGATTGTAGCCAAAAGGTATACTTACAAGAGTGTGCAATCAAGCCTGGCTGTTGCTGACGGTGGTGACGACGTCGAGACAGCCTCGGCGGGTAATACGTCAAAGTATACTTAAACATGCATCGCTATAGATTCGGTTATGTGATCACCATTTTCATGTGCTTTTGCTTCTTCTTTTTTGTACTTTTGCTATGTGTTTTAGTGCTCTTATTTATTTATTGCGTCTTTAGATCGGTACGTAAGAGCAACATTATCGGTTAAAAACTGTAAGGTTTTCTAAGAAAAAAATTAATATTTTAATTATTTTAGTTTTTCAAAACCTGTTGTAAGTTGTCATAGTTTAGAGTTCTTAACGGTTCGCAAAAGTTGATAAATAAGAAACTTTTGTGTTATTTTCTCGCCTAATTTCTTAGTTTTCATTTATTTTAAATGTTTAGAACCTTTTAAAATCCTCCTGATGGATGTGCTCTTTAATAAACTAATATTGACATCGAAATGTGGACATAAAAGCCAAACTCATAAACGTTAAAATGGTTTTATTCTAATTTCTAAACCAACCACACACAAAATTTATGGATATACTTTTAAAATAGTATATATCTATATGATCTGCAAGTTAATTGTCAGTGTAAATATATTTTAACTTCTCCGAGCCTATTGTCTATTGCCACTACACTCAGAGATAGAGGCTCTCGTACGGACAATGGAATATACGAAGAATCTCAGACAGTTCTCGGTTACATTTGCAACAGATTGTTCTCAGTTGGTGAAGATGGTTTCGGTACCAGAGGAGTGACCAACTTTTGCAAACTATTTGGAAGACATAACAATTTTGAAGAGAAGTTTCTACAGCTCAGAGATCATTCACATACCATGGACGCAGAACTCAAAGGTGGACAGTCTTGCACGTAGTGCAAGGAAACAACTGTCGCTGGTAGCGGAGCTACCGGTGTGGTTCGCAGAATCTTCATAAATATGTTTTTGTTGTTGACAAAAAAAAAATAGGTTCAATCATTTTTCACCGTTCAATGATCACAATAATGTTTACTTGTAATTCACTTGCAGTCCATTGCAGTCCACATCTATCTTTTTCTTCAAGAAAAAATTAACTCTATTACATAAATGACAGTTAAAAAACTATTACAAAATATTAAGAAAGTTGTTATTGAAATGAAAAATACTTTCTCAACTAAAAATGTACGTACAATCTGTGTATTTATATATACAATACATACGGTTTAGTGAAAGGAGGCTAAACCGATGGCTTACCAATGATTAAATGAAAAGAAACTTAACCAAGGTATAATCTAATATAACCGGGACACTGATATAAAAATGGGTTTTACTCCAATGTATATCTAAATTTTTTTATTTTTGAGGTACATACATCTGATCAAAATTTAAAACTACGATAAAATTTGAGAGAAAATATAGAGGTGGATTGGAGATAATTTTGGAAAATAAACTTTGAAAGGTGAAAGTACAAAGTAAAACAACTCAAAAAGAGAAAGAAAAAAAAAAGAATAACACGAGGTCCGAACTTTAAAGGGCTTATTGGCTTAATAGCCATATTTCAGTATGAAATTAGGTGGGTAACACTGATTTTGACATAATTAAATGTCAGACTTTTTGGTCATATTCTCTCCGGTTCTGCCCTTTCACGTAACAAGTTGCCGGTTACAATTTATGAAGTAAACGACGTGGTTGTCTTTTGTGGTACATAATTAACGCCTATGATGTAAGAGAATGATGCGACATGAGTGGATAATAATTGTACGCGTTACACAACTTCTGTTAACTTAACAGACAAAGAAATTACCTGAATTACTATTCTATATGGTAAAATAGTATATATCACGAAATAAACTGAACCCTATCAAATAAGAACTAAATCATACACGTAAATGTAGACCTTAATACAATTTATACTATTCCAAATAAAAGGTCAAGAGCACCTGAAAACTATTTTAAATAAAAAAGAAGAAGAATCATCCACGTATATCTTACATACATATGCACGAGTGTTCTGTTCCATATCACTTAAGTAGTATAGGATTATAACTCCACTTATAATCCCTAAATACTAAACATATCCCAACCACAATTTCTAGATACTAAACATTATCTCAATCTCACCCAACCCCCTAAATACTAAACCCTAAAATCTAATCAGTAAACCCTAAAACAAATATAAACCATAAACTCAAATATAAACCCAAAACCTAGATAGAATTGAACAAAATAAATAACATAGTACATATTGGTGAAATTATGAAATGTCTATGATTGCATGGAAGAAGTTAACGTCGACCATAACCATACTTCTCCACCTTCTAAATGCTAAACCCTAAACTCTAATCACTAAACTCTTACCCAAATATAAACCCTAAACCTAAATTCTATACCATTAGACTCAACATCACATTGTATTATGTTTTATCTGATGCCATAATAAATTCTATTCCATTTGCGTTTAATATACTATTTTTCTTTACAAAATCATATACACATCAATATAAAATATGGAAAGGTCAATACATAACCATATTGTTTGTCATTCACAACAATAAAAAAATTAGTGTATTCCAACCGCATCGGAGAAAAGAATTTTGTTGTTGATTCACTAGATAGAAGAGAAGAACATACAGTGATAGAATTATGAGAAGAGGGACAATTGCGGTAGAAACAAATACAGTAGTTTCGAATGTATAGATGGAGGTGATCGTCACTGAACAAGTCCTGTCACTCGCCACACGAGTCTTCAAAACTCTATTATTCACCACAATCCTTCACCATCAACAGAGACAATTTTATCAACAATTCCATAAATCACATAATATCACATATTAAATTATGATTATTAATTATGTGGCGATGTCAACGCACATTATTTTTAAACTGAAAACCACTTCAATAACATATATTATACTATTAACATAATAATTGCTATACTATACGGGCAGACATATGTACTATTCCATTTATATACAACAGTCACCCACCACAATATAGTTTATATATTATGGAAATAAACATCTATACTACTTTATTTACTTATATATAGTATATTTTATTTACAAATTCACACAAACAAAGTAATAGAGCTTGACATAGCTATCTTCATCGGGTCTATTCCATGTATATACACAGTCAACTATATTGTCATGCAAATAGAATACAAGCACCATTTTCTTATAAACAGAAAATCCCAAACTTCTGGTTTTTTTACTTTACAATATCAGATTCCGACATACAATGAACGGAAATTCAGAGAATTTAAGAGTATTAAAACAACTTACATAATAGGCAATGTGATTTTGTTTTACCGCTGTTACGGTGCCGTCTTACTCACGCCTTTTGTCACCTACCGAGCCTTCGATAATGGTCTTCTTCTCCACAAACTCACCAAAAATGTAATCGGTGGTGTCTTAATCGCTCAAATATGAAGATGAATCTATTGACCTTTCCATATTTTACCATTTACTTTGTTAACTATGTGAGAGTAAGTAAATGTCACGTCTTTCTTTTAGAATCACTAGTTATTAATTTAAATTATATTATTTTTTGCATGTTTTACTGGTTGAATGAAAGGGTAGGATGACAATATTATAGAAAAGACAGACTGTGTATCGGTATATTAGGGAAATTGGATACTTCATGAATTATGCTTTTTTTGTTTGGTTATACAGACATATTTCCCAACTTTAAATTCGAATTTTATGCATACGACGACGTTTTGAGTTATATGTCAACTGTGAGTCTGTGAGTGCGTCACCTTCCTTATTACCAATAAACCCTTTTTTCCCTTCTCAGACAAACAGAGGTTTAAGGGTTTTTCTCTCTTAGGGTTTCCCCTTCTCCCCCGTCGATCTCAATCGCGATTGATGCGACTTCTGCTTATAATTCCTCAGACCCATATACAAACCAATCTCGGAAATGACCATGGAAGCTCGAGTCGGCGTAGTGGTGGAAGGAGGGCAGAGGGCTCTCCACACAGCCACCGCCGTGAATAACACCGTCGTAGACGCCGGAAACAGGAAGCTTTTGCAGCAACAACAGAGTAATAAGCCGTCGCTGAATCAGAAACAGGGCGGATCCATCTCCCATCTCATCGCCGGAGGAATCTCCGGGGCCTTCGCTAAGACGTGCACCGCTCCTCTCCCTCGTCTCACCATCTTGTTCCAGGTAAAAAGGTGCAAACTTTGGCGAGTTTATGGAGTTTTGAGTTTAAAAGTTGAAGACTTTATTTATTTATACCCATGAACATGAACATGAATGATGCATGCGTGCGTGAGGTGTGATGAATCGCATGACAAGTTGTGAAAAGGTGTCGACTTTGGCATGTTTATGACTTTTTTTTTTTTGTTATTGCTAGATACAAGGGATGCAATCGGAGACTGCGATTTTGAGCAGTCCAAGCATTTGGCGTGAAGCGTCTCGTATTGTCAACGAGGAAGGTTTTAGAGCTTTCTGGAAAGGGAACTTGGTTACTGTAGCTCACAGGCTTCCGTATTCTGCTGTCAACTTCTACGCTTATGAAGAGTACAATACTGTGAGTTGGATTCGATTCTATTTTTGGAGTGTAGTCTTTAGTACTTTATGCTCATCTGTCATTATTTGCAGCTTTTTTACTCGAATCCAGTACTGAAGAGGTATAAAGGAAATGCAAGTTTGGATGTTTTAGTGCATTTTGTAAGTGGTGGCTTAGCTGGAATGACAGCTGCTTCAGCTACTTACCCTCTCGATCTTGTAAGGACACGGCTTTCTGCGCAGGTAATTGTTTTATTTATAACTCTTCTAAGATGAAAGGGTGATGTCGTTATTCTTGACCTAACCAGGTTTCTTTTGTCTTCCATTATATTTTGCAGAGAAGCTCAATGTATTATCAGGGAGTTGGGCATGCTTTCCGTACCATTATCAGAGAAGAAGGATTTTGGGGGCTATATAAAGGACTTGGTGCTACTTTGTTGGTTCGTTTTTTTTTTTTTTTGCTTCCTCTTTCTTGTTAACGATCTGTGTTTGATTGCTAACTCATTCTTGGCAGTGTTAAGATCGTCAGTATTGGTAGCCATTTAGCCAATACCTCCCACTATGATTTTCCCTAGGCTGCTTCTGTAGATGGGAGTCTCTTAGATGATCTAAGTGTCTAGTTAGTGGTCTAAGCGTCTCATCTTGTAATTTTAGGGACCTAATTAATGGACGTACTTGCACTGGGCATTCTTGTTGTATGTAGGCTGTTCAGTTAAGAATATAAAATTGATTTATTTGAAGCAGTTCATGCTCATGGTCATATTTGGAAAGATGTTGAAGTGAGTGTGAAACTGTTACTTACAAAAAAACAACCAAGAAGGATGATGTATCTGAGGCTAGAAAATTTAATGACAACTAACTTTTAAGTTGGATAATAATAGAAATTGAGGTTCTTGTTGGTTGTAGCTATGTTTTTATACGTGTTTTGTATTGCAGGGTGTTGGTCCAAGCCTTGCCATCAGCTTCTCAGCATATAACTCTCTGAAAACATCATGGCTATCTCATAGGTAAAAAGGCCTCTTTGATTTGGGATGTGATTTTGTTTGTTCAATCTTAACTCATCATACCGTACCTTAATATTGTCTTCTTCGAAACCCTTTTTCAGGCCTAATGATTCAGAAGTTATGGTTAGTCTTAGCTGTGGCAGTCTCTCGGGAATTGCTTCCTCCACAGGTTTGTTATGAATAAAAAGATGAGGCTTGGCTTTCCTTATTGGTGTATGCATTACATTAAAATTGTTAGATTATACCCAATCTAACTTTTGTAGCAACGTTCCCGGTGGACCTGGTGAGAAGAAGAATGCAGTTGGAAGGAGCTGGTGGGCGAGCGAGAGTGTATAAAACGGGACTCCTTGGAACGTTCAAACATATATTTAAGGCAGAAGGCATGAGAGGGCTATACAGAGGAATCTTACCAGAATACTACAAAGTGGCTCCTGGTGTTGGCATTGCCTTCATGGCATATGAGAAACTGAAGAAACTCTTATCGTCTGTCCCCAATTAATAGTCTCATATGCTCTGGTATAAGCTGCGTTATAGAGTTTGGAGAAGAAGAAACAGAAAGTCTTTGGTGGTAGATTTTTTTTTTTTACTTTCCAGTGTATAGTAAATGCAGTTTAAGGTGTGAGGTTACAGTTTCTTCCTCCATTAGCATCGCTCGAGATAGCAATTTTGCCTTGTTCTAGGGCTCTAACATTAATCCAAGCTCTATGCTCGTTTATGAATCCTTAATATATGTTTCATTTGAAGATTTTTTAATGTAGAAACAATATCTCAACATACAATAGAAACAATTGACCAGCGTGACAACAAAGAGAATGGTACAAGTCCTCTGGATATTAACCAACATCCAAAAGAATTAAGAATCAGGTCTTTTTCTTTTGTGGCTGTACAAACAAATGGTTACTTTTACAGGCACTGAACAAAACAAACAAGAAAAAAAAAACATGTGGGATGATTTGTTTGTTCCTCCTCCTCTCATGGTTTCTGAGGACCTGAAGTTCTTTTATGGGATTGTAGGTGTTTTAGTCTGCTTATGAGGTTATCTATATATGTTCTGATTCGATACCTTACTGAGTTTGTGAGTGTTAAAGGTGGATTTAGAATCAGCGTTTGCGCCTCCACTACAAGGAAGACTAGCAAGCGCACCGCTTTTGTGTAGAGGGTTACTGCGTTCTCTGCCTCTCCCATCACCACCTCATCTACCTGCAAAAGTGAGTGTAACTATGATAATATTAACAAACAATAGTAACCATATTGGTTTCCAGTTTAGGATTTGATCATAAGAGGCAAAATAAACTTACTCCTCCACGTATGCCAAGAGTAAGAGCTGCTTGGAATATTATCTCCATCGCATCAGGCATCTTTGTATTGCCTACAATCATGTTCTCTGTAGTTTAATAATTCTGATTAACTGAAGAAAAACAGAAAGTAAGATGCATACCAGATTCAACAAACTTGGCAAAATCTTCAGCACGCTCAACCTCCTGGACAAACTCTCTCTGAATCTGAGACAATATTTTCTCTGATCTTTCTTGGCTAATATTTCTTCTTACTCTGTTACTGTCTTGGCGCAGGCTTCCTTCTACACCAGAGGCTGCCTGAGTATGGCAGATGTGCAGTGCTTGGTTCCAAATCGCAAGAATCACCAGTTGGATTGAGAAAGCTTCTAACTGTTTACCTGAATCAATCTATGAAGAGAAGCATGAAAAGCAAAGGCTCAGAAACTCACGTTGGCAAAGTTCGTATAACTATCAGAAGTTGCTTACCCTTTCACGAACCAATTCTGCAATCGTTGCTGCACACTTTTGCAAAGACCGGATTCTTGTCAAGCTGTGAGTTGATGGCTGTTCAAAAGCATCCACAAGGTTCAGAGACCCATGGGAAGTACCCGGGAGAGAATTTGGGCTCTCCAAGCTTTCAAACCGACCACCAATGTTCCTGCCAGTGGCACCAGCTATTGGCATAGGAGCCGTTGAACTCGTTACGTTTCTTTTAATGAACTCCACAGGAGGGGAATGTGATTTGAACGGGTAATTGAAAAGCTTCGGAGAGCCAGATGAAGATGATGGTATATCCACTGATGGTCCAGATATCAGAACATAATCTTGATCTATTGAATCTGGCGTATCCCCTACTGTAAAAGCGAGACAACTTTAATAAAAACATTTTTTCTAGTGGTGAGCAAATGATAGATATGCAGTTACCTCTTCCTTGAGTACTAAGTGATCTGGAATCAGGCAAGCTTGACGGTTTGAATTGGTTTCTATCTATTAATCTATGGCTTTCGAACTTGAAGTTATTGGTATCTGCTCTATGACTAACTCTACTATATCTGGAATTAAGTTCCATGTTTTTCAAAGGACTAGATGCTGCTGCTTCCCTTCTCTCAACACTAAATCCATAAGATGACTTCATCGGAGAAGTATGTTTAATATATGAAGGGCTTCCCTCAGGTTCACTAGAATCATCATCTAAAAAGAACGGCAAAGAGTCATCATGAGAAACTTCTTCCATTTTTCCTGAGGGACTGCTTCCTGATGAATGAAAACCATCCATCGTTCTTGAACCTGATCTACTCCTGCAACAAAACAACATAATCAGTATAACAGTTTGAACCACGAATGATAGAAGAGAATAGCATATCTCACCTTGGCACATCATATGATTGTCTGTCTGAAAGAAAAGGGTGATGAAAGAACTCTTCAAACGTCAAACGTTCCACTGTGAAACAAAAGCATTCCAAAAATAAATAAATGTTAAACACAAACAGACACAGAGTCACAGACCATAATAACTCTTGAATGTAACTAATTCAAATAGCCTGAACTAACAATTCTATCTATTTGCTATCTCTTTAGAATTTAATGGGGCTGACTATGCTAACAGAATCAGAGTTCACCTGGATTACGGCGCAGCAATTTCTGACATAGATCTTTACAGTCAGTAGTCAAATCTCTACAGTCTACTGGAAACTGCAATTCAGTTGATCTCATAATGTTCTGGAACAACTGTGGAAATCAGATGGATAACATGTCAGCCAATGATGCATTCACCGAACACAGACATTTAAATATTTTAGAAACTCATGTCACTTTTTGGTATACAAGACCTGAACTTGGCTGTTTCCTGTAAAAGGGGTCCTTCCTGTCACAAGTTGAAATAATATAGCACCAACACTCCAGAGATCTGCCTGTGTAGCAAGGGAGATTTTAAGCAGGATATAGATTATAGTATAAGACATGTCTAGGTGGCTTCTAGAGGAAAAAGTCGCACCTTTGCATCATACTTCTGAAGCTGCATAATCTCTGGGGCCATATACAATGGGGAACCACACAAAGTTTCTGCCAAACCCCTTGGCTGCAACGATCTGAGCTAAGAAAATGTGATGTTTAAGTGCAAATTGCAAACATAAAGTGTCTAATAAACATACTCCCATATAAGACCAACTCTCTCTGATCATCGCATTAAACTTAGTTATTTGTGTAACAAAGGAGAATACCTTGCAAATCCAAAATCAGCAATCTTCAGAGCTGCATCGTTATCATCTGTGGATAGAAGAAGATTCTGTTTCAAGAACGAAACAACCTTAGCAATTGGATTTCAATATTACACAAAATCTCTCTATCTCTGCTAGGACAATAAAAACTCTGTGAAAGCATATCCTGTAATAACGAATAAACGTGTTTTAGTGGAACCTAACAGATCACCCCTTCTAACCTTCTAAGTGATTAATCTTCTAAGAAAAGTTCTCTCACGTTTGACAATACAAGATCATTCCTGGGTATGGGATGAGAATCAGACATACCTGAGGCTTTAAATCTCGGTGAATGATATTATTGTCACGAAGAACTTGCAAACCAGCAGCTATATAACATAAGGAATTCATTTAAGAGTAAGAATGCAATTGTACTGTGACTCGAAACCAAACATGGAGTAAGGAAGAACTCTTTTGTAGAATTTACCTAACTGCTGCATAAAATGCTTAGCAGTAGCATCAGGGATCTTTCCATGACGCTGAATAAACATAGAAAGATCACCCCCTTTGCAGTACTCCAACACCAAATTTATTTTCCCGGGAGCCTACATCAAATTTTACAAAACAGAAAACAATCCTTTAGCAATCAAAACCCATTCACACTCAGAGCATTTACAATTTCCAATGCAAAATCATCATCAGCCTCCTACATGGTCTACGGAGTTAAAAGAAGGCGGCTAAGCATCTGAATTCAACAAGGGTCATTCCCATTCTAAGCAATGACCATTTACAGTACTAAGTATCATTTGCCTAAACCATCTACAGAATTCAAAAGTGCTAATTTCTCACAAAGATAAGACCTTTTTTTAAACTCCCAGCAAAAGGAAGAAAATTAAGAAACAAAACAAAGCTCAAATATTTGGATGTTCCATCTTACAGTGGGAGCTTTATACAAGCTACAAAACGATCCATAGGAGCTAACTAAGAAGAGCATAGCGAAACGAAAAAAACACCCACCTCGATCATGTCGATGAAGCGGATGATGTTGGGGTGATTGATCTTCCTCAAGATGAAAATCTCCGACATGAGACTATCTTGCAACTTCTTACTAAGCCTAGCCATGGCGATCTCCTTGATTGCAACCACGGTTCCATCTACAAGATGCCTCCCTTCCCACACCACCGAAAACGAACCCGACCCGATTTGTCTTCCCACCGCGTAATCCCCGATTACCCGCCCGCTCATCCCCGCCGCCAACTGAGCCATCCTTCCTCCGCCGAGCAAATTTACGGAGATCCGAAAATTGAATAATTTTGAAAACTCAATTTGAGTTGATAAGGAAAGGATTTCAATTGGGCGTATTCATCAGATAAAATGATGATGAGCGAAAGAGAGAGAGAGAGAGAGAGAAGGTTTAGTTTGAATTGATTTAACGTTTTTTTATTATTATTATATAACAAATGACAAGAGAATCAACTTGTAATGAAATGAATACGCTTCTGATTATACGATAAAGATTCCCAACATTAATTATATGATTATTTTCTTTAATTATCGTATTAGTGGTGTGAGATTACGATTGTTGACATTTTTCACGGTATCTTTTATTTAATCACCTACAAGATTGTTTTTTTCTCAATGATTGATACTCCGTTATAAATCTTTACGTTTTGATTAAAGTGTCGGTTATATAAAAGTACTGTCAGTAAAAAAAATGGTCGTTAGAAAGGTGAAGTGTAAACGTTTTAAATGAAGTGCGAAGATGGGATTACGTGTATAACTAAATACCAAAAAAGAATGGCGTAATAAGCAGCGTACACGAATTTTGTGTAGGGGTCTAAGCCACTATAGCGTGCCGTTGTAAAAAGCCGACCACTAGCTTTTTGATTGCGACTGGCCGCCATTTCTATGAATATTTCCAACTAAATATTTCTTTCCAATATTCTTACGTTTTTGTTTCAAATTGGGAAATAAAATACTGATTTTATGGTATGAAGGTCTTAAGTTCGAATCTGTAACATGGTATTTTGCAAACTTAACATGTGATCATGTTAGGATTGGTCATTTGTTGTACCTTTTACATGTTAGGTACGTTACTTACGATTGTATGATCAAAGTTACACAACACATGTTCCGTAGGGAGGACTCCGAATACTTAATTCATCCTCGAAAAGTAGAATATTCAGAATCTTTGAATTGGATTCCAAATTATTAATAAACTATGTTATTTAAACCATACCGATCTTGGTTTGGTTATTTTCAATGGATTTTTTTTGTGGAACCATATATGAACTGTCTTCGCAAATTTTGCTATACATTTTTACCTCAGGGCCCTACTCTTAATTTTATTTGGCCCAAAGGAGATTGATTGATTTTTTAACATCCGCCCAACCGAGATTGATAAAATGATGTTTTTCAACTTTATAATATGTGATCAACATTAGGCCGAACGTCGGATATCCAAAATTAAGGGGTGTCATTGGCTATTACCGCAGATACTCTCCACGGCCACAAATATACTCACAGTCCTAAATCTAACACTAATCTTGATTTGTATATCTTTTTTAAACTCACAGTCCTTTTTTAAAATCTACAGCACTTCTTTAAACTCATGTCTTTATAATTACTACGCAGAAAAAAATACCTACAGCCAAATTTAAAGATTTAAAAAAAAAAAATCTAGAGCCAAAGCAAAATAAATAACAACAATATTTCTATAGCAAAAAAAACAAAATCACAGCTCTTACCAATCAAACCAAAAATAACTAAAACCGGAACGGGACTTCCAATTACTTGAACAATTTTTACATTAGAAATATCTGAACCAAACCAAAAACCAAACAAGTATCCGAATAAGTATCATTATATATATATATATATATATATATATATATATATATATTTATTTAGAAATCTACTAAAATATATGAATGTGTTTAAGAAACTAAATTATCCAAATTATATGAAGTACCTGAATTACTCAATTTATCTAAAATTATACAGATATTTTTATCCGAAATATTATAATAACAGAATAATTTAAATTTTTAATCCAAATCATTTAATTTGCGCGACATTTTCTCCAAATTAAAGAACCTAGACGAATCAAAACCAAACATGATTCAAAACTTTCAGATATTAGCCGATTTTTTGTTTTACTATCCAAACTTGCCGAACCTCAAGTTATTCAAATCGATCTAAACCAAAAAACTAAAAAAAACGGCCGTTGTTAACCTCCTATCTGATTCTGAACTATCAAACATCCAAAATAACCCCGAAATGCCCATATTCTTAGCCCAAACAGAAGGTCCACTGATATCATAACAACTAAACACGTTGGAAAAATGAGTTATTTGAAGAGATAGGTCTTTGTTAGGAGTGGGTGTTCGGGTACCCATTCGGATTTGGTTTGGATCTATTCGAGTTTTGGATTTTCGGGTTCAAAAATTTCAGTCTCATTCGGGTATTTCTAAATTTCGGTTCGGTTCGAATCTTTGCGGGTTCGGTTTGCGTTCGGATAACCCATTTAAATTATTTAAAAAAAATTAAAATTCATTATATACTTTAAATTTCTCAAAATCTATAAACAAAATAATATATTACATATAAATTTGAATAGCATATGTCAAAGTACCTAAAATTAACATATAAATTGGTTTGGTTTGAATATTTGGATTGAGAATCAATAGATATTTTAAGTATTATAGGTATTTTGAGTATACTTTAGCTATTTTAGACACGTACTTTTGACTATTTGTATATATTTATAAGTATTTTGGACAACTTAAAAGTATCTTATATATTTTGATGATTTTAATATATATCAAATCTAAAAATAATTAATATATATAGGTATATAAATCAGTTTCGGATATAATCGGGTATCCGAAATACTTCGGTTCAGATCCGGTTCGGTTTCGGTTCTCTAAATACCAAAATTTTAAACCCATTCGGATATTTAATCAATTTCGGTTCGGGTTCGATACTATTTTTTCGGATCGGGTTCAGTTCAGTTTTTCGGATCCGGTTTTTTTGCCCGGCCCTAGTCTTTGTGTTTCCAAAAAAAAATTAAAGAGATGTCCATTGTGACATCAAGTGAAATGATCAGTTACAAAAGGAATGATTAAATCAATACTATTAAAACATCAACATCACCTATCAACATCACCTATTGATAAATGTTATGTCCAACAATTTATTTTCTTTATTTAAGAAACATCTTATTATTCTTTTTATATAACTGTATAAAATCAAATAACCGTAAACACCTTTTACGAATCAGTATACATTTGTAACTTCGTGTCCACAATTCTCAGCTCTCACCACTTTTTTCCCATATGGCTGTTTTGCGTTTACATAATACAGACATATATATATACAACAATTATTCTTTCTTTTTGGGTTTTTAACATACGTAGATTGTTAACTTATAATATTACTCTATTATTCCAAAATTATGATTGAAAATTGTTACATGTTATTCGGTTACGTTTGCTCTATAAGTATCCACCCAAATTACTTATGTATGTTATTTAATAATCTGAACCTTTTTCTGAGAATTTCAACCTTTTATATGATTAATATAACATGTTACTCTATATAATTAATTTATGTATGCAGTTACATTATTGATACATTTTTCTAAAATGATATGTTAATTCTCATTATAGTTCCGACTATAAATATAATACATGAATATATTAAAAATACTTTTTCATACATTTTCAATAATTTTGTTTTTCACCTTTTCTAAAATCCATTTTCCCAATTTTATTTAAAAATAAATTAAAATTATTTGAAAATGAAATTCAAATACATTTTCAAAATTTGTAATTCTTATTCAAAATATTCATCTGTTTATATAAATATTCATCTACTCTTAATATTAATCTGTTTATATAAATATCTATTCTATTAAATTAGGAACATAACCAGTTGATATAGGTTTAGTCCAACAATAAAAATTCATGAATCAATTAAGATAAATTAAATACATATAAATAGCTTTTATAAAAAAAATAAATTATTTAATTTAGATATTCTATTAAATTAGAAACATGATATTATTATGGAAGTATTACTTATAAAAATATATTCTACGGGTTTAAGTTTACGGGTTTTAAATAGATTATTTGATTCAAAATATTTATTAAGTGTGATTTTACTTAAAGTTAGTGAATACCTTATAACCCATTTACATATATATTTCAAAAAATATATTAGAAATTATTTTTTCAAACATTTTTCAAAAATTTGTTCAGCTTTCGGTGCGGCTTGGATTTGATATTGGTTTTCAGATATAACACTTTAAGAACCGTTCGAGTATATAGGCCAAACCTAATAGATTATGAGACTTTAATTTTCGGGTCGATTCCGAGTCAGATTTTTTGGATACAGATATTCTTAACTAATTATGTTACGCAACTATTAAAAACATATAATATGTTGCCAAATTTTATGAATAAATTTTAAAAATATTTTCTGATTCATATGACATAAGTATATAATTATGCAATTTGACATATTTAATATAGTTACCAAATATTATATTAAATTTAATTAATATTAAAGACAAATATGATTACAAAAAATAACACAAATATAAAAATTAAAACAAAAAATATACTCGTCCTTGAAAGGGCGGGTTACAATCTAGTGATGTTTTAAAACTTAACCAACTACATAAACGATTCCGTATGCATTTAAATTGTAATTTGGAAAAGAGAAAAAGACAAAAATAGCACTAAATCAAGTTTTTGTTCCCAAACTAGCACTCAAGGTCAAAAGTCACAAAAATAGCACTTAATGTTTTATCAAAAGTCACAAACTTAGGGTTTAGAGTTAAAGGGTGGAGTTTAGGATTTAGGGTTTAGGGTTTAGAGTTTAGGGTTTAGGGTTTAGAGTTGAGAAATGAGGTTTTGGGGATAAAATTTCAAATTTTGAAAAATAAAAAAATTAAAATTTTCAAAGGATAAATTTAGAAAGATGCTATTTTGGTCATTTTAGTTTTTGAGTGCTATTTTTGTGATATAAACTTAGAAATGTACTATTTTGGAGATTTGCCCTTTGGAAAATGATAAATTAAAAACTCAACCAGCAAAATGATAAATTAAAAACTCAACCAGCAAAATTATTCGATCTGGCAGAAAGGCAAAAACACATAAAAACTCCACATGCGCACAGGTCATTCGAACAACACATCCCATCGAAACTTTTTAAATATAAAGAATCACATCTTATTGTTTCTAAAAAAAAAGAAAAAAAGAATCACATCTTATATCTCAACCATGTTGGTCTTTGATTCCCTCTTCTCTCTGTATATAAACCCTTGCACATCTTTCTCTCTGTGAATATCTACGGATGTTCCATTTCTTGAAATTAAAATGAAATTTCCAAGGCTTTTGGGTTTAGTGATGTGATAAAGAGAAGCAGAGGAATGATATATACGAGCACAAAAAAATGGAGAAATTCTTGAAGTTGGCGCAATCATTTGCATTTGTTTGGGGATTCATCTTGCTGGTGGCTCTAGTGTGTTGCTGCATCAACACCAAACCTGATCGGGACAACGATGACGATGCTAGCTGTGCCGGCTGTGACGGAGGACATACCGCCTTTTAGTCTAGGTTTTAATCATTTTGGTATTGATTTGTTTTTGAGTCAAGCTCAAGTAATTTCGTAAAGATTCTTACGCATTCTAATTTAATAGTGTGTTTGTACATCTTCTTCGTTATCCATTTTATGTTAAAGTTCTGATTAGTCGTGATTGTGACAATGAGTTTTGTATATGCTTGATGTGAGGTCAACAAGACCGAGCTTGGGTTCTTCTTTCCATGCGATTCTGTACTCGTTAGTTCCCCCGATGTTGTAATCTCTCCTTGTAACAAGGCCTGGTCCGGGCATAGGCAAACGAACTGACCGTTTATGGCCAATTTTATACAAAAATTTTAGTTGTATATATGTAGGGCACCATTAAAATTTTTTACGAAGAATGAGGGCATAAATCATGTATTCGAGTGTAGGGTATTACATGCTTTTTTAAAAGGTTAGACCGGCCCTACTTGTAACATGTGTACGTATAATTCGATATAGAATATTTTTCCCTACTTGACATAGGTTACATACAGAGAAAATGACATTGCTAGACTTTTACACTTTATAGCTGATTGGTTTTTTTTTTTTTTTTTTTTTTTTTTTTTTTTTTTTTTTGATCAAATATAGCTGATTGGTAAAATTAAACAATTAAACTGTTAAACTTTAATTTCGTATCACTTTTACTCTGAAGGTTATAAACATAACTGCGGTGATGCGGTGAATTTACCATTTTTCTGGTTAAGAGCTTTTCCAACTCTATTTTTCGTTTAAAAATGAAGTGTTTAATAAAATATTTTCAAACCTTACTTGATTTTAAATTATATGTATAATGGAAGAAACTATTACACAAATAGAACAACGGTTTTATACCCTACTCTTTACACTACTTCTCATTATAAAATACGGATTGGCTGGCCTACGGGCGGAATAATAACCGAAAAATACATAAATATATCATTAGTGTTAATGAATATTTCAAAATGTTTAGCTTACTTTAATTTAAAGTGATATTAATTTTCATTCTGTATGTTTTGTTATTCTTATAATAGATTAGGTTTATCTTAATATTGAAAGCATGTTTATGAATACATAATAATTTTACATATTTTATTTGTTTATTCTACTGTAATTATAGTTTTGATAATAAGTAAAATAATTTTTTGTACAAAAATCTCGGATTAGTTAGGTGCCAAAATATTATTTTAGATTGATGTCAAATGTTTTGTTAGATGTTTTAAAAAAAAATCGATCAAAAACAAATTCTGGATTATTAAATATTTTATCAATAATTTGGTTTAAAAACAATAAGATGATGAAAATGCGAAATACTTAATAAACTTCTACAAATTATAGTGTTAAATTTTTAGACAACTTCTCTTGATGAAATTTCATCAGGGAAATAAATGATTCAGCTTTATTAATAGCGTAACATTATTTTTACTATTTGTTATTAGATCTAATTGTTTATATACTAAATAAAAGGTGTGGTTGGACGAATTTCTTTTCAAATATGTCAACGCTCTGATTGTTTTTATTAGGTTAGCAGGTGTCATTTGTCGAGAAGATATGTCATGGAAAACGTTTTACGTTGTGTGAGTTTTATTTGATATTATTTTAATGATTTGTAATTGTATAGTGTATTTCAAGTAAAGTAATTTATTTTGAAAGTCTTTCCTCTAAGCCCCCATTTTCCATTTTCCATGAACTCATACACCAAATACCCATATGCAGGCAGCATCAGGTTTCAAGACTAATGGCAATAGGGGTGTGATCAAGTGTATCTTTTGTACCAGACATCATTATGTAAGAAAGAATTAAACCACCGTATTTCTCGTGTATTCCCTTCTTTCTTTCATTTCTGCTTGCTTCCTTCTAGTTCCACCATCATCTGCACTTTCTCACTTGCTTCCATTGTAGTGATACACTTGGCTTTCTCCATCTTTGGAACATCCAGAACTGCCGCTTCAGCACTCCTAGCTTCCTCAAATCTTCGGGATTCTAACATTCTCCACAGCTTATGCTAATTTTTCAAGAGAACATGGGAGTACTAAAGTTTTAGATGGAGCAAGCTGAGCTTACTCATCATCAACTATCCCTGCTTGACACCTATATTTATAACCGTTCTTTTGTATTAAGTGCTTCTTTGGACGCTGAGCTGTACATGTCCATGGTTTGCCTAAGTTCAAGCCTTCATCTTCTCATCTCAGCTTCAATATCTCTCTGCAAGTCAATGACTGGTGTTTATTTGACGGTGAAAACCTTCTTGTCAATGCGAATGGTCATCACGCTAATGTCTGGTCAGAGTCGGTGTTTTCAACTTTGTTGGTTACGGCAACTCTCGTCAAGTAACAGATACTGCCATCACGATAAATCAATTTCAGCATTACAAGAATAGAAAACCTTTCTTGAAATGTTATAGTATAAGACGTGTGGCAGAAGTAACATACCACTATGACAGAGTTATCCTTTGGGGATTCTTCCTCTAACTCCTTAAAATAATGTTTGAAGACAGAAAGATAGCCAATTTCATCATCAACTATACAAAAAAAATTTCGGGAAAGATTTTCTGATAATCAAGAAATAAACAAATGGATCCCACTAAAATTGAATGTTTAGATTAAAAGCTTGATAATGAATTTACGAATAAAGCGAAACAGAATTTACGAATAAAGCGAAATAGAGGATATTATCATTCGGATCATCCCCTTGCACTTGATAGGCTACCTTTTTTTCATTTGATAGTGTTTTAATGACAAAAAACAACTTAATCATATAAATATTATAAATTAATCTGGATTTTTTTTTTTGTAAACTGAAAGGAATTTGGGAAGGCTCTATCTAATTCATTCCTTCCAATGAGAATCCAATTAGAAACGCAATAGAACCAATTCCAAGTACTAACCACTAATCTAACGCACCACTGATAATTAATCTGGATTTTAGCTTGAAATATTTTAATCGTAATATAATAAAGGGTTTTCTTGGAAGATGATTTTATTTGCATATTAAACCATGAACTTGAAAACCCACATGTCAAACCACAAAGTAATAGTCAATTTTTTTTATACTCTTATACAACTATACATGTAGAGATGTCAAACAGGTTTATCCATCCCGTTCCATCCCGTACCGCGGCGGGTTAGTCGTCGATCGGGTCACAGCGGGCCTGTTCTGCGCGGGCTGCGGTCTTCAAAATGCTGTCCCAAACCCGTACCACAGAATATATAGGCCTTCGCAGGACGCCTCCTTATCAAACCGCCTGCTACATCTTCTTTCATGAATGTTCAAGTAGAAGAGTTGTGTAAGAGAGTTGAAGAGAGCTCATTAAGAAGTTTCACTAAAGCCTTATCAAAATCAATGCCACAAAGCTCTGTTTGTGCTTGCGTTTTTGAGTTAAAAGCCTTCTTTTGTTATCAACATAAGCTTTTGTTAAGTTTGAATCTGATTGAGTTGTTCTCTTTGTAATAATTTGGCTCATGTGTTGTATGTCTTCATCAAACCATCTCTCTTTTTAATTATTTGGATTGCAAAAAAAATTGTGAATCACTTTGCCAAATTATACAAGTGATGTGATTTACAGCTAACTTTTCTCCTAAACAACACCATTGTAACCAATTTTATTTTAATTTAAGAAAAACACTACTTTACAGTACTGAAAACAAAACCAATCAACTTAAACAAGAAATATCACATTGTAATAAAGGAATTCATAGTTGTGTATAATAAAAAGAGAAAACCAAATCAAAACACCACAAGAACTTGAATCGTCATCGCTGGAGTTGGAGTCGTCATCGCCGGAGCTCGAATCATCATCACCGGAGCTCGAATCATCATCATCGGAACTCCTTATGTTTTATGGGCGAAAAGTCACAAGCATCGCTTTTTTTCTCACTTTCTTTCTCGTTTTTTCAGGTAAAATAAGAAATGAAGAAAAAAAACGCTGGTCCATGTAATCCCGCATGACCTGTTTTGGCCCATCCCGAAAAGACCTAGAAAACCTCGTCCCAATACTGTTTCGCGACAGTCCTTTAGGGGCCAGGCCCGCGGTCAAGATCCATAATTGTCATCTCTATATACATGACCGAGGACTATATTGTGGGTTGGCCATTATTTTGTGGTTTGATCTGTGGATTTTCAAGTTTGCGGTTTAATACGTAAAAAAAAATTAATTGGGAGGATTTTTTTTTACCGAAAACCCTATAATAAATAAATAAAAGGGTTCGAACAAAAGAATGAGGTATATATAAAACGACGTCGTGTTTTGTTATCTAAGTATAGTCCAACACGTCCATACAAAATTACGCAAGTAAAAAAAAAACGCACAATTCACATATAAACACACCAAAAATGAAAAAGAAAAAGTGTGGCAACGAACGAAACAGAGAGAGAGAGAGGGAATTGGGCAAAAATTACAAGGGGAGGGGAGGAGTTGTATAGACCATACAATACACTAATATCATCTCTCTCTCTCTCTCGCCAATGGCGTCCTTCAATTCGTTCCCAATTCCCAAACAGGTATGGATGGATGATATACTCTCCAGCCTTTTGCTGATTATTGCTTCATTCATTCTCTGAAATTCGGAATTATACAGATCGTTCGTTCTTCTTCTTCGTCTGCCTCTCGGCCACGTATCTTGGTGCGATCGAGTATGGCCTCAAGCAATAGTATGCTGGTATAATCCCCTCTTCCCTTCTCTCTTCATCTGAAAGTTTGTAACTGACTGCGAATGAATGATCAGGTCTTTGTACCTCCGCATCCTTTGATCAAACATTGGCTCTCTCTCCTGAGATGCGGCCAAACTCCTCCTCTCCCCTTCTTCGGTGAGTACAACAAGATCCTCGCGTGATTTATTATCAAGATCTTGCATCTCTCTGTGTGTGTATAGTGTTCTTTACTGAGACTATTACTCCTTGTTTAATTTTTGTTATAGAGACTTTGTGTTCTGTACTCGAGCAAAATGATTGAACAATTGTTTCAGCAATTTCTCACATAAATTTGATCTTCTTACTAAACACGATCTCTTGGTTACTTGATCCTTCAGTTAGAATTGCATCGAGGTGGTCGTTCCTTTCCTCACTCAAAGAGGATACCAGATTTCACCGGAGAGATCATCCTCTAAAAGCTTGTGGCTGTGCTTCTGCCACTGCTGAAAACGTCTATGTAAAGCTCAAAGATCCAAAGGTCTGTACTTTGTATGTACGTTCACTTGCACATGGAACATTATTTTTCAAGCACTTTCCTTTGTTTTGATTTCCAGAACTCGTTGCCATGTTTTCAGGAAAATATTGGCGTGGGTGTCGTTGGAGAACAAATGTCTTCTTCTTCTTCAGAGAAAGCCAATTTGTCTCGTAGCATGTTGCAATACAACTTACTAGGGAAGAACCTTTTAGCACTAGAGCAAACTTTTGTCGCCTTGGAGTCTTTAAGAATGGAAAGAGATATTATGTTGCAAATGAGGAAGTTGGGGGCTGCTGAGTTATTCAATACCTGCCTATCCAGGTCCCGAGCTTCGTCAACCACTTCATGCTTACCTGACACAGGAACACCTGAGTTGGTGGATACTACAGAAGAACAGCAAACCTTTGTGCCTTCAACAAGGAAACTGAGAAAGAAAGCAAGACGGTCGAGTTTGATGACTGGGAATGATGATCAGGGTTCAAGAACCACTTGGGAGGGTATTGATGTCCCTAGAGTGAGAAAACCATCAAAATATAGAAAGAAAAGAGAGAGGATTTCTAGAAACGAGGCTGAGATGTCACAAGGAGTCAAGGTTCAGTGTGAAATAATTCCTCTTAACTGTTTTTTTTTTTATAATCCTTTGTAGTTTAACAAGAAGTTCTTATGACACTCTCATGTGGCTATTGAAGATAGTGGCGGACATGGAGAGGATCAGAACGAAACTGGAAGAGGAAAGTGGCAAGGTAGCGAGTATGAGTTGTTGGGCTGAAGCAGCAGGGATGAACGAGAAACTTCTCATGCGCAATCTGCATTTCGGTTGGTACTGTAGAGATGAACTGGTGAAATGCACCCGGTCTTTGGTTCTCTTCCTCGCCAGAAACTATCGTGGACTCGGGATCGCCCACGAAGATTTGATTCAGGTTCATCTTCTCTCTTTTAGAACTGTATGAGAGTCAAACCATTGCACATGAAACTTTGTGTTTACAGTTCCTTGATTTCTAATGTTCTTGGTTGTGGGTTTCAGGCAGGGTATGTGGGAGTGTTGCAAGGAGCAGAGAGGTTTGATCACACAAGGGGTTACAAGTTTTCGACATATGTGCAGTATTGGATAAGAAAATCGATGTCCATGATGGTGTCACGGCATGCAAGAGGCGTCCATATTCCTGTTTGTGCATTTCTGATATTTTTCAAACGTTTACTCTTTGGTTTCCTAAGTTCTGTTTCATTTTCAACAAAACCAAAGAAACTCACTTGTGTTTCTTTGACCGTTGCTGTTTATTTTGGCAGGCGTCAATAATCCGAACTATGAGTCAGATACAGAAGGCTCGCAAGACGTTGAAAACGAGCCAGGGGATAAAGTATCCGGCTGATGAGGAGATTTCGAAACTAACAGGCTACTCCTTAAAGAAGATTAGAGCAGCTAACCAATGCCTAAAAGTGGTTGGTTCAATCGACAAGAAAGTTGGGGATTGCTTTACCACAAAGTTCTTGGTAAGTGCTTGTGAACCAACATCCTCTCATAAACTGTTATTGCCAGGTTATAAAAAAATATTTTGTTGTGTAGACTTAAGCTATTTTTGTTTGGTTTTTAGAGTGAATGTTTGTTTGCTGTGTGTATGCAGGAGTTTACACCAGACACGACGATGGAGAGTCCAGAGGAGGCTGTGATGAGGCAGAGCGCAAGGAGAGAGGTACATAATCTAATAGAAGGGCTAGAGGCTAGAGAGAAGCAAGTGATGGTTCTACGTTATGGTCTTCAAGACTACAGGCCCAAGTCCTTGGAAGAGATTGGGAAGCTGCTTAGGGTTAGCAAAGAAGGGATTCGGAAGATCGAACGGAGAGCGATGGCTAAACTCAGAGACCAACCCAAAGCCGACAACCTCAGATATTATTTGAACCAGTGAAAAAGATAGATTTTTGGAACCAATGGCTTTGTCTCATCGAGTGTAAAGTTATGTATATTTTATAATCTTAAAGAGTAGAGATTTTACCCAAAGTGAAAATATATCAAACATTTACAAAACTTGGGTTTTATCGTGTAAAGACATTGATTTCAAACTGAATGTTACATCTGAAGTGAAGGCATAAACACTGCATACGCTTCACGTCCTCCACATGTACGAATTACCCAAAGTGAAAATATATCAAACATTTACAAATCTTAGGATCAGATCGTAGATTCATGTGACAACATATGTGAATAGAAGATACCAAAAATACAATTGAAGTCGCTGTAGAAACCGCCGGGACAGAATAGCCTAGTGGTAACACTAGAGTGAACTGGATCCCAAGGCACCTGGGTTCGAGTCCTCTGGGAATCCGGAGACCGCCCGTGACCAAAAAAAAAAAAAAAAAAAAAAAAAAAAAAAAAAAAAAAAAAAAGTCGCTGTAGAAACCCATACACAAATACCTATCGGTTTAGATTCTGGTAGTTCGGTTCTATACTTCAATTTATATAATACCCGCTCGGTTCGGTTCTGAGAAGTTAGTTCTGAAACACGAAGGGTATAGTAGTCTTTAACTTCCCCTGTGATATAAGCAAACCCTAAAAGCTCACGACTATAATAAATACATAATTTGCATTTTTATTCTCCTTTTCCATCGCCGCCGAACTGCTCTCTTCTCTCAGGTAAGAGATTCTTCCTCCAGTGATTTCGAAGCTGTTAATCGTTCTAATTGTTGTTAAACGCGTGACAAGCATGCGTTTCGTGTAGAATATTAGCAGTTATTGTTGATGATCTCTTTATCTAGAGCTTGAGATCACTCTTCACTTCATTGTTCATATGTTTCTCTACTAGCGAATCTTTTATTAGACATTTTGTAATATTTTTGTTTACTGGTTTTGTTATGGAGCAGATCGATTCTTTCAAGCAATAATCATGCAGAACGAGGAAGGAGTCGTCACAGAGCTATACATTCCGAGGAAATGGTATATATATATATATATATATATATATATACATTATGCTGTTAATTAATCCTAGGAAGCTGATTATCTTTGATTAATAATCTTCATCTGCTAAGCTGCGAATCTTATGTTGTCTGGTGGATTTAAAATGTGCAGCTCGGCGACAAACAGATTGATAACATCAAAGGATCATGCATCTGTTCAGCTTAACATTGGCCATCTTGATGCTGATGGTATCTACACTGGACAGTTCACCACACTTGCTCTCTGCGGATTTGTCCGTGCTCAGGTTTGTTGATAACCTCTCCACCAATTTACTTTGTAATCTTTAACAATTGTCTATTGAGGTTTTGATTGAATGAAACATGAATTGCAGGGAGACGCAGACAGTGGCGTGGACAGGCTCTGGCAGAAGAAGAAGGTCGAAACCAAACAACTTTGAGTGAGTGAGAGAGATAGAGTATCTAAGCTGCCTGCTTCCTCTTGTTATCTTTGGGATGTTTCATTGAATTTTCTCTAGATGCGAACTTGTGTTTTGCTTTTCTAATTTATGGAAGATAATTTTATAAGTTTTTTGTGGCACGTCTTTATCATCCCACCATCCCAAAGCTCTCCAGGTGTTCAATGAATATCAAAACAATGATAGTTTAGAGTTTTCTTAGATTCACCATTTGCGCAGAGATGTGGTTGTAGTTAAACTTCCCTGTTCTATCTTAGAAAACTTGGACTTCTTGATTATCCCCTCATTAGTGCTTATGAGAGGCTCACTATGACCGTGCTATTCAACCGAACAGGCCAGTGCATATTGAAATAACCCAAATTGGAGAATAAGCGCTGCATATTTGAGTGTTGGATCAAACTATTTTTTTTGTAATGATTTGTCTCAGGCTATATACGTTGAGGAAATGAACACATTTTCAAAAATGGTCACAATATTGAAACTTAGCATTTGCGTACGAGATACAGATCGACATAATCAAGTTGCAGATCCAGTTGCTCAATGCCTCACGGACATCAGGTGTGTCAAGACTTAACCTGTCACGGCATCAATTTGTAGGTTACTACAATACACTAGAAACAAAGCAGACGCTAAGGGGTGTAAAAACTGATAAAGGATTACGCTCAAGATGCTCTCTCTCTCGATCGAAACCCTCCGCCTCCTTGAAGAAACCCTAACGCCGCGGTTCCACCCCCGGTGTCCGAGTCTCTAGCGGCGTCGGAGGCTTCTCTTCCAACTCCCTCTCTCTTTTTCTTTTTGCCCTACCGGTACCCCTATTTCTCAGCGATATGCTTAACGTCTCTGGTGAACTCTGACGTTCTCGGTGGCTGTTCTGACCGCGGCGGAGCAAAATCTGGTCAAATCGAAGGCGGATCTGGAGCGTCAACGAGTTGAGCGAAGAGGTGGTCACTGGTTGGGTCGGCTTTTAAGGTTCTGCTGTCGGAGTTTGGTTCGAGCCGTCTTACTTTGGTCTCGCCGGCTCCCAGTGAAGAGGCAGTGGCACGTGACTGTTATTGTTTGACACTTTGACTGCGGATCTGGAGGCTGGTCTCTCCTTACCGGCTTGAGGTTCAGTTTTGCAAGAAAGGAGTGTGTGGTGATGTTAGGAGTTTATCTCGGCACGTGAGATGTTCTTTGTCTCCTCCCGTTCAAGGAAACTCCGGAGTTCCCCTCTGGAGGCATACCAAAGCTCGTGCAGAGGACGGGTGTTCACCGTACTTTCTCTTGTGATGTGTGTACCGTAACTTTTGGAGACCGTTAAGAATCGTCTATGGTTCGGTCGGAGAAAGGAAGGGAGGTGCTTCTTCTTTGTTCAAGCAGAGTTGCGACATCGGCGTGAAGGCGTCTGGTTAGGAGAAGTCGTTCCTCTGGTTCTCGGAGGCGAGTCGTGACGCACCTTCTGCTTTTCCGAGTGGTATGCGGGAGAGTTCGAAGGGCCATTGGTGATCACAGTTAGAGGCACAATATGCGCAGTACCGATTATTGTTTATCTGGTAGTTGGGCCTCTTCTTCTGCTTCACAGGTTCAGGTCTGATCGTTAATGAAGCCATGGCCTCAACCCGCTTTTCCAGCTATGAAACCGCTGTCCTGAAGCTCTCAGATACATGGAGAGGTTGATGCGCCAGTGTGGCGATGCAGTAACTGGCCAGACTGATTCTTCTGACCACTAATCCAGTTGCTAAGAGCCCTAATGAAAGTCCTCTCTCAATAGTGAGAAAAGCGCCTTTCGGGTGATGAAACAATGGCCAAGCTTAAAATCTCTATTCATTAGATCCATTCGCTGTGTGCTAATCCTTTAGAATTCTCATTATTGGATCTGTTGGCAAAGGATATGTCTTGTAGTCTGTTTTTAGTGGTAGGATTTAGTGGTAGAATTTAGTGGTCTAAGAGATGGTTCATTCCGAGTAGTGGGATGTTCTCATTCTCGTTGTGGTGAAAAATGCAATATCGGATTGACTCGGGTAGCATAGGATCCTTCTAAGTGTTCCTAGGTGATACTAGATCCCAATATTGTATGTGGGGTGAAAATCATGTGAGGTTGTAATCTCGTTACCACGAATTGGTTAATACAAAGTTGAAATTGAGCCAAAAAAAAAAAAAAACTGATAAAGGATTACAAGAACTTTATGAACAAAAGACCAGGTTTTTAATGTGATGAACAGCTTCTCGCGTTTTACTACAAAATCTTCAAATAAGATCTTCAGAACTTCCCCAGTCTATAAAAGAAGTTTTCAATTTGTCTCCGAAAGAGAAACAAAAGTGCACAATTATAAGTATAAGTTGAAAAAACATTCTACTACAAGAAAATGTGTGTCATTCCGAATAAAGAATGGTGAATGTTTGTCATCAATCATTTGGAGTAGCGTTTGCGTACGAGATATGACATCAATCATTTGGGTATGACATCAATCATTTGGAGTAGCGTTAGCGGGTAAGCTAATTTCTACTGCAGCGTGGTCTCATGTTTTATCAAAGATTTTATCCCCATTTGGCAATGTTTTCTTCTCGGTCAAGCTCCTGATTCTTCTCTGCTTTTTAACTCTAAGGTCTTAAGTTTGTTCAATGTTTCTTGGATCTTTAGGTGTTGTTTTCCTCTTCTGTCTCCTGTGTTGTTTAGTTTCAACTTGTCTGCTACTAGTGTCTTTGTAACTCCTGTCAAAACTCTGAAATTGGTATAAAATTTTAACATTTTTACAAAAAAAAAAGAAAGAATGGTGAATGTTGTTAGTTAGGTTACTTATAACAGCCAATCCAAATAGTACCCATCATACTAGGGGTGGACACTTTACCCGATACCTGAAGCCGCACCCGAACCCGACCCGAAAAACTCGAACCGAAATCCGAACCGAAGTAGCAAAATACCCGAACGGGTTTAAGTTAGGAGATATTGAATATCCGAACCCGAACGGGTAATATCCGAATCCGAATGGATATCCGAAGATAACCGAATATATATATACTTACCCTTATATTTATAATTTACATCTCTTAATTTTTTAAAAAATATTTATATTGATGTTACACATACTTTAAGATCAAAGTATATATATATATAATTATGGAGAAAATGATTTGATATTCATTTAAAATATATGTCAAACTTTTTGTTTTATGTATTAACAAAAGTTATATTCAAAGTTTAAAGACAATACCCAAATTAATATCTATTTGTTTTTGAAATATTATCTCCAAACCTATTAATCATCCAATCTATAAAAAAATAAAAAATCAGTTAAGTGAAATCTATATTTTTAAATACAAGAAACTTAAAAAATGAAAAAAATATTTTTTTTTCTTTTAAAATCTAAATATCCGAACGCAGTTCAAAAGAACCGAACCCGAACTAAAAATATCCGAACCCGATCCGAAGTACAGAAATATCCGAACGGGTTCTCTATCCCTATAACAAAATATCCGAAAATCTGAAATACCTGATCTGAACGCAAACGGGTATCCGAACGTCCACCCTGGTCATACTATTGTTATGCAAAATCTATAGTTCATACAAAAGACAAAATATAGAGAAAATTACGATTTTGTTCCTTCAATTAAAATAGCAAAAAAGTTAACAAATTCCTCAAAAAATATATTTGTCGGCCACGTCGGACACCACCTGTGAGAGTCCACTCGAAAAAGCTTTATAAAAGAATCTATCGCAATTTAGGAAACTTTTTATGTAGTAGGTGGGTATCAATCATCTTCTTCTAGGGTTCTTATTTAGCTATGGAGGTCATCTGCATTTGCTGTTCCCCGCCAAAATTAATCTTTTAATTCGCGAAAACTAGGGTCTTTTTTTTGTTCCTCTTTCCTCGCTTGATTTACCGCAATTTTTTTCTGGGGGGGGTTTTACACATTGGGAGATGAAGAAGATCTTCGGAGGTCCAGGAACTGTGTGTGGTCTGTTACTGAGAATCGGACAATGTGCTTCAGCTGCTGCTTCTATCGGAGTTATGGTCTCTGCGACCGACTTCTCTGGTCGCACTGCTTTCTGGTATGCTTTTTTTTTTTTAAGTGTTGATTTGGTTCTCTCTGATTTTGGTTTGTTTTTTTAGCTACTTGATTGCTTCAATGGGTCTTCAATTGCTGTGGAGCTTTGCCCTCGCGTGTCTTGATGTTTATGCTCTGAGGACCAAGAAAGATCTCCAAAACCCAATCTTGGTTAGCTTATTCGTTGTTGGCGATTGGGTATGTTTCTAATCTTGTTCAGTGTTCTGTAATGATTAGCTTGCTTCTTCTTTGGATTGTTGAACGTTTTCTATTGCAGGTGACTGCAATGTTATCTCTTGCAGCTGCGTGTTCATCAGCTGGAGTTGTGGTTTTATATGCCAAAGATCTCAAATATTGCAATGTCCATGACCAACTTTCATGTCTTAGGTATGAAGTTGCTGTGGCGCTTTCTTTCGTCACTTGGGTTCAGATCGCACTTTCTTCTCATGTCACGTTTTGGATCTTAGCCTCGGTTTAGTTTCCTTAAATAATGTCGACACCATCTTGTACTGGCTTTGATGAGACATGTCATTTTTGCTTCAAATCAAATCCATCAATGTTTCTTAAGCTTATATCACTTGTCTGGCTTAAACCCACAACGCCATATTACAGTACTTATCATCAACTTGAGCACAAGAAACACAGTTGTTCACCTCTTGGTCACAGACTCGCAATCCAAATGTTTTACATTAATCCAACGAGACCTAAGATTCTTTCATACCAAAGCTGTTTTATTGCTGTGTTACCATATAATACAATGCAAAGTCAAAGATCTGTCCCTTAAAAAACATCAAGTCAGGGAAAGATTGAAGAAGAAACACACATACAGCAAATATCCTGTATGTACAGTTTCTATCAAACCTACAAGCATCTCTTTCACCAAGAAGGAAACCCTGAAAATGTATATTGAGGTTTGGGAAAGCTCAGGTGGGTGAGTCAGCTAGTAGTAAAGTATGCCACCATCCACACGCCACTTTTCTCAGTCTGCAGCCGTCGAGCTGGACTTGTGTCGGAATGTTCCGGTCAATCGTGTCCCCTAGACCCAGCTGTTAAGTAACAAGAGAGATGCAACTAAGATACAATACAATGATAATGAGACAGCGCACATAGCAAAGCAAACAAGAACAACATCATCGTACCTGGCCGTATTTGTTCCATCCCCAGCATAGCAACTGACCATCATCTGCAGAAACAGAAACAGAAAGTGCAGTGTGAATAAGCAAAACAGTTAATACAATTCAATACTGCTTTCATACATATTACAGTGAACTAAACTTAAAAGGGAGCATCATGCATATATTATAGAACGCAGGGTGTTTCACCAACATGCTATATGTTTCTAAAAGGAAGGATATAACCTATTCTCCCTTGAAAGGGAGACCACAAATTAAAACTGGAACAATTCAAAAGGGGACCTGAAGACAAGGTGCAGCATCTCACAAGCTAGGGCTCTTTAGTTTCGTCTCGTTAAAACGACTGAAAACAAATGCCAAGTCGCTAGTGCTCAGTTCGGTTGGGAGAGTTCCCCTTTCTGCAACTAACATTTGAAAAACCATACCTGTCAAAACCGCACTATGTCGCGCTCCACAGCTAACTGCCATTGCATGTTTGTTCTCCATGTTCTGCCCATCCAGCAACCTCGGTATGGTCTATATCAGAAGAATGATGATAAAATATTTGAATATACACAAAATTTTCAGACTATTTCAACCAGAAGTCGGTAATTTTGTGTTACGGGAAATGTACCTCAGCATGATCAGTGCCAGTTCCCAGTTGCCCAAATTGGTTTCCACCGAAGGCGAACACTTTACCCTCACTTGAGATGCAAATAGTATGCCACAGTCCAGCTGCTATGCTTTCCATCTGAACATTCTGCACTTCTGCCACAGCCATGGGCCTTAACTGATCATTTGTGTTCCCGTGGCCACACTACATTTCAATTCAAGTTAGCATGAGCAAATGGAGAAGCTAAACAGAAAGCATTTGAATTCAAGACTCCGTCAGTTTGAAAACCAGACAAAGATTAGTAAGAAGTGGAACATTGACCTGTCCATAGAGTCCCCAGCCAAAAGTTATTAACCCTCCAGCATCTGCAACTAGGAAGGACGAGCAATCAAGATCGAACCATGACAACATTTACCAACTAGAGAAATACATAAACTGCAAGCAAGTTGAATCAATTGTGGAGAGAAATAACTCAGAAGTCACAACAGACCTGTAATTGCCGCACTATGACGCCCTCCACATGAAATCGCCTTTATATACTGACCAGGAACTCTTGACGTGGTTGATGTCCCTTGATGCAAAACAAAAGATCTTTCTTTTCCAGAGCCAGGTGATTCAAGGAAAGGTATCAGATGAGGAGCTGAAACCATTTTAATCCTGGAACCCAATCCTAACTGCCCTTCGCCTCCATATCCCCAACCCCAAACCTGTCCTATATCTGAAACTTCCGCAGAAAAATGACACATAAGATGCAATCATCCTCAAACAATCTTCAGGCTTCACATAACCTAAGGCTAAAAAAACACTAGATGCTGCTTCATCTTGGATTTGTAAACAAGTCGTTTATTCAACTTCACCTGACAATGCTAGAGTATGCCGACCACCAGTAGCAACGCTGGTGATCCTCACTCCGAGGCCAACACTCACAAGCGAAGGTGTTGTAGCAAAGTAGTCCTCTCCAGATGTAAGGCCTTCCGTTTCATCTTTGGTGGTTGAAACCCGTCTCCGCTTCACTGGTTCCTCTCCCACCTTTCTGTTCTCATTCTGACCGCTTGATGCATTTGTACCTTGTGACAATACTTAACAAGTGAGATCGCTCAATGACAAATAAACAGAGCACTAAAAACAGTCAATGATATCCCAACCAGTCTCACCTTGCTCACTCGAGACACTCTGCTGCTTCCCACCAACATCCTTTGATGGAATGCACTCCTTCCAACCCCAAGTAAACGCTTCACCAGCCTCTAAACACACCAACACACAACTCTTTAGAAAAAAACATATAGTTACAAGGTATTATTAATCCTTTCTCAAATTTCAGTTACCTGTTACAACGGCACAATGTGCCCATCCTGCAGAAGCCTGTATGACTGGAGCCTCGGAGGGAAGTGGAAACGGCTCTGGAGTTTCCTTAAACAATCATATCAAAGGAAGACAACAATGGAGTCAACTTCGTAGCAAAGAAGTTAAGATGCAGACACAAAAAAAAAAGTCATCATCTTTTTTTACCCCATGCTTTCCAGAAGCTACATAGCTCTGTCCTTCATCATCAGAAGACCCCCAAGTTATAAGCTTCCCATTCTCTACAACCCATCAACATTAGAATAAAAAACAAAAAAAGCTTCCGACTTTAGGTAAACCCGAGACAAAACCCTAACCTGAGATAGCCATAGCGAATCCACAACCGCCGCCGCACACGTCTTTCCATGAACCCTCGCCGTGAATAGCCGCCGGTAACCGCACGGGAACAGGAGAGAGAATCGGAGACTTTTCCGGCGAGGCTCCTGGTAGGTAGCCGGACATGTAAACCACGCTCGCGTTACATTTCTCAATCGGAACTGATCCTCCGTTGTTCCCATTCATGGCAGAGACTCTCCCGATGATCGAAAGCACCACAATATCTAAGTCTGCTTTCAGTGATCGATCTGCGTTTCACTTTCTCGACGAATCGGCGTTTTTTTTTACCTTCTTGGTTAGAGAGATGAAACTGAGAAACGGAAAAGAGAGAGACGAGTTGACTCAGTGAGAGAGAAGAAATGAATGGTGGGAGAATCAAATCCGGGTGTTTAGGGAGTGCCACGTCAGATTGCCACATCATGTTCAAAACACGTGGAGTGATCTACACCGCAACTCTTTTTTTTTATGTCGAGAAGTTTCTGGAAGGAATAAGAGCTCCTTTACTCTCTGATGGACGCGTGGTGTGGAAATGACCCACTAAAAATTCTTGTTTTTTTTCTGTGCTTTTTTTTTTGTTCAAATTAATTTTTTCTGTGTTTTTTTTCTGTGCTATCAGCTTCCATTATTAACTTTAAATTAATTTTTTTTATTGGTTAAGACACTTCGGTTATATAAAGAAATATTAAATCCGCTGGTTTGTTGCAATTTGAACCAAATTCGCTTGAAGTTTCAATCCAAAACCCAAAATATAGTAGAACCTTTTGTTAATTTAATGGTTTTAAGTAAAATCTTATTAATATTTATACATTAGAAAATCTAAGTTTAGAATCTTAAAACGAAAATTATATAATTCATGAAAAAAATATTTATAATTTTTTTTAGTATGATGTAAAAATATTGATAGACATAAGTATTTATAAGCATATACAATTACTGTTTGTAGAATTGTTTATATTTATATTTTCCGTAGTTTGTAATAATATAATTAACTATTTTTTTTTAAAAAAAATCTCTACTATATAAAAGGAGCTATTTTTGGAGCTTCTAAAGGGTGCCATGTCGGATGAAATATTCCACACCAATTATTTTGCAATGTCATCACGAACCGGGCCTCAAACCAATTAAAATAAGCCCCAATTAAAAACTTTAAGCCGTAGTGGTTCAACCATCTATTTAGTGGTCCGATCCTAATATAAAAATACAAATCCATTCCGGCCCAACCTTAATTCTACTACTAACTCCTCCTTCCCGTAACCTTAATCCTCCACTCTCCCATCAGGCCATCATTGTCGTCGCCGATTCTCTTCGTCTCTCCAACTCCTCCAGCTTAACGCTTCCGACGACAGTGATGGCACTTCAATGCTCCTCAATAAATCCTCAATTCAAGTTCGTGTAACTCTCCACATCCCACCTCTAGTTCAGTAATATCTATGTCTCTTCAAGAAACCCTATTAACTCACTCATATGAAACGCATCCCAGCTCTCTATGTTCTCTTCACAAACTATATATTACCCTAACCAAACAATCTTTTTCTCAGATCCTTAAATCCATTCCTTTACCATGGCAAAACAAACAACAGTCATCACCGGGCAAGCTCCTTCTTCTCTTTTCTTCAGTCAGGTTTCACCAGGACCAGGAGATTCCAAGCTGCAGTTTAGGATAATTCATTTCTGGGAAGCTCGTAAGAATGCCAAAGGAAGAGGAAGCATCCTTATTGGGATTGAGATGCTTATGATCGATGAATAGGTATCTTGCTGTCTCATTCTTCATGCTTTTGACATCTTCTGAGAAGTTAAAAATATTACCGTATTTTTGAAAAACAAAGTGCTTTATTTATAGGTCTGAGAGAATGGCGTGGAGTGGACTAACCTATTTTTGGAGTTTCTAAAGGGTGCCACGTCGGATGAAATATTCCAGACCAATCATTTTACTATGTCATCACGGACCGGGCCTCAAACCAATTAAAATAAGCCCCAATTATGAAGTTTAAGCCGTAGTGGTTCAACCATCTATTTAGTGGCCCGATCCTAATATAAAGACACAAACCCGTTCCGGCCCAACCTTAATTCTACTACTAACTCCTCCTTCCCGTAACCCTAATCCTCCACTCTCCCATCAGGCCATCACTGTCGTCGCCGATTCTCTTCGTCTCTCAAACTCCTCCAGCTTAACGCTTCCGACGACAGTGATGGCCCTTCAATGCTCCTCAATAAATCCTCAATTCAAGAGTCTGTGTAACTCTCCACATCCCACCTCTGGTTCAGTGATATCTATGTCTCTTCAAGAAACCCTATTAACTCACTCATATGAAACGCATCCCATCTCTCTATGTTCTCTTCACAGACTATATATACACCCTAACCCAACAATCTTTTGCTCAGATCCTTAAATCCATTCCTTTACCATGGCAAAACAAACAACAGTCATCACCGGGCAAGCAGCTTCTCCTCTTTTCTTCAGTCAGGTTTCACCAGGACCAGGAGATTCCAAGCTGCAGTTTAGGCTAGTTCATTTCTGGGAAGCTCGTAAGAATGCCAAAGAAAGAGGAAGCATCCTTGTTGGGATTGAGATGCTTATGATCGATGGACAGGTATGTCTTGCTGTCTCATTCTTCATGCTTTTGAGATCTTCTGAGAAGTTAAAAATATTACCGTATTTTTGAAAAACAAAGTGCTTTATTTATAGGTTTGAGAGAATGGCGTGGAGTGGACTAATAAATAAAACTATGTTATCAATTATTTATTTTAAAATTTGATGAATATAAAACGTGTTTTGGATTATTACCAGAACTGAACTGTTTATTCTCTTTCTTAATATCTATCTATTTAATCGCATCTAACTTCTTCTTTTCCATATATTTATTAGAGACAACAGTCTGGAATATCACACCATGTTTTAAGATTTTCAACTGAATTAATCTTTTCGCTCTGATCTCTAGGGTACTGTGGCTCATGGGTTCATCGCTCAAAACCATTGCAACCGATATGAAAAAGAGCTCGAGCGTGGGAGGATCTACACTCTGACAAACTTCTTTGCATCCAACATCAAGGTGATGTACCGTGTTGCTGATCAGAAGCTGGTCATTTGCATCACACACACCTCTGAGATGTCAAAGGTTGAAGAAAACATTGAAGGCATTTTAACCCAGCGCTTCAGAATCCATTCCTTTGCAGATTTTGAAGCCAACTGCGATCTTAGAGGGGATCTTCATGGTAAGGTTTACATGAGTTTTTATCAAGTTTAAACTTTTAAGAATTTTCTAACTAATTATAACTATCTGCCTCTTTTAGCAAGTTTTCTGATGCAAAGAAAATAAATATCTTCACAAACCAGAGAACGTCAAATCAATAGTTGATTTTCGCAGAACACAACTAAATTTTTTTGTTTTTGGCAATTTTTTTGACTTTTACGATCGTAAGTTCAGAGTTTGCTCTTCTGAGTAGCTATGTCTGTGACTGTGTTTTGTAGATATTGTTGGTCACCTTAAGTTGGTTGATGGCCAGCCTCTCCAACATCGCCCGGTTTTATGCACCAAGTATGGTTCAACTTCACCGAAAATTATGGTCCACTTGCAGCTTAAAGAGTAAGTGGTTGTAATTTAGCCAATCATTGTTTCTTTAGTTATGATCCATCGACATTTACTTTCTTATTTTAACATACACCATTTTTTAAACTGCAGTGGTCCCGTTATGAACGTTTACCTATGGGACCAGGCTGCGGAAAGTTTCCGGATTAAGTTCGATGCAAGTGCAACCACCCCAACCGTTCTCTTAGTTACAACATATAAGAACTCTAAAACTCTCACACCTCTGTAACATAAACCTCACCCTAACTTTTTCTGTTTAATTCTCTCATGTGTTCCAATTGGAAGGGAAATTGTGCCTATGTCCTCATCCAGAGTTTTTTTGGACCAGGACTGTCATGTCCCCGTTCCTGGAACTTGACATGGGACATAGACGTTTTAACAGAAACGAGACTGCTTTGGTTCAGATCATGGGAATTGATCGTAAACAGGCTGTAATGAAGTGAATGATCAGGATGGATCATGAGAAAACCAAGTCTAGGTCTAGAAATAGACCAAGGGACTTAGTAGGATTGAATAAGATGAAGAGAGCAAGTTGGACGAGTGATGAGACAGCTGGACGATGCGAGAATGAAGCTCGGTCAGCTGGGCGAAGCTCAGACAAGCTCAGTGTAGCTCACATCAAGTTCAGCCAGCTCATCTAGCTGGACTACTAGCTCAATCAGCTGGGTCAGCTGGGAGTCAGCTCAACTCAGCTGGATGGAGTGTTGGAAGCTCAGACCAGTGTGACAGTTCTGGGCAGTTACCGGGCCGGTTGGTTGGCCAAGGATGGCTATGGGCTCTTCTGGTCAGGCCATGGGCATGGGCAATCCGTGTGGGCTTGTTTTGGACATGTCCAGGAGTGGTTTTACAGTTCCAGGACGTCTGGTAACTGCCATAGGCGAAGGGGTGTGATCTGGTCCATTGATTAAATCAATGGCCAGAAATGATACCGAAGGGATGCAATGGTTAAAAAGTAAACACCCCTTCTCCTATATAAGGAAGGCAAGTCCGTGCCTTTGCAGGCATGCCAGGGATTCCTCCTACACCCTGAAACACAAAGAAAACCAGAGAAAAACAGAGGTATGGTCGGATTAAACAATCCAATACCGAAATTGGTGTGAAGGCAGCAAAGAGGCAGTTTTGTGGGAAATCAAAGGGGAAGTTGTAAACGACCCTTTGATGGTGTTTGATAATGGATGATCACGTCCTAGGTTTCCTCTATGTCTTGGAAACACACACAAATGGTCAGGAGAGAAGGGAGAAGGCCGGAATCCACTCTCAATGGCATGAACAGCCTTGAAGGCGGATGCAGTGTAGAAAGTGGTTTCATGGAAGTTCCATGGAAGGGATGATGGGTGCGACCCATGAATGGATCTTATCAATACTGGAAGTGTATGATAAGGATTGATAGAGTCGTGCACTGGAGGAGCATGTCCGAACATAATAAGAAAAGGCACATGATCTAATCAGATCATGTATAAGGTAACCGATTTTATGATTACTTTCCAGGTTATATTTTTGTCTCTTGTGGTGCTACCCAGGCCAAGTATGGCACGCCCCTTGAAGACCATATATTGTGATGCAAACTATGTTTACATGGTGTAGTCTGTTGGATCAGACTTGATGGCACTGAACCATGGCCTTGGCCGGTTCAGGAATGATGCCCATGGCCTTAGCCAAGCTGTTCATGGTCAGGATCCATATGATCCGGGTCGATTCATTGGATTCTGATTATAGGAATCTCTTAGTTGGGATTTATCATGAATTTACATGAATTTTAATTAGTTTTTGGAGTACTTTCGAAATTGGTCAGATTTGGGCCTGATGAGTAACTTGATGTTTAGATAAGGAACCAACCATGCAATGATAGATCCTTGTGTTAGGTTATCTGATCATATGTTTGAGTGTTGTGATATGTTTGTCATCACTTATGATCATTGGTCATAAGGAATGTTAGTTATCAACCTTGGTGTTGGTAAGCTATGTTCAAAGCATTGGCTAAGATCCATAAAGAAGAGTATAGCAAGGTACTTGATGGTGTGGACCATAAGTACTGAGCCGTGTGTTATCTGATCTTGGGCAGTGATGGACGACCTGATCCATTGGTGATGGAATAAGGTGTCTGCTCTGATTGATCAAAGGATGCACCGGATGTTAGCGAAAGACTGATCGGCTCCATTGGGACATTGTTCCATGGCCGGTTGGGTAAGTGTGAAGACTCATCAGTTCTGAGTCATGTGGGGTGGTTGGTTGATTGACTTAGGATCTGATGGGAATTAATAGTCCATGAGAGGACTTGACATTGTTAGTCCATGAGATGGACTTGGTATCATAAGCTGATAAGCTAAAGGATGTTGATTGAAGCATGAGCCGGGAAGGGCCAAATGCATGTCCTTAGCTGTTTGAAGACTTCTCAAGGGTTACTTAAATCAGTGTGGATGGTTGTCTGAATGACTAAGTACCTAGGGGAGTTGTTTTATGTGTAAAGGAGCTGGACGCAGTATATGGCAGCTGGCCATAGCTCGGTCTTAGCTCAGTTCGAGTGTGACAGCTCGATCAACTGGTTTACGAGTTCATTCAGCTAGAGCAGCTGGGCCGATGAGCTAACAAGCTCTGTGGATGTGGGTAAGGTATGATCTAGTAACTCTTGCTTAGTTCTAGATAGAATGGACTAGGGGAATGGAACCTCAGATTCGTATGACTTGATTCGGGTCTAGGATCGACCTTTGAGCTAACTGGTAGTTGAGAGTACTAACCCTTAGCTGAGGTGATTCGACCGGATGAGTATTAGATTGGTTATAGACCAATGGATGATAGATGTCATTTCGCTGTGTATGTGTTGTATTGATCTAGGCTAGGAAAGAGTATGGTAGTCTTGAGCTAAGATCTGAGTTAGCCCTCGCCTATGGGCGATGTTTTAAATAAAGGGCAAACATTTTGAGAGGTTTGGTCAGGGTATGGACCGAGCGACGTGAGACATCGACCGCGGCTTAGTCGGCCGGGATTGGGTCTCTACAAGTTGGTATCAGAGCATGCTTGATCCTGTTTAGGACAGTGCTCAAAGATGTTGAGTTCCAAACATAAATTATTTCTGAAAACTGAGATGACTTGGAACCTTAGTTGTGGTGAGCCA
>NC_027751.1:31461342-31464109 GCF_000695525.1 Brassica oleracea var. oleracea
CAAGACCCTGAAAACAGAAAGGTTAGTTTATCTAGTTATTTGGGAGTAATATACGGATTGGACGATGGACGCAATGCAAGATCTTTGTATGGACGACCTGGACAAAGGAAGTAACGTCGACCAGAGAGTGGCTTAGGTTGAAAGAAACGTGCAACACTCTCTTGGAGGTTCGTGTTATCCCTTGTTGGCCATTCAAAACAAGTGAGCATATGCGATGTTCATGTTTGTCTAAGAGATACGCTACATGGCTAGTACATGAGTGGGCTTGGGTTAAAATGGATCAGCTTGGACTCAGTGTAAGTCAAGGTAGGATTCCTTAAGATTGAGGGAATGGAATGGATCAATTCCAAGAGGAATTGGAAACATGATGCTATGTATCTTAGTATGATGGGGATTGAGGTATATTATAAACACTCTTGTGAATGGTATTGGACATTCATGGAAGTGTGACACTTTGGAGAATGGTATGGGACGTTTTCCAAATGTGTTATCAAACCGAGATCCTACTCAACTAGATACCTAATGTTGTGGAGGTATTTAGTGATTGGCAATGTCATGAGGGATGTTACAGACGTTCCTTATGGTATGGTCATGACCTGAGATGATTCCAAGAGAATCATATTGAATGATTACAACGAGATGTTGTGAATCAGTCTGAGGTAGGCAATTCATATGGAATGAGCAGCCTGGGGAACATGGCAAATCCGCTAAGGAAGAGTAACTTAGGGATTGCATGATTTTACCAGGACTCAACAGAGATAAGCGTTACTCCTTGTGGATCCATATGGATCGGTTGGGGCTTGACCAGTATGGCAAGTGACCAGGAGAGTGGATCAGGTTCGGTATGGAATCGAGTCCGGAGAAGGACCAGGGTTGGCTTACTCGAACGAGTCCAAATGGAATTAGATACTTTGAATGGACCTTGTGAAGGGACCTTGAGTATTGGTGGTGTGGAAACACACATATTGTTTGACACTAGAGCTACACATAGCTTTGTGAGCTCATGAATGATTGGAAAATGTTTGTTCCGGACAGGAACTGGGGATGATCCTTGCATAGTGAATGCGGCCGGAGGGCAAGTGATGCATTCACTAGGGCTGATAAAGGGCATCCCGGTATTGATCACAGACAGGGTAATGCCTGCGGATCTGATTGTTGTCCGCCTTGAGAATCATGAAGTGATTTTAGGTATGGACTGGCTTGGAAAGCATAGGGCCACCCTTGACTGTCACCGTGTACGGGTGCAGTTTGAGATGGGTTGTGAAGCCCCGATTAGCTTCCAAGCAATTTGTTCGACCTCTGTGGTTTCAGCAGTTCGTGCGGAACGGATGCTTGCAAATGGTTGAGAGGCCTACTTGGATACCATTACCACTGGGGAGGTCATGGGGGGGGGTGGTAACCCGGACGGGATTCCGCTGGCCATTGAGTTCGAGGACGTGTTTCGGGCGCTACAGGGCATTCCCCCTGATATGGCTGACCCGTTCATAGCAGAACTGGAACCAGGGACGGCCCCAATGTCTAAAAGTCCCTATTGTATGACTCCTGCCGAGATGGCCGAGCTGAAGTCCATCAAGTCCAGTGAGGGATGAGGATCGCAGCACAACCAAGTCGGAGATTGACCTATGGTTGGAATAAAGACGATCATGTCCGGTGAGGGATGAGGATCACATCACAACCAAGTCAGAGATTGACCTATGGTTGGGGTGAGACGGTTGAATCCCGGAGTGGACCATAACCACAATATGATCAAGTCCGGTAAGGGACGAGGGTCTACTCGGAGATGGACCTATGGTCGGAATGCACGGTCGAGTCCCTGAGTGGACTAGGACTGGAATATGATCACGTCCTAAATGGACCAGGATCGAAATATGACAAAGTCCGGTGTGGAAAGAAGTCAAGTTGAGGCGGTTTAGTCTTGTAAGGACTAAGATCGTAGTATGGCCAAGCTGGGAAAGGCTATGGCTGGCTAAGGAATGATCTAGTAGTTGGTGGCTGGAATCATAAACCGTAGTGTACGGGAAGGACTTAAGGAAACAAAACAATCTGTTAGGACTCATGGTAGAGTGAGCAGCCTAAAGATTGGAACATGTTCGCTAGGACTCGGCTGGTGCATTGAGTGGCTTGGAGATTGGTTAAATCTACTAAGACTTGAGTACGCAGTATGTTCCTAGGGTCTGAATTTGATCTATTCATGGACTAAGATCCGAACAAGGATAAAGTCTATAGTAGACGACATTCTAAAGAGAGATATAGACTTGGTGTCTACTAGGACCCCAACCTGGAGAGTTGGACCAGTGGCACAAGTCATGTCTTTGTATGGTTGCTTGATGGACCCTCGACTGTGGTCGAAGTAGCCAAGTAAGGGTGCCATAAGCAAAACCAGATGAACCACTTGATAAGATTTTGGGTTAAATCTCTATCAAGTGGGGGATAATCATATATATGTTGATCGAGACGTGATCAGTGAGAAGGAACAAGGAGGGAGATGTAACGAATTGGTTAGGAAGAACCAATCGAGCATGCTCCATGTTCCGGATGCAAAGAGTTTGATTGGAATCTATTGTCTTGAGACAGGACGTCAGCACCACTGGATTCGAGGACGAATCCATCCTAAGTGGGGGAGACTTGTCATGTCCCCGTTCCTGGAACTTGACATGGGACATAGACGTTTCAACAGAAACGGGACTGCTTTGGTTCAGATCATGGGAATTGATCGTGAACAGGCTGTAATGAAGTGAATGATCAGGATGGATCATGAGAAAACCAA
>NC_027751.1:31464133-31471548 GCF_000695525.1 Brassica oleracea var. oleracea
AGCTGGACGAGTGATGAGACAGCTGGACGATGCGAGAATGAAGCTCGGTCAGCTGGGCGAAGCTCGGACAAGCTCAGTGTAGCTCACATCAAGTTCAGCCAGCTCAGCTAGATGGACTAATAGCTCACTCATCTGGGTCAGCTGGGAGTCAGCTCAACTCAGCTGCCTGGACTGAGCGTTCAAGTCATGGGCAGTTGGGCCGGGTCTGGACAGTGGTCGGGCCATATGGGTGACCCGTGTGTGCCGATGGGCTGGTGGGCTCTTGGGATTGACCAGAAGCATGGGCAATCCGTGTGGGCTTGTTTTGGACATGTCCAGGAGTGGTTTAACAGTTCCAGGACGTCTGGTAACTGCCATAGGCGAAGGGGTGTGATCTGGTCCATTGATTAAATCAATGGCCAGAAATGATACCGAAGGGATGCAATGGTTAAAAAGTAACCACCCCTTCTCATATATAAGGAAGGCAAGTCCGTGCCTTTGCAGGCACGCCAGGGCTTCCTCCTACACCCTGAAACACAAAGAAAACCAGAGAAAAACAGAGATATGGTCGGATTAAACAATCCAATACCGAAATTGGTGTGAAGGAAGCAAAGAGGCAGTTTTGTGGGCAATCGAAGGGAAGTTGTAAACGACCCTTTGATGGTGTTTGATCATGGATGATCACGTCCTAGGCTTCCTCTGTCTTGGGAACACACGCAAATGGTCAGGAGAGAAGGGAGAAGGCCGGAATCCACTCTCAATGGCATGAACAGCCTTGAAGGCGGATGCAGTGTAGAAAGTGGTTTCATGGAAGTTCCATGGAAGGGATGATGGGTGCGACCCATGAATGGATCTTATCAATACTGGAAGTATATGATAAGGATTGATAGAGGCGTGCACTGGAGGAGCATGTCCGAACATAATAAGGAAAGACACATTATCTAATCAGATCATGTATAAGGTAACCAATTTTATGATTACTTTCCAGGTTATATTTCTGTCTCTTGTGGTGCGACCCAGGCCAAGTATGGCACACCCCTTGAAGACCATATATTGTGATGTAAACTATGTTTACATGGTGTAGTCTGTTGGATCAGACTTGATGGCACTGAACCATGGCCTTGGCCGGTTCAGGAATGATGCCCATTGCCTTAGCCGGGCTGTTCATGGTCAGGATCCATATGATCCGGGTCGATTCATTGGATTGTGATTATGGTAATCTCTTAGTTGAGATTTATCATGAATTTACATAAATTTTAATTAGTTTTTGGAGTATTTTCGAAATTGGTCAGATTTGGGCCTGATAGTAACTTGATGTTTAGATAAGGAACCAACCATGCAATGATAGATCCTTGTGTTAGGTTATCTGATCATATGTTTGAGTGTTGTGATATGTTTGTCATCACTTATGATCATTGGTCATAAGGAATGTTAGTTATCAACCTTGGTGTTGGTAAGCTATGTTCAAAGCATTGGCTAAGAGCCATAAAGAAGAGTATAGCTAAGTACTTGGTGGTGTGGACCATAAGTATTGAGCCGTGTGTTATCTGATCTTGGGCAGTGATGGACGACCTGATCCATTGGTGATGGAATAAGGTGTCTGCTCTGATTGATCAAAGGATGCACCGGATGTTAGCGAAAGACTGATCGGCTCCATTGGGACATTGTTCCATGGCCGGTTGGGTAAGTGTGAAGACTCATCAGTTCTGAGTCATGTGGAGTGGTTGTTGATTGACTTAGGATCTGATGGGCATTACTAGTCCATGAGAGGACTTGACATTGTTAGTCCATGAGCTGGACTTGGTATCATCAGCTGATAAGCTAAAGGATGTTGAATGAAGCATGAGCCGGGAAGGGCCAAATGCATGTCCTTAGCTGTTTGAAAACTTCTCAAGGGTTACTTAAGTCAGTGGGGATGGTTGGCTGAATGACTAAGTACCTAGGGAAGTTGTTTTATGTGTAAAGGAGATGGATGCAGTATATGGCAGCTGGCCATAGCTCGGTCTTAGCTCAGTTAGAGTGTGACAGCTCGATCAGTTGGTTTACGAGTTCATTCAGCTGGAGCAGCTGGACCGATGAGCTAAAAATCTCCGTGGATGTGGCTAAGGTATGATCTAGTAACTCTTGCTTAGTTCTAGATAGAATGGACTAGGGGAATGGAACCTCAGATTCGTATGACTTGATTCGGGTCTTGTATCGACCTTTGAGCTAACTGGTAGTTGAGAGTACTAACCCTTAGCTGAGGTGATTCGACCGGATGAGTATTAGATTGGTTATAGACCAATTGATGATAGATGTTATTCCGCTGCGTATGTGTTGTATTGATGTAAGATAGGAAAGACTATGGTAGTCTTGAGATAAGATCTGAGTTAGCCCTCGCCTATGGGCGATGTTTTAAATAAATGGCGAAAATTTTGAGAGGTTCGGTCAAGGTATGGACCGAGCGACGTGAGACATCGACCGCGGCCTAGTGGGCCGAGATCGGGTCTCTACAAGGACGTTGACCCCACCAAAGAGTACTTGAACTGGTTAGTATTATAATTTCTGTAATTTATCACTCTTAATCATCACCAGACCAATAATTGTTCTTCAAGGTTGACTGCAAATCCAGCTGCTGCTTCTTCGATCAACCCTGTAGAGGTTGTTAATGTTGAGACGCTCACAATACGTGAGATTTCTGCCTTCATCAAGCGCCAACCTGCTAAGGTAATCTCATTTTCCTATGAAACTCAAAAACCTTAGTTACTGACAGACATTAATACGTAATTTCAGGTTGCCTACTTTGACTGCATTTCCACGATTGATAATGTCAAGCTTGGCACTGAGTGGTATTACATTGCTTGCAAAGATTGTCAGACAAAGTTAAACCATGGGCCTACAACGTTGATGTGTCCAAAATGCTGCAATGAAAATGCTACTGCAGTAACCAAGTAAGATTCTGTCTTCAGACATATTTGCATTTTAGAAAGTGTACGATAATCACTTTTCCTTTTACACAGCTACCGGGTGGAAATGTTTGTCTATGATAATGAGGAGCAGTGCACTTTAATCATTTTTGGAGATTCTGGGAAAGAGTTGACCGGCAGAAAAGCAACAGAGTTGATCGATATTTATGCTGAGGTTAGTGTTATTCTCCTACATCCTTACATCTTAATAGCTATGAAGTTGATAAATGAATGCTGTTATAATAGGAAAATGGTGGCGAGTGGGTTGAGGTTGAGGTTCCACTGCCACAATGTTTCATTGATACCATCGTACAGACAAACAAATTCAGGATCAAGGTAGCCCACTTCAATTTCACATCCAACAAAGTCTCCTTGACTGTTACAAAAATAGTCTCCCCTGCAGTTTTACCACCAAAGAATCACCCACTTAACATGCCTGTTATGCCTATTTCTTCAAGCCAAAACAACCCTGCAACAAGTGAAGTCGATGGCTCAGTGGTGCCTGAGAGCAGCAGTGGAGGATCTCCATATGCAAACAATCATCCCAGCTCAGCAATTGACGATCAGAAGAAACCAAAGCGCATCATGCGTAATGGTTAGATCATCCTACACTTATGTCACTCCATCAATGGCTGGTACAGACTGTCCAGTCAGCATGCTTTTCTAATAACAGTCTTTTTCTTTTCCTTCTTTGTCTTTCTTCCCTTCTTTCAAAGACCGTATGCTTTTGGTTTTTCTTTTTAGATTGGTTTGTTTTTGCACTCCGAGTCTTGGTTATGCAATTATAAAACCTTTTCAATTCAACTATTAATTATTCTCCTTAAAACAGAACCAAACAAATAGAGAATGAAGTCTAAATATGGGACCGTTTCTGGTTTAGAAGCTACCAATTCAAACAACATTGGATGGATATTTTTTTAGCTGGTCCCAGTCGCAGCCTCTCAACAAGTAACCCTAAAGGACTTACATGAGTCTTCTTGGTTTGTTTGTTTCTTTTTCTTCTTTAGTTAGCATTTGATGAGTGTTCGGTTCCCGCGATGTCTTCAAATTTAAATGGACCCACAATAATATTCTTTTTCGGTGGTCAACAATATAAGGAAAAGGAAATTCTCATATTTCATGCCACAAACGCCGACTGCAATCATTGAAATAAAATAAAATATATTGTCTAGTTAATACAGATCTGTTGTAAAATAAAGAATGAGAGATATAAATATATTTGTGATAATATTTATGGTATATATGTATGCGATCGATAGAACAAAGAGAGAAATGAGATGTTGAGAGTGATAGAAAGATTCTGGTTATTATTGCTTCCTCATTCATATGTTAGAAGAGATGGAAGTGAGTATTTATAGATATTCATGTCGGCAAATGTTAAGAAAAGGATAAACTAAAAACCTGACACATGTACTGATGATGGTGAAAGACTTTTTGGACAAGTAGACACATGTCCTAGATTGATAATCATCATTTTCTGATATTATCTTTAACACTTCCTCTTGATTATCCATCTTGTATTACGTAGTACCTCGTTAAAAACCTAGTCATGGAAAAACCAATTGGGACAAAAACCATGACGAGGGAAAAATAGTACACTGCCGTAATCTCCCCCTGAGAATAATAGACATAGCTTTTTCTTCACAGGTCAAGCAGATGCCGCATTCCGATACCATAGATGTGTTTTCGAAATGTTGTAGTCGGAAGAGTTTTTGTAAACAAATCAGCCGGATTGTCGCATGACCGTACATACTCGATGTCCACCTCTTTATTTTTCTCGAGCTCCCTTATGTACGAGAAAAATCTTGGAGAGATATGCTTTGTTCTGTCGCCTTTGATGTAGCCGTCTTTGAGTTGAGCGACACAAACCGAATTGTCTTCAAATACTTTCGTCGGCTCTTTCTCATTGACTTTTCCGCTTGATTCTTGTATGAGGTGACTCATTAACCGAAGCCACACATGCTCTCGACATGCTTCGTGAAGCGCGATAGTTTCTGCTTGATTCGAAGATGTCGCAACCAGAGTTTGTTTCTGGGACCGCCAAGAGATCGCGGTTCCACCAATTGTAAAAACATAGCCGGTTTGTGTTTGATTTTATGAATATCATGTATTTGCAAAACCATACCAAACTCGGGGTTTCTAGGATAAATCAATCCTAAATCAATATGTACCTTGGAGAAAACGAATATGTTCTCGACGCCATTCTAATTTCCATAAATAGAAAATGAGCTATATCTCGCAAAGACATTAGTGTCTAAAAGTATATTTAATCAAATACAACTCGGAAGATATATAAGCTCATATATGTTTTATCACCATTAGCATCTCCAAAGTACTTATTTATATAAGATCTTACCAGATCTTTTAAAATAAAATCTCTTTCAACATCGAGAGATCTATTTACCATTGGGGTACTCAAAGGAGTCACTTTATTCATACAAAAGCGTTTCAATAACCTTTTCGTATGATTTGATTGATGCACAATTATTCTTTCTCGGAGATGCTCTATCTGGAGCCCAAGACAAAACTTTGTCTTTCCGAGATCTTTCATTTTGAACTCCTCTTTCATATGAGTTCGAGCATCATCAACCTCCTTTTGAGTTCTAATTAGGTTCAGGTCATCTACATATACAGCAATGATCACAAAGCCAGATGACGATTTCTTTATAGAAACGCATGGACATATCGCATTATTAACATATCCCTTTTTCAAGATATATTCACTTAAGCGATTGTACCACATGCGTCCGGATTGCTATAATCCGTAAAGTGATCACTGTAACTTGACCGAACAAATCTCCCTGGATTTTTGTTTTAATGCCCCTGGCATTTTCAATCCCTCAGGGAGTTTCATACATATATCGTTATCCAATGATCCATACAAATATGTAGTCAAAACGTTTATAAGATGCATTTCAAGATTTTTAGATGCCATTAGGCTCATCAAAAATCTAAACGTAATTGCATCCATTACCGGAGAATACGTTCATCAAAATCAATTCCCGGTCTCTGAGAAAAATCTTGGGCAACTAATCAGGCTTTATATCATGTTACTTTTCTCACGAATACCCACTTATACCCAACAAGATTTATATTCTCAGGCGTTATGACTATAGGTCCAAAGACATTCTTTTTATTTAGGGAGAATAATTCAATTTGAATGACCTTCCGCCACTCCTCCCAATCATGTATTTTTAACATTCCAAAATGGACCTTGGATCGGGATCATCATTTTCATGATCGATATCTTTGGACAGAAAATGAGAACATTCCATCAACATCTTTTATCTATTACTTTTCATCAAGGTCATAGTTGATGGAAACCTCATACTTTTCTATTCCATTCTCGTCATCTGGATCCATATCTTTATTTGGTTCTTCTTGAACCTTTTCATCTATGCCTTCTTTCGGACATTTTCAATATCAGGTTCTTCTGGAACCTTTCCACTTATGCCTTCTTTCAGACATCTTTCAATATCAGGTTCTTCTGGAAACTTTCCACTTATGTCTTCTTTCAGACATCTTTCAATATCAGGTTCTCTTTGAACCTTTCCACTTATGTCTTCTTTCAGACATTTTTCAGTATCAGGTTCTTCAGGAACCTTGCAACTTTTCTCAACCAATTTCTTTCGGAGATTTTTATCTCTAGAACCCGCTAGTCTCCCCCTCTTTAACTGAACCCTAGGTTCATTTATTTTGTTACCATCACTTTGTTCTTTAGGAATATCAACTCTTGATGGAACATTTTCAGCGGGTATATCACGTTGTATCTGTGAACACATTTGGTAATTTGTTTGCCAAATTATGCAAATGCACAATTTCTTGAATTTCCAGCTCTCTTTGATTCATAGGAGGGATCAAGGTGTAACAACGACTATGTACACCATGTAATCTCTTTAGGAAATTTTCTAATTCCTCCCCCTAAAGCTGGAAATTCATCCTCATTAAATGGCAATCGGCGAATCGTGCCATAAACATATCACCAGTTACCGGTTCAAGATACCTTATATACAGCTTGTTCTAACTCTTTCAGAGTTTTATACATTCCCGAGAGTGTCTTTGACTCTCCAGGGACTTCTAAGTATCAAGATGCGACTTGTCCTGCCAGACATATCAATATATTGCATCTAGTTTAAATTTTCTCCAGTGACCTTGGAACAAGCTGTTTTTCATACCTCAAGGTCATCTTTCATTTCATTCTCTGGAGAAATATATACCTTGGACTTTTGGTCCAAAAATCTCTCGTTTTTCTAACAAGCTTTATATCGAATTGATGGCCAATCAATTCACTCTACCCTCATAGATAGAGGTAGATTCATAATCCTTATTTATGTAGCACTTTTTCATTTTATTGTCGACAATCCATTTTCTCTTTGGTTCCATCTTTTTATCCGTACTGATATGGTTAATCGAGATCTCTTTATCATCATTAATGATTTATCCAGGTACCTGACTGTAATATTAACCATATCAACGGTCTCTTCACGAGAT
>NC_027751.1:31471606-31471810 GCF_000695525.1 Brassica oleracea var. oleracea
CACGTCTCCAGCGTGTTATAGACTCATATATCGTCCTTTTAGGACACTATTTTCTTATTGGAGCCTTTCAGCTGGAATATGAGATTTCATTATATCATCAAAATGTCTGGCAGGCATTTTGTAAATGGATTATTCTACTTTTCATTGTAATCCATTTCACATATCTCATTCCATCAGCTTATCATATGCTTCTAGCAAACTTGC
>NC_027751.1:31472337-31479597 GCF_000695525.1 Brassica oleracea var. oleracea
ACGATGACCCAATACCTGTCAGGTATATTTTTCTCCGTCCTGAATCTCAAAATCTTATTCAGGAAGATAATTCTCATATCACATCGATATTTTATTTTCATTTTCTGGACCAACCAGAAAATCTGAATCATCAAGATGAGTATTCAAGCTATGAAAAATGGTTCGGGCTCATAAGAGACGAAGTTTAATATACTTCCTTTCTCTTTTTCTTTTTGATTCTCGATATAGATCGGCTAAATATTTGGCGTACGACAACTACGTACCCAATTTTATTTCTGGCCGTATCTATAGCAAACCTTTTATGTTTGCCTTTTATCACCCGACCACTTTTATTTTTCGTGGAAGTTCTAATTATTCTCATAGGGACGGAATCTTCTTCCTCGTCTTCTTCCACGACCATGATAGCGGCTTCTACCGCATCCAATTCCTCGTCCTTTTCTAGTCGGACTGACTTGATGGTTTAGTATCATGATTTCATTTTTTTTTTAAGTTTTCGCGGAGGATTTATTTCAACTCCGACTATTTAGTGAATCCTTTCTTTCAAGGATTTATTTATCAAAGATCTTTTAGATCTTTTCTCATGATACACCTCATCTTATAAACCATCATTGAATTGGTGTAAATACCATGGCTTTATCTTTTTCTCATCCGATATAGTTTATATCGATGATTTCTCAAATCTCATTTTCTCTCAGGTGCATCTTGCACCCACTGCCCAAGTCTTATAATTATTTCTCATAATATCAAGGGCATTTATTTTGAGCTTTGTTAAATTTAACATGATAACCGTATCCGTAGAATAATAATATATAAAGACGGAAATTTAAATGCATAAATTAAAAGCATAAAATAAATGCATAAATTAAATTGCAGAAATCTAAATAGCATAAATAAAATTGGAGGCTTAGCCTACCACATGATCCGAGACGTCGTAGACTACCATATTGATCATTTTTTCAAAGTCCGAGGAGACATGGTCTACCTTTTTGACTTTTACTTATTTCAAGGTCCGAGGAGACTTAATCTACTATTTTTTACCTTTTCTTTTTATTCACGGAGGCAAAGCCTACCACGTGTTTCTCTGATTGTGAAGGCATAGCCTACCATAACGATCAGTCGGGGAAGGCAGCGCCTATCATCCCGAAAAATAAACGGAGAAGGCCTAGCTTCTCACTCCGGAACAATAATAAAATTTAAATAAATTAAATAAATTTGAATATATAAATTTAAACATTACCTCGACTGGTTTAAGAACTTTCGGATTGATAAGCTTTGGTTGGTTAGAGCTTCCGGATTGATAGACTTCACTGGTATATGAGAGCTCGTGATGATAATGTGTTGTAAAATAAAGAATGAGAGATATAAATATATTTGTGATAATATTTATGGTATATATGTATGTGATCGATAGAACAAAGAGAGAGAAATGAGATGTTGAGAGTGAGAGAAAGATTCTGATTATTATTGCTTCCTCATTCATATGTTACAAGAGATGGAAGTGAGTATTTATAGATGTACATGTCGGCAAATGTTAAGAAAAGGATAAACTAAAAACCTGACACATGTACTGATGATGATGAAAGACTTTTTGGACAAGTAGACACATGTCCTAGATGGATAATCATCATTTTCTGATATTATCTTTAACAAGATCAACAAAATATATGAAATATATTCAGTAACATTACGAGTAACAAATCTAAGCTCCACACCACATTCCCATCATCTTTCATTTCGAACGTTGCAAATAGATCGAAGTAGGAGACAACTATTCCGTGTAAGTTATTCAGTGTATTTCTATATAACGATATTTATCTTTGCCTAACATTTTCTAATTCTTCCTTTTGTTTAAGGGATGGCTTCCTCAACACCATGGTCAAACCAAACTCCAAATATCCTCCGCCTGCAGGAGGTACTTTGAATTTACGACTTCACTATGCGTGTATATATATATTTTTTGTTGTAACATCTTAAGCCACAGTTGATTAAAAAAAAATGCAGTCGACTATGATAACAACAACCAAAAAGACAACATCGCAAACGGATCATTAGGATGTGGCCCATCACAAATCACAAAAACAATAATGCTTTTCTGGGAACAACTTTCATTTGTCTTGACATACAAGTTTGTCAAAATACTACTATGTTTTAATTGTTCCCATTACATTTGAAATAATAGTTTTTCTCCCTTTAACATGAACAAAAATTCGAAGGGAGAGTCCCTGCCTCAACGCCTGCCACAATACATCAATAGTTCGAAGAAGGAAAAATATATCACATTAGATATTTTAAGCTTATTCCCAATAACCGACGGTACATGCCAACCCTTCAGCCATACATAATCCAAATCAATGCGACAACAGTTATTGCACCAATACAAGAAAACATACCCCCATTCCGTCATACATATTCCGCCCACAACACTACACCCAGTTGATCAGCTTAGCAAGTGAAACCAACTTCCTCCCAGGAAAACATTACGATACCATTACCTGTCTCACATACTAAAAAAATCACTCATTCTGTCCCCCAAAAAACCTCCACAGATGTGGTTGGCCAAATACGAATCATCCAAGGAAGTGATATATACAATCCCAAAACAAATACAAAGGTCACCGTTGGATTGCTTTTAAACAGGTACCAAACATCATATTACATAATATTTATTTGAAACAAAAAAAAAATATAATAGAAGCAGTATTTGTAGATCAAAAATGGTACGTCTTACTATATGGGACAAAGAGGCCACATATTTTAGGGAGTTACACCATATATCAAGCAGAAAATACCAAGTCGTAATCATAACAAGCATCAGTCCACGGCTATACGAAGGTAAATAACTAAACATAAAGATTATGTCGATCTCATTGCTTAAATACATTTCACTATTACAGGAAAACTATCACTCACAACAACACCGGGATCCCGCTTCCACTTTGACAACAAAATTGACATCATACAACGCTTCCGCAAGAGGAATAAACTTCTACCATGAACACGAAGGCATGTCTCTATATGGGATCGAACAACAAGGGAGCAATCAACTGCAGTTAACAATTTTTGTAATATGATTACCAATGCCTAAATCAATTAATAATCCGAACTCAAATGCACATCCTACTACAAAAATATTAACTCAAAAAAATTTATTCGAACTTACTTTTATTAGAAAAGGCGAAATTAACATTGCATCACCTTATTATAAATTCTCTATTAATTATTAACTCCCACTATATATACAATCAATAACAAACATCTCACAGATTTTTTTTTTTAAATTAATTTAAGCATATTATCTGCGTGTAGCGCGGACCCCGACTCTAGTATATATTAAAAGGGGACCACAAGAAGGAAAGAAAATGGACAAATATAGATGGGTGTTGGTGAGCCATAATTTCTCTGGGTCGTTTATAGCATTCATTTGGTTATCTCCTTAGTACGATAGATGTATGCTCTCTTAGATCAAAACTTTGGATCTTTTTCATTGCATACCTTATGTTAAGTCCACATCTCAATAAAGTAGACATATCAACACGTTGTCTTGTCAAACTTATATTCCAATAGGCAATAATAGATAGTGGACACAAACCCCATATTTTCCACTATAAATATTACATCGAATCAAACATAGTCCAAGAACATTTTGAAAACTCTTATCCAACAAAGCTCCCTCCTCTCTCCTCCAACAAAGCTCGCCGCTGATTCTCCCTTTATCGACGGTGCTCCGGCATGTCGCCCATCATAGAGCTCCAGATCCTGTCTTGTCTACTCTCAAGGATCCTATCACACTAGTCTTCTTCTTCTCTCGTGCTTTCCGCCATGGATCTTAAACCACCATTAACAAAAGTAATAGGTGACTCTTCTCATCCTTCAATCTCTGATTCCCCGACGTCTTTTCCACCCACTGTCTCACCGGATCCTCGTTGGCCATCTAAGTTTCGCTGGTCAATGTAGTCTCCACCGCCGACATCATCAACTCCATGTACGGTCTCAACTGAAAAAACAATTTCTGCTGATTCAGAGCTGTTGTCTACTCCTCCAGTTCCGATAGTGAATGATGGTAAAACATATATAAGTTATTAACTAAATGTCGTCGATTTGGTGTTGAATCCCTTGGATTCAGACGAAACCCTAACCCAAAAGTTAGGGAAAATCGATTCTAGTGGCGAAGATGTACCAGTAGCTATGGGAGATAGCGTCACTTTACCAGAAATCGCTCGCCAGACGGAAGATAGTGCTGGTACGAATGCTCCACACTCGATGTCACCACATCAATCAACTGGTCTTCCCTTGATAACCATTCCCTCCCCTGAGATATCTGTTAATCCACAAGCTATTTTTGTTCCTTCAATCGGAGCTTGGGCCAAGCCTCTCGCTTTTGCACCACCGGCAACTCCTCCAACACCGGCAACACTAAGTGACTTTGATCTGCAGTACCTTAATAATCTCCTTGATTCTTTTTGGCCAACATTGACTGATGGTCTTGGGCAAAACCAGAAGAAAAGAAACTACCCAACTATAGTCAAAGAGTTTCCTCGTATGCATGTCCTGAAGGTTCCGGTTCCTGAGCTTAAGGATGATGGAACACTAAGGTTTCCATGGGCTGCCAGAATGGACCCTACAACCAGAAACCTTTATCGAGCAGCCAAGCTAACTTTTCGGCTCGATGGAACTCCACATGTCACAATTCCTTCTCAGGCACTTTGTTTAGGACCAGAAAATAAAAAGGAATACATCATTGGCCACTTTTATCGCTGTTCTCTTCCTCCTGGAGGTTTAATCCATACAGTAGTGAATATATTATGGGGAAGAAGTTGTAGAATAGGTTGCCGTAAGCTGAGTGAATCCTCTTATATGTTCCACATCCCTCATGATGCTACTCGGCAATGGGTAACTCAAAGAGCTGTATGGCATGTTGATGATTGTTTGTTATTTGTTTCGCCTTGGAAACCAGTTAACTCATTCAAAGTCCCTGAGGTATCAACAATCCCCGTATGGGTAAAACTTAAAAATGTGCCGGATAGCTGCTACTCAAGATTAGGTTTCAGCCATGTAGCATCTGGACTTGGGAGCCTATGCAAACGCATAAACCTCGACTTGATCCGACTTGTTTGGGTGAAGCAAAGTTGCTCGTTGAAGTAGAACTTGACAAACCATTCCTAAAGCAAATTGCCTTGGATGACAAACAAGGTAATATTTTCTTGGTGGATGCTGAGTATACATGGATTCTAAGTGTTTGTGGTAGATGTGGACACTTAAGGCACAAAGAATAAAAATGTTTACTTCTGGCTGTTCCCTCGAATGTGGAAACAAGTTCAAGACATGAGGATCTGTCTGTTGAAGAATCACAAGGTGAAATGGGAAAGGTACTAGCTCAGTCTACTGTTGCATCAGAATTGGAGTTACAAGTTAAAAATCTAGAGATGGATTTGGTCTCAGCTGAAGAAACACAAGTTGAAAATTCGGTACAGACTTTGGAACCTACTATATATAAAAAGAGATACTGATTTGCAGTTACAAGTGAGTGTAGAGCCAAAGGATTTCTCTATTCCAGCAAACAATCTCACTCAGTCAAAGGTACATATAGCTAATAGCTCCAACTCTCATTTCATTTCATCAGCTCATTAGCAGACACACAGTCTGCTCCAACTGAAACTATTATTATGGAAGAAGTTCCATCCCCTGTTATTGTCTTCGAAAACAACTTGGTTTCAACGGAAAATTCATTGGTCTCTCCACGCTCTCCTGAACATGGCAGCCCTCTTTTCAATCAAATTGATCATAATGAGCAAGATGATGGAGACAGGTTTATGAGTGATGCTATGGCAAACCTCACCATGTCACGAGGTAGAAGGCTAATAAAACCACTTCAAAATTTTCAAGATATGGAATGGAGAACGACAAGAGGAAGGGGTAAACAAGGTCGCCGAGGCCGCGAATACTACCATCCATCTTCTTAGTAATTTCATCCTTCTCTTGTTTCACTAAGCTTATATATCATAAGTCTTCTCTTTTATAAGCTAATGCTTGGTTGATTATGAGGCATGTCTCATCATACTTTCTCAAACGTTATGGTTGAAAAACCATACAATGTATGTTCCTTTGTTTTAAATTTGAAAGCCTTTTACAAGAAAAAAAATTATTACATCGAATCATCCTTTTCTGAAATTTGTTTTAGATATATATCCATCATTTAAAGCTTGTAACATCACACGCCTTAATTCGGCTCACAATGTTGGTCTCTATATAAATATTTTTGAGCTCGGCTTTTTCTTAAATGCTTCACTAAACCATGCATTAAGTCAGTGCAGTTAGTTTTTTGGTAAACATCTTAAAATTGTATTACCATTTTCAAGTTTGTGACAGGAGTTACAGATAAGTACTACTCGTAGAAAAAAATAATTACAAACACAACAACAAAATACAAGAAGGAAAACACGATTACAAGCTGAAAACCGAAAGGCAGAGGAGAGAATATAGGGGCAGAACTGAATAGTTGTCAAGAGCGAGCAATACGCAAGAGAAGGCGACAATGATGATATGAGTCATGAGTCGGTAGAAATCTGGCTTGCCAAAATCACCTCCAAGATATGACCTTACCACAGGAGTCCAATGACCTGTAAAAAGCAAAAACACCATCGAGAACTTGGAACTTTCAGTAGACGACAATAGGACAGCCCCGAGATGGCGATCCAGACGAACTAGAGCCTATCGAAGCACCAGCCACCAATCACCGCAAACAGCCACCTCTACTCCTCCTTCCTAAATTTCAGAGGCTCCTGATTCCTCCTATTAACCCCAAAGAACCCCATTGGAACTACCAACACCACACCTCTGAGCCCAATAACCGCTCTTATTTGGAGAGGCTAATGGATGATAACCCGCCACAACCACCAGACCCTACACGATAAAGGGAAGCTAACACCACATGGAAAAGAATCCAAAGAACCACACCATCACTACAAGAAAACACATGCTTAACGAGGAAATTTAACGAGGAAAAACAATCCTCGTAAATTTACGTCGATTTTACGAGGAACTTACGTGGAAAACTAAAGTCATCGTTATTTCCTCGTAACGTAACGACAAAAGTGTTTCGTCGTAAAGTGGATGTAATTTGACGAGTATTTTACGAGGAAAAACTATTTCCTCGTAAATACGACGTAAACTTTGCGTGTTATTTACGAGGAAATAGTTTACGTGTATTTAGCGAGGAAATTTTGAATCCACCAACTTTGTAGGTGTTACACGTTTTTTTTT
>NC_027751.1:31483838-31501288 GCF_000695525.1 Brassica oleracea var. oleracea
TAATTTTATTAATAAATTAAATAATTTTAATTATTTTTTAATTATATTTTTAAATTCTGTAAAATAATAAAAACGAAGTAAATTCGTAGCTAATGTACGACCTATTTACGTGGAAACCTTACGAGGAAATGACGAGAAATAATAAACGAGTATTTTACGAGAAAACATTTACGAGGAAATAACGAGGAAAGATAAACGAGTATTTTACGAGGAAATCCTTTCGTGGTCGTTACGTGTATTTTGCGAGGAAACACTTTCAAGGTATTTACGTGTAGTTTACGAGAAACTCGTTTCGAGGTATTTACGAAGAAATATAGCGACCTCCTTACGTGGAATATTGACGTGGTCTTTACGATGAAATGATCTACTTCGTCTTTACGACGAAATATATTCCTCGCTAAGTTACGACGAATTAGCGAGGAAATATGTGTTACGACAGATGAGTAACGAGCAAACGTGGTTCCTCGCTATTCGTCGTAAAGCCTCTTTTACGAAGAACTCACGAGGAAAACCGCCATCGTTAAGATTATGTTTTCTTGTAGTGCATATTTGCAGAGATGCTAACAACACCTGCAATCGGGATTGTATTCCAAGTCGACTACAACATACCTAGGACCAACAATAACCGCACGAGCGACTGACCTCGAGAACCGGAGGCTGACCTTTCACCGCAGAGAGAAGCTTTTAACATACCGCTTCACCAAACCGCCACTTCTGATTTATACGAGAAGAATAGCTCAGCCCTAGTTTGTAAGTCTAACAGTGACGCCTTCTAGCCACATGGAGTGACTGCATAAACCTACAAAGAGAGCTGGCAGCAGAGTATCACCACCACCACCAGAGAAACCGCCTGAGACTCAAAGTCAGCTCATGATATACATCAAACTCTCACTGGTGATGAAAAGTAAGATGAATCTGAAGAAATCTTAGAGACGAGAATCCTCCAACCGAGAACGAAGGCCCTTGTCATCAACATCCACTAGCTAACGCCGGAGGAAGAGACGTTGAACCAGAGAGCCACTACAAGAGCACCATGGACCACCACTGAAAGCAGATATAGCCAGATCTGAACGATGTCTCGAAGATAAACTCTCAGAAGAACCACCAAACATCACACTCACAGCCGCGCCTCACCGCTGCTCAAGAACCCCAACCACCGGGCAGAGACGCCGAAGATGAGATGCAGGGCCGGCTGAGGAGGGGGGACAAGCGGTGCGACCGCCCCGAGCCGAAGCCCGTGTCTCCCCGTATATTAATAGTTAAGGGGCCTAATTTTTTTAAAAAAGTCCATATTTTTATTTAAAAAAATATAAATATAATAAATAAAATTGAAAAGGGCCCAAAAATATTTAATATGCATATAGTTTTATTTTCATCACAAAATATACAAAATATTACTGATTAAATTTTAAAAATATTTTAAACATTATCTTATTATATAAAGTTTGGTTCTTTAAAGTTGCTAATTAACGCGATTGTGACACGTGTTAAACTATCTTCTAATTAAAAAATATATATAAATAAATAATAACAAAATAAACGATTTATAAAAAAGTAACTATAAATATTATTTAAAGTAATTTTCCTTTTTTAAAAATATTAAGCAAATAATTATATGAGAGTGATTTTCCTTTTAATATATCGACATGTGTTAAAATCTCTCATCATTAAATATAGATATATGCTAAGATAAAAAAAAACGAATCTTTAAAATTATTTAATAGCAAGAATTAATTTCAAAAGTTATTTAATAGTACCTGTTTCTATAAAATTTTGATAGTATTTTTTACTAAATTTTTTTCTTTTTAAAAATTCTAAACAAAAAGTATTTGTAAAATAATTTATTTAATACTAATTTTCCTTTTCTAAATCCTAAAGAAATGATCACTATAAAAATATTTGATAGTAATTGTCCTTTTCTAAAATTGTAAACATAGGAATATTGTAAAAGAGTGTTTAATAGTAATTTTCCTTTCTTCAAATCCTAAACAAAATAATTAGTAGGATAACTATTTCAGTATTTTTATGAATAATCAACTTTCCTAATTAAATATTTAATTTTCTGTTTAAAAATCATAAACCAAAAGGAACTACAATTATTCACATCTATATTTCGGATTAAGCTCTCTCATATTTTGTCACTAAACATAATAAGAGTAGAAGAAAAATAGTAGGGGAGTTTTTCTGCATGTTCTTTTCATATCTTTGTGTGTTCTTTTTTTTTGTCACATGATGACAAAATAACTAGGTTTTCTAATTTTCACATGTTTTTTTTCTTCTTAAACTGAAGTTGATTTTTTTTTGTCATAATTGTCATGCTGCTGTACGTTAGTTATTGCCACAATTATACGTTGGCGTTTGTATATATAGCCAAATAGATTTATGCAGTTATGTTGTTGTACAAAAGTTAATGTGACTATTATGCTTATATGTGTTTGTTCTTATCGACAATATAAATTGGTTTTACTGTTGTAGTTAAGTTAATGTCAATTTATTTATGAATAATCGACTTTTCTATCTAGGTGAATTTTTCTGCATGTCCTTTCACATCTAAACTGATGTTCACATAATTTACCTTCCGAGATAAGACAACAAATTGCTCTTGAAAAACAATGCAGCTCCTTCTGAATGCATTACAACATCTATATATCAAGATTTCCAAATTCACTTTTAAAGACAAGAATTATCTCATCGAAAAAGAAATGTTTACTCCAAAGAATAAGGAATGAAACGGTTGGTAAAGTGAATAGCTATATGTTAATTTGCTTAGACGGTGAGCAAAAGAAATATTTGAGTTCTGATAGTATTGGTAATGACTAAGAAGAAATTACAAATTAGTATATTCTATTTTCCACAGATTTTTAAATACGTTAAAATTTACAGGGATTCCAAATCACAAACTTGATCTCAAAATAGATGTTCCAGTCATGTTATTAAGGAATTTAAAGCAATGAAAGAAATTTGCAATGGAACAATTTTACTAATAACCAGCCTAGACAACATGATTACTAAAGCAGAAATCCTAACCGAGATCAATAATCAACAGATTCTTATTCGTAAAATAAGTCTCACACCAACCAACAGATGCAAGATGATCTCTCATGGACAATTGTACGCTTCACTATCAAAGAGTCACTACAGATGCATGACTTTAGAATTCTTAAAGTAGACACAAAACATATCGACAATAGTGTTCTACAAAATATTGTATATCAAGACATTTTCAATAATATATGATATATATGTAAAAAGGTTATAGTGACACTATTGATGCTAAGGTAGGGCAGAAGAAAAATTTTTTGATGTTTATCAAGCAATATATTTGATATTTAGCTGAATATCAATCATACATATTGATTGGTTTCGTCTGACATCAATTTTGATTTTTTTTTTGAATTTTATTGCACAATATAAATAATATAGATAGTTTACAGCAATTCTATATTTTTCAATTAACTGCAATATTATAAATAATTCAAAGTGAATTATTTATAGGAAAAAACATTATATACTATTTTAAAACACCATGATTATTGAAGTAGAAATACTAATCAAAGTTTATGTAGGAAAATTAATTATTATACTAAAATAAGTATTACACCAATATATACTGAAAATTTCAAGAACTAATTTGAAAAATATTTTCATATTTTTTATGTTTTCGTAAAATTAAAACATCAAATAAAACCCGTTCAAAGCACGGGTCCATATCTAGTATGAATATAAATTTTAGAGAGTAAATTTTTTTTTCCCTAGGACCCATAACAATGTTAAGCCGGCCCTGATGAGATGGAGACCACAGCAGAGAGCATATCGGCGAGACTAAAGAGTGGAAGAAGGAGGCGAGACATGAAAAGAGAAAGAAATGAGAGAGAATAGAGAGAGACAGCCGGCAACGGCGGCCGTGAATTCACTGGAGGCCGCCACCGGCTGAAACAACACCAATCAAATTAGGGGTTTTAGAAAGCAAAGCGGGAGATAGAGAGAGAAGATAAGGCCTCTCATGTCCAATGTCTCATCGCAGCTAGTTCTCATCATCATATTCATGATCCCTTTCTTATCTCTGCATCAGTGTATAATTCTTCTCATGCACACGCACATATTAAAATGCAACGTTAAATATGTGATGTTCATGCATGTGCCCTCCTTAAGCTTGTGCAGTGAGAAGCTCTCGCAAAAATAGAATATGTGTAATCTTGTTTGTCCGGACCATGAATATGATTGACCATCCAGGTATTTTCTATTCATTTTATATTTGACCGAGAGAATATATAAACAAATTAGGAAAAAGAGTGTTTAGTTCATGCGAAGAGATGTCAAATTTATAATGTTTAGACAGTGAGAATATATAATGTGTTAGCAATATAAAAAAAATATATAGAATGTGAATGTGATAATGATTAAATCTCTTATATATTAAAAAAAAACATTGTAATAAATGCATCAACACACTATAATAGACACGTGACAGCCTCACAATATTTAATAATAAATATGTTAACGCGTTCACACTATATTCATAAATATGTTCACATTATATACTTTGTATTTTTTAATATAAAACTCACATGCATGGTTCCAATAAAACTTTGGATTTTTCGGTTCGAATCAAAACAAATAACGAATCAAAAGCTAAACTATATATATATTATTTTTATTGTTTACGGATAAAGTTGGGCAAACTATTTATAAATTTTGATTCGATTCGTTATCCGTTTTGATCTGAACAAAAAAATATGGATATCCGTAACTCTACGAAACAAATCAATTACTAAAATACAATAAAAAAAAAAGCAAATCACAAATACCATATTTTTAGGAACGGATATCAAATTCGATCTGTTATATACATATATATACATATATGTATAGAATTATATATATATGTTATATATATTATAGTTTATATAAGTTTTAGAATATTTTATGAATTAAATTTATTATATTAGGTATTAAAATTTAAAAAGTTAAATAATATTTTATTTTGTAATTAATTGTTATTATTAAAATTTTATTTTACTTACGGATCAAATCAGATATTCTTTAAAATTATAAATCATTTTGGATATCAGAGTCACCGACTATCCAGGTGGCTAAAGATTGAATCGACATGAATGCCTCCAAATACTCGGATATTCGATCTGTGCTCACCTATATTTACGGATACAATTGATTTTTCTTTATATGAAAAAAATTCACTAATGTCAAGGCCTTTTTAATTTTTAATTAATTTTAATTTTATCTTTCATGTATTATTTAAAACAACAATGTCATTTAATATTAATTAGCAATATCTTTATATATTTGTCAACTATTTCTATATATTTTTACATACACATACATGTGCACCTTGATGTGAACACCTTGTAACTAAGTATTTACTACGACTGAAATATATTTTTTGTGGAAGTTGAAATATTTTTTTCTTAATGCTTCTTTCACTACCGACCAAATTGTAGTGAAATGATTTGTCTTAATAATTTTCTTTTCTTTTTCTTGAACTATTATCTGTTTACAAACTATGATATGAAGCCATTGGTTCGACATGACGACTATCTAAAATTCATAACATGAAAATAAACAAATAATAGTATTTTTTGGTTTTTACCAAAAAAACTAAAAAATCAAACATTCTAACCGAATAAACCAAAATAAACCAAAATAAATATTAATTTAAAATAATAGTTATATTTTAGGAAATTTAAAACAAAAAAATAACTTAAAACCGAACCGCTATCCAGATTAAACAGATTTAATATGTTTTTATTAAAAATAACGAAACTAATAATCACATTCTGCGCAAGGTGCGAATTATTACCTAGTAACTAAAGTATTTAAAGTCAGCCGCCAACTCCTCTCAACCAACAGTCGACAAATATAGAGATAACGTAATGTGATTATTGTCTTGCGATGATGATTTTACGTTGACATTGTAACTTTTGTATTAAAATACTACCATACCTAGTCCATAAAAATCACTAATTCATTATAAATATATAAGAAAGTGATTTATATCTTCTGATTGGTTTGGATCTAATCACTAAGTTGATGATTTCTATTAATTTAGAAACTATATTGCAAATTCAGGCGAGTTAATATGAACTTAGACAGAATAGCAAATAAACTGATATCGAGACAAATACTATCATATAGGGTTTTACTAACATAGTGGATAAATATTACAAATTCTTTAATTTTGTACTATCTGAAAACCCGATCGTAGTAGAAACCCTAAAATAAATGATATAAGCCTCTGATTCGAGGCATGATTCTTATATTAATTTTATTGATCCTTTCGAAATCATTAATTTATTTCGTATAATATGATGATAAACCATTGTGTTAACAAACTAATGATAAAAACGCATCAAAATCAGATACTTTACGTACATAAATGTTAGTTTTATTGTAATATCAAGACATCAATAAATAATCAAACGAACAAAACAAATTCTAACTATTCAGATTATTAGATACTCCCCCGGTTCACAAAGATAGATTTTCTAACGTTTTCACACATATTAAGAAAACATATTAAATCACTATAATAAATGTATCGTTTTATGAAATTTTCAATTTTTCAATATCTTTTAACCAATACTAATTTAATAAAATCAATTAATTTTTTTTTATTTTACAATTTTTTCGTAGAAAACATAAAATATCTATCTTTGTGAAACAATTTTCTTTTCTAAAACATCTATCTTTTTGAAACAGAGGGAATATTTACTTGGTGATTATACTATTCACATTATTACGTACTTGGTGATTTCTTATAAGGATCTAGTCCTAGACGAAGCTCAAGATCTATCACTTCTGCACTGTGGGACAAAGCATTTTGAAGTTTCATCATTTTCTTCTCTTCACCTCCCAAATAGTCTCCACTTGTATTTTTGTCTTGTTTTGTTGATGAACCGACCGTGGAATCAACGAAGAAAGGCAGTTCAGTCAGGTCTTGCTCGAACCGATTTCTCGAAGTGGTGCATGTGGAGTCTTCACGGTCATCTTCTTTTAGATTCGCTTGTCGCAGCTTTGCCCTGTCTTTCCTGTGGATATTCATGTGCCCTCCTAAAGCTTGTGCGTTGGAGAAACCCCTCTCGCAAAATTCGCATATGTATGGTCTTGCTTGTCCAGACCATGAATATGATCGACGATCCGAGTATTTTCTATTCATTTTTGTATATGATCGAGAGGATATAAAAATTAGTATAAAGGGAGTGTTTTAATTTGTGAAGAGATGTAACTTTGATAAATCACAAGGTGATGTTCGATCAACGGTTAAATAATAAATATATATTGTGATTAGTTAAAGTCAATGCTGACATTTTCTTGTTTAATTAGCCGACAAAATGTATAGATGGCTTAATTATGTGGTGATTAGTTATTTTATTGGTTTACATGTTAGCTTTAATTTGTTTAAAATATACTACTAAACATATATAGCCGGCAGTAAACGGTATATTATTTATAAACATATTAGAAAATGTTATCTTTTAATTTGGTTTGTAGCTAAATGATTTGTATTATTGTAGGCATTTTATCATAATTTGAGTTCAAATTGGGTAATATATGTGTGTGAAATATATATGGATTTTCTTAAAATATAATAAAATAAAATGATTAAAATAACACTCTCTGTAGCTATTTGAATAAATGAAAAATGAAAATGTCAACAAATGAGTGATTTATAAGAAAACATACACACACGTACGAGCGAAGATTAAACGTCTATATGTTTTACAAATGTATTTAATCAGTGTCATTAGGAACATAAGAGTATTTGAAAGTCAATTACACAACTATAATTTATTGAGTTTGTCATTTGACTTTCACCCGATTAATTAGTAAAGTCATTAAACTATAAGCCGACAAGACATATAGATGTCGTATTCGGTAAGTGATGACGACACTTTCTTAGTTAACTTGTTAACGTAAACATTATTTCTAACTTTTCAAGTGATTGAAGAGGGAAAAGTATGATAATCCTTGAGCAAGAAACTATAGAACAATTCTTCGTTAGTGTCTTGGACTTATCCAACACTAATTGATATAGACAAACATTACAATCTCCATTAGCTTATTCTAACCCTATCAGTAGAATTCGTCAAGGCTTATGGTTTCTAAGAAGAATTCTAATTTGAACATTTCTTTTACCGACTTTCACTGTTGGAGTTTCACATGTGTCGTCCTTTCTCTGAAACGCAAAGATAATGTGATTGTTGCACGTTTTGAGCATACTTTTCAAAATATTAGTTATGACTAATTAATACGGCAGTACCATATACCAAAATATATTCAAAATCGAGAAATAATAGGACCACTGCTTTGCTAGAAGTTTTCGAAATATTAACTTAAATTTGAGATATAGAACGTTAATAATAAAATTTCCACCGATACATAAGCTAGATTCTCTCGCTTAAGCGAATATATATAAACTCATGAGTCATGACGTGGGCACACTAGTTTTCCGAAAGGAAAAATTGTCGGTTAATTTGAGAACAACAACATTGCATATATATGGGTTCTTAAGTGTTGTTGCGACTCAATCGATCTCGATCTTTCGTAATCGCCTAGAATTCTCGCTCGCACTCGTTTGTTTCTCTCAACTCACTCGATCTCACTCTCTCGCAAACAAGAATGAATAACGAAGAAAGTAAAGAACAAACAAGCCTTTTTTGTCCAGTTCGAGTTTCGATGTGAGATCTCTGTGTCTGGGTGCTTGACGGCACAAGCAAACACTCCACTATAACCTCCAATAGAGAATGTACAAGGATCAGTACACGAGACTTAGAATCAAGCCAATCCTAATCTCGAAGATCCTATCTTTTTCTTCCCCCTCTGAATCTCTGAGTGTTTCTTTTCTTCTCTTTCTGATGACGATGAGCTGCGCTTCTTCAGTCACTTAAGTAGACTAAACCGGTACACGCCGAATCAGTTAGATCCAATAACCTACCAGTTATCTCCTCCTTCCTTCTCGTACCAACATTTCACTTAACCCAATCACTGGTTAAGCTTAATGAACCAATTGTTGTATGTCACACTTAACAATCTCCACCTTGACATCAACAATCTGCCCTCATCCCTTATGCCGTCAAGCATAGCCAAATCTCTTAGTACCTGGCTACACCAAGCTCCTTTAGAGCTTGATCGAACTTCATAACTGGTATCACCTTAGTTAACATACCTGCAGGGTTCTTGGATGTATGCACCTTCTGAACTTTTACCTCTCCAGTCTCTATCATCTTTCTGACGAAACTCATCTTCAGCGCTACATGTTTTGACACCACAACATGCTTTGTCCTGTCATGAAAGGCATTGTTCTTGGCCAAACATATTGCGCTTTGAGAATCACACCCTATGCTGACTTCAGCCTGATCATACCCCAGTTCTTCAGTCAGTCCACTCAGCCACAGTCCTTCTTTTATTGCTTCCACCAATGCGATGTACTCTGCTTCTGTAGTTGATAACGCTACTACCTGCTGCAGCCCTGACTTCCAACTAACTGTATTTCCCCCAACAGTAAACACATATCCCGTAGTCGATCGTCTCCTGTCAAGTTCTCCTCCGAAGTCTGAATCTGAGTAGCCTGCAACATTAAATTCACTCTCTTGCCTTCTGAACACCAATCCCACATCTTGAGTCTTCACCAGATAACGCAGAATCCACTGAACAGCCGTCCAGTGAGTCTTGTCTGGATTGCTCATGAAACGACTGACCACTCCAATAGCAAATGCCAAGTCTGGCCTAGTGCCAATCATTGCATACATAATGCTCCCTACAGCATTTGCATACGGATATTCCTCTTATGTGCCAACATTTGGATCTCCCTCCTTCACTGCAACTAACTTGAAGTGTGCTCCTAATGGAGTTGCTACCACATCGGCCTGATCCATACGAAACACTTGTAGAACCTTCTTAATGTATCTAGATTGTGACAACTTCAGAACTCCACCTGCTCTGTCCCTCTCTATATCCATTCCTAGAATCCTTCGCGCAGATCCCAAATCTTTCATGTCAAATTCCCTTCCAAGCATCTCCTTCACATGCTTAATATCTGACATGTTCTTGGAGACCAACAACATATCATCTACATATAAAAGTAGATATATGTAGTTGTCATCTCTCAGCTTCTTGAAATAGACACACATATCAAACTCACTCTTAGTGAATCCATTCTTGATCATACAGTGGTCAAAGCATTTATTCCATTGCCGCGGGGCTTGCTTCAACCCATATAAGGACTTGATCAGTTTGCAGACATTTCCTTCTTTTCGTTTAACCTTGTATCCTTGTGGCTGTTCCATGTAGATCTCTTCTTCAATGTCGCCGTGTAAGAATGCAGTCTTGACGTCAAGCTGCTCCAACTCTAGGTCTTTATCAACAACCATTGAGAGCATGAGTCTAATGGAAATGTGCTTCACCACATGAGCAAATATCTCTTGATAGTCTACTCCCTCCTTTTGAGAATAACCCTTAGCTAGCCTTGCCTTGTGTCTTGGTGGCTCCACTCCGGGTATTCCTGGTTTCTTCTTATATAACCATTTACACCCTATCGCTTTCTTGTCCTTTGGTAAGTCAACCAAATTCCACATTTTGTTCTTTTCAAGTGAGCCGTACTCATCATCCATTGCTGCATCCCATTTTTCCCATTCTTGACTACTCAACGCTTCCTCGTAGTTCGCAGGTTCTTTGCAGTCAATCTCTTCTGCCACTGACAACGCGAAAGCAACAGCTGAATCTTCAGTGTATCGTGCTGGCTTCTCAATTTCCCTTCGAGTTCTGTCTCTTGCCAACTGGTAGTTACTCAGATCCTCTGACTCCACTGTTGTCTCTCCTTCAGCTTCTAACTCTGTTTGTGCAGCTCCACCTTCTTCCTGATCCTCTGAGACTGTCTTCGATGTTTCTCCAACCTCTGTTGAGCTTTTGATAGTCTCTCCCGACTTCTCTTGATCCACTTCAATCCCTTTTCCTTTTCCTTGATCTAGATCCTTGTAGAGTTGTTCCTCTCTGAATACAACGTTCCTACTGATCACACACTTTTGCTCCTCAACTAGCCAGACCTTATATCCCTTGACTCCGGTTGGATACCCGATGAAAACTCCCTTTAACGCCCGTGGCTTCAGCTTTCCCTGATCAGCGTGTATGTAGACAATTGAACCGAACCTCCGTAAATGACCATACCCCGGTGTTTTACCGAGCCAAAATTCTTCAGGTATGTTGCAGTCGTTCGCAGATGACGGTGTCTTGTTTATGAGGTAAACCGAAGTTGCTGCAGCCTCTGCCCAGAACTTCTCCTCAAGACCTGATTCACTCAGTAGACACCTCACATTTTCCATTATCGTTCTTGTCATGTCCCCGATCCTAGATAGGATCGTCCGGTCAGGCCATGGTGCGAGGAGACGCACCAGTCAGGTCTAAAATACCTTAAGACAAGCGTATCATGGCCAAACTGAAGGTTAAGGAAGGCTAGCAGCTGAGATTTAACCAGGAAATGATGGAGAAAAGTTTAAAGGAGCTGGACGAGTGATTAAGGAGTTGGGCGAGTTCTGGTCCAAGCTCAAGCAGCTGGAAAGAGTGTGAATCCAGCTCATTTAGTCTTGACCAGCTCACGGGAGCTGATTAGCTATCTCACTCAGCTGGGACAGTTGGGGGCCAGGTCATCTCAGTTTGGAAGAGTGTTCCGGTCTGGACCAGTGTGGCTGGGTCCGAGCAGTTACCGGGCCGTGCCGGCGGCTCGTGTTGGACGATGGGGCCATGTGCATTCAAGCTCGAACCAGGCTTGGGCAAAGGCTTGGGGAATGGTTTTCGATGGGAGAAACTGCCAAGGGAGCAGTTGGACCGGATAGGGGCGGTTCTGGGCGGTTATGGGCGAAAAGGCACAAAGGGACAAGTGGCAACCCCTTGCCCAATCGTTTGTAACTATCTGGCCAGGGCAGTTATTGGCTCTCTCTCTATATATACAGACCCTTAGGGTCTATTTTGGGCATGCAATTCCCTAGGGGAAAACCCTGAGAAAATCGTGAGACAAAGAAGAAGAGAGAGAGGCCGGCGAATTGAAGAGAAACCGGTGGTGGTGGTGCTTGATCTGATTTCGGCCAAGCCCTGATCGTGTGAGACAAGTGCTGGAGAATGGATACCAGACAGAGGGAGAAAGAGAAGGAGAAGGAGAAGGAGAAGGAACCAGCACCTGGAGAACGGACCCCTAAGGTTAGTGGCGTGGTTGCAGGCCATTGGGCATAGCCGGCGCCTAATCGCCTGAGTCTATGGCCTGATCGGATTGATTGCTACACCATCTCCAATTTCTGATTACTTAACTTATATTCTATATTATTGTGATATAGTCTGATGGATCAGACATGATGGTACTGAACCTAAGCCCTGGCCGGTTCAGATAAGAAGCCCTTGGCCTTGGCCGGGCTGATCGTGATCAAGATCTATATGGTCTAGATCGATTCTATGGAATCTGACTATGGGAATCTCTTAGTTGAGAATTATCATGAGTTTTAGTGAATTTTATTTAGTTTTTAGATCACATATGAAATTGGCCAGATTTGGATTTAAAGAGAAATTGATTGATTAGTTATGGAACCAGCCATGCAATGATAGAATCTCTTGTTAGGTTATCTGATCATGAGTTTGTGTATGGTGAATGTGCTGGGTTTCAGGTACATGCATGGACCGTGGTAAAGGAAATGAACTGTGAGGGCTCCAGCCATGGGAAGATGTGTGGGGATTGGGTCATTATTGACAAGTGTGAAGTATTGATAGCCTATTGCGCAAACTGTGAACTTATGATTGACTAAGTATTGTAATGTAGTAGTATGGACAAATGAATGATGTATGGATCTTATTTACTATCTATAGAATAACTATTTGTTTTTACTTGAACCTGATTGTATGAATATCCGCTGCTGAACCTCAGAATTTTGATTAAGTATAAGAAAATGTTACACTTGAATGAAGAAGTAAAGAAAACAACTAGGTAGAACGGTTAGGTAAGTCGCGGTCTGGTTGGATTGAGGAATCCAGGATCGGGTCTTACAAGTTGGTATCAGAGCATGCTTGATTCTAGGATTTGTTTGGGTTAAGGGATCAGTCACATCGGCTGTTGGGACTCACGGTGAGGTTGTTCTTGTTCCTTGTGTTGATTGATTGTTTTGGCATAACCTTAGGTTCAGATTGAGGTTTGAAATTCTGGTATGAACTAACATTTGTCTGTGTTTAAATCCTAAGGGCACAACAAGGAAGAAGTCCAGGAAAGGGAAGGAGGCTGCTGGAGCATCCGGTAATGTAGAAGGTGATGGGACGGTTCCGTCTCAGGTGTTGCCGTCTCCATTGGAACCGGTCAACAATGAAACCGGATTGCCGCAGGGACCAACCTTACCTATTGAGGTTAATGTTACTGCTGTGGACGATCAGTAGGAGTTGGGGCATGAGGAAGAAGTTGAATCTTCCCATGCAGGAGACCGGGCCGGTCATGGCACGGGGGATGCTGAGTTGGTTGAGCCGTCCATGCAGGATGTGCTGGATGCGGTAAAAAAAATGGGCACACAGATGTTGGCTTTGACGCAGGCATTCACTCCTTTGGTGAATTCCTCGGTGGGTCAAGTCACACCAGCCCAGACTGCAATTCAGGCAGCCCGGGCGACAGCTCAGGCCACTCAGACGGGAGCTCGGGTGGCTCAGACAGCAGCTCGTGCAGCTGGGACAGCCGCACGGACAGTCGAAGGTCGAGCTACGGCCGAAGCTGAGATTATGGAGATCGACCCACCAGTGCGGATAGCTCAGAAAGTGGATTACCTGAGCGTGTTAGCTCACATTTCCAAGCTCGGCACAAAGCAGTTTGCTGGTAGTGTCGATCCCATTGAGGCCGACGAATGGAGGAGCAGGTTGACTCGGAACTTTAGCTCAACTCGTTGTCCAGATGAGTACAAGAAAGACATTGCGGTTCACTTCCTAGAAGGGGATGCGCACAACTGGTGGTTGGCTCTGGAAAAACGCACCAACGGTTCCATTGAGAGGTTCTCAGACTTTGAGGTGGAGTTCAACCACAAGTATTTTCCAGCAGAGGCTTGGGATCGTTTGGAATCAGAATTCTTGGACCTGACGCAGGGTCGCAGGACAGTCCGTGAATATGAGGAAAAGTTCAATCGGCTCAGACGCTATGTGGGTAAGGAGTTGGAGGAGGAGGCAGTTCAGGTTCGCAGGTTCATCAGAGGCCTAGGGGTCGAACTCCGAACCTACTGCTCAGTTTGTACCTTCCACACAGTGTCTGAGTTAGTTGAGAAGATGGCCTTGGTAGAGACCAACCTTGCTGAGGAGGCCAAGTTGAAATCTAGGAGCCACACGGCTTCTAGTGGATCCGACAGTGACCGGAAGAGGAAACGGGACTCGACTGAGGAGGGGCGATCCTCCAGTGGCAAGTCGGAGTGTTCCAAATGTGGACGAAGTCACGGGGGCGAGTGCTGGAAAGCCATGGGAGCTTGTACCCGTTGTGTCAAGATGGATCATGCAACTCGGGACTGTCCGATCTGGGAGCAGAGTAGGGGACAGGGTTCGAGTGGTGGCGGTTCCTTCCACTGTCACGGTTGTGGTAAGCCGGGACACATCCACATGGATTGCCCTAACGTGCAAGCGGGACAGGACAAGGGTTGTGGAGATACCAGGAAGCCGAACCAGAGCCGTGGTCAGGCATCAACGCCAAGGGTGTATGAACTGTCTAAGGACGCGGACGAGGCTGGGCCATTCAAAGCGATCACTGGTAATGAATTTTATCTAATCTTTTTCAATTCAGTAGAATTGCATGGTATGGAACCTAGAACGGATTAGAATACTTTGAATGGACCTTGTGTAGGGACCTTGTGTATTGGGGGTGTGGAAACACACATATTGTTTGACACTGGAGCCACACATAGTTTTGTGAGCCCATGAATGATTGGAAAAGGATTGTTCCGGATAGGAACTAGGGATGAACCTTGCATAGTGAATGCGGCCGGTGGGCAAGTGATGCATTCACTAGGGCTGATAAAGGATATCCCAGTAATGATCAAAGACATAGTAATTCCTGCGGATCTGATTGTTGTCCGCTTTGAGAATCATGAAGTGATATTAGGAATGGACTGGCTTGGAAAGCACTGAGCTCATGAATGATTGGAAAATGTTTGTTCCGGACAGGAACTGGGGATGATCCTTGCATAGTGAATGCGGCCTGTTGGCAAGTGATCCATTCACTAGGGCTGATAAAGGACATCCCTGTAGTGATCAAAGACAAGGTAATGCATGAGGATCTGATTGTTGTCCGCCTTGAGAATCATGAAGTGATTTTAGGAATAGACTGGCTTGGAAAGCATAGGGCCACCCTTGACTGTCACCGTGGACGGGTGCAGTTTGAGATGGGTTGTGAGGACCCAATTAGCTTCCAAGGGATTATTCCGACGACCTCTATGGTTTCAGCAGTCCGTGCGGAACGGATGCTTGTGAATGGTTGTGAGGCCTATTTGGCTACCATTACCACTGAGGAGGTCGTGGGGGGGGGGGGGGGTGTTGTAACCCGGACGGGATTCCGCTGGTCAGTGAGTTCGAAGATGTGTTTCGGGCGCTACAGGGTGTTCCCCCTGATAGGGCTGACCCTTTCATAATAGAATTGGAACCAGGGACGGCCCCAATGTCCAAAAGTCCTTATCGTATGGCTCATGCCGAGATGACCGAGCTGAAGAAACAACTTGAGGAGTTGTTGGATAAGGGTTTCATACGACCCAGTGTTTCACCTTGGGGAGCACCAGTCCTTTTTGTAAAAAAGAAGGATGGTAGTTTCAGGCTGTGTATTGATTATCGGGGGCTGAATCGGGTCACTGTGAAGAACAAGTACCCGTTGCCTCGGATTGATGAGTTGTTGGATCAACTCCGGGGAGCCAAGTGGTTTTCCAAGATCGATCTAGCCTCGGGATATCATCAGATTCCAATTGAGCCAGGTGATGTTCGGAAGACGGCTTTCCGGACACGGTATGGGCACTACGAGTTCGTAGTTATGCCGTTTGGACTGACCAATGCACCAGCTGCGTTCATGAAGATGATGAATGGTATCTTCCGGGAGTACTTGGATGAGTTTGTGATTATCTTTATAGATGATATACTCGTGTACTCCAAGACTAAGGAAGACCATGAAAGGCATCTTCGGGCAGTGCTGGGACGCCTGAGGGAACAACAACTCTTTGCTAAGTTGAGCAAGTGTAATTTCTGGCAGAAAAGCATTGAGTTCCTTGGACACATAGTGTCTGATCAAGGAGTGTCCGTTGATCAAGAAAAGATCAAGTGCATCCAGGAATGGCCGCAGCCTAAAAGTGCAACGGAAGTAAGAAGCTTCTAAGGGTTGGCCGGCTATTACCGGAAGTTTGTCAAGGGGTTCTCGAGCTTGGCTCAGCCCATGACGCAGTTAACTGGCAAGGACGTGAGATTTGCATGGTCTGAGGCGTGTGAAAAGAGCTTCTCAGCCTTGAAGGACATGTTGACCAGTGCACCGGTCCTGGTATTGCCAGAGGCGGATCAACCTTATGTTGTGTATACTGATGCATCGATTACTGGACTTGGGTGTGTCCTGACACAGCACGGGAAGGTGATAGCCTATGCTTCACGACAGTTGAGAAAGCATGAGGGCAACTATCAGACCCATGACCTTGAGATGGCGGCTGTGGTGTTTGCATTGAAGATATGGAGATCATATCTATACGGTGCTAGGGTGCAGATACTTACGGATCTAAAGAGTCTGAAGTATATCTTCACTCAGCCTGAGTTGAATTTGAGACAGAAGAGGTGGATGGAGTTTGTGGCAGATTACGATCTGGACATAGCTTACCACCCAGGGAAAGCTAACCTAGTGGCTGATGCCTTGAGCCGCAGGAGGGCGGAAGTATCGGCCGAGAGGGAGGCTGATTGTTGGGGTCGAACACGGTTACGGCGAAGTTAACGTCCAAATCCCCGCAATACAAATATGTCTTTCCGCAACAAATCATGCTCGGTCAAGAAAATGTCGCAACGTATGTTCCCGAGATAAAGCTTCGTTCGAATTCTATTTAGATCAGACATAAGCCATCGGAAACATACCCAGACCAGCTACGGATAGGTCCGAGTATGACGATCATAACACGGATGAACCAAGCTCGGTCATTACGCAACTACCGCACATGCACGCTGTCCGGTCGCTACGTAGCGACCGAGCTCTTCCGAAACGTCGATACGACATTAGTCCATGCATTCTCGTCTACCCTTTGATGCTATCTCCCGAAGACCGTAGCGAACCCATTTCATGTTTCCCGCCATTCTAAGTCATCGATCAAACTTTACGGTAAAAACCGCGGAAAGTTCGTTCTTTATCGAAAGAAGCCGTAATACACGCTTCGAGTCAGAAGACGGCCCAAAGGGACCTAAGACATGACTCGAGGCCCAACTTACGA
>NC_027751.1:31501593-31513761 GCF_000695525.1 Brassica oleracea var. oleracea
TTTTTTCGGAGCAAACTTAGCACTTAGAGCGATTTAGGCATATTTCCATTTTTGTTATTTCGAGCTGCGACTCAATTAGGTTTAGCCGTCTTAGGGTTGCTTGAACTAGGAATCTCGCCGACAGCTCTCGAGCCCAGGCTTATACCTTGTTGTAACGCTCAAACACGGATTCAGAATAAGATCTATTTTGCTCTCTTTTTACGATTTTTGTACTTTGTCGTTGATATCTCGTGTTCTGATTGCTTAGCGTGTGGTATTAACAGATCTCCGGGACCTCTGGGAAATTAGGGTTTTCCTAGTTTCCTAATTTAAACGGAAATCGACAGTGCGAATTTCGGTTCCCACACTGATGAACTGGAGGGGATGGTGCGATCCTTGCATCTCAACACCTTGGTTGGGTCGGATGAACCGTTAGGATTGGAGGCCGTAGATCAGGCCGATCTCCTTACCAGGATTCGACAGGCACAATGCTTGGACGAGAACCTCAAGAAGGTGGCTTCCAATGACAAGACGGAGTACCAGACGGCAAGCAACGGTACGATCTTGGTCAATGGAAGGATTAGTGTTCCCAATGATAAGGAACTGAAGGAAGAGATTAAGAGACAAGCTCATAAATCTAAGTTCTCGGTTCATCCTGGGTTGAACAAGATGTATAGAGATATGAAAAGGTACTACCATTGGATAAGGATGAAGACTGATGTCGCTGAATGGGTGGCTAAGTGTCCTACTTGCCAACTTGTTAAAGCGGAGCATCAAGTTCCTAGTGGTCTACTTCAGAACCTGCCTATACCGGAGTGGAAGTGGGATCACATCACCATGGATTTTGTGACTGGATTTCCCACGACCAGGAACCGGAAGGATGCGGTGTGGGTTGTGGTCGATCGCTTGACCAAATCCGCACACTTCCTAGCCATCCGGAAAGGAGATGGTGTGGATCAAATTGTGCGTATCTACTTGGACGAGATCGTGAGGTTACATGGAGTTCCAACACGCATTGTCTCGGACAGAGACCCAAGGTTTGCTTCTTACTTCTGGCAGGCTTTCCAAAAGGCCTTGGGCACCAGAGTAAACATGAGCACGGCTTATCATCCTCAAACAGACGGACAGTCTGAGAGGACGATCCAAACCTTGGAGGATATGCTGAGGGCGTGTGTACTGGACTGGGGAGAGTCCTGGGAGAAACACTTGCCTTTGGTGGAGTTTTCTTACAACAACAGCTTCCACACAAGTATTGGCATGTTGCCATATGAAGCCTTGTATGGACGGCCTTGCCGGACACCTCTATGATGGACCCAAGTGGGGGAGCGTAGCATGATGGGTCCTGAGATTGTAGAAGAAACCAGAAAAGATCAGAATGGTCAAGGAAAAGATGAAGGAGGCACATGATCGTCAAAAGAGCTATGCGGACAAGCGTAGAAAGCATCTAGATTTCAAGGTCGATGACCTGGTATATCTCAAGATGATCACGTTCAAAGTCAGAACAAGGATCACTGGGAGGAGGAAGTTGGATCCTCGGTACTTGGGTCCTTTCCGGATCATAGAACGAGTGGGAGCAGTGGCATACAAGTTGAATTTGCCTTTGGCCATGGATGCATTTCATAATGTGGTCCATATATCCCAACTCAAGAAGTGCTTGACGGATCAGGATATTGTCCTGCCTGAGATACCAACTGATCTCGGTAAGAACTTAACCATAGAGACAAGGCCGGTTCGTATCATTGATCGGACGGAGAAGGCCATGAGAAAGAAGATGGTTCCCATGATTAAAGTTGTGTGGGATCACAATGGTAAGGATATTATCACATGGGAAACGGAAGGGAGAATGAAGGCTGAGTACCCAGAGTGGTATAGCCAGTTCTTACCAGAGGTTGCACATAACTTGGATTCGAGGACGAATCCATTGTTGGTGGGGGAGACTTGTCATGTCCCCGATCCTAGATAGGATCGTCCGGACAGGCCATGGTGCGAGGAGACGCACCCATCAGGTTTAAAAGACCTTAAGACAAGCGTATCATGGCCAAACTGAAGGTTAAGGAAGGCTAGCAGCTGAGACTTAACCAGGAAACGATGGAGAAAAGTTTAAAGGAGTTGGACGAGTGATTAGGGAGCTGGGCGAGTTCTGGTTCAAGCTCAAGCAGCTGGAAAGAGTGTGAATCCAGCTCATTCAGTCTTGACCAGCTCACGGGAGCTGATTAGCTAGCTCACTCAGCTGGGGATAGTTGGGGTCCAGCTCATCTCAGCTTGGAAGAGTGTTCTGGTTTGGACCAGTGTGGCTGGGTCCGAGCCGTTACTGGGCCGTGCCGGCGGCTCGTGTGGGACGATGGAGCCATGTGCATTCAGGCTCGAACCAGGATTGGGGAATGGTTTTCGATGGGAGAAACTGCCAAGGGAGCAGTTGGACCGGATAGGGGCGGTTATGGGCGGTTATGGGCGAAAAGGCACAAAGGCACAAGTGGCAACCCCTTGCCCAATCGTTTGTAATTGTCCGGCCAGGGCAGTTATTGGCTCTCTCTCTCTATATATACAGACCCTTAGGGTTGATTTTGGGCATGAAATTCCCTAGGGGAAAACCCTGAGAAAATCGTGAGACAAAGAAGAAGAGAGAGAGGCCGGCGAATTGAAGAGAAACCGGTGGTGGTGGTGCTTGATCTGATTTCGGCCAAGCCCTGATTGTGTGAGACAAGTTCTGGAGAATGGATACCAAACAGAGGGAGAAGGAGAAGGAGAAGGAACCCGCGCCTGGAGAACGGACCCCTAAGGTTAGTGGTGTGGTTGCAGGCCATTGGGCATAGCCAGTGCCTAATCGCCTGAGTCTATGGCCTGTTCGGATTGATTGCTACACCATCTCCACTTTCTGATTACTTAACTTATATTCTATATGATTGTGATATGGTCTGATGGATCGGACATGATGGTACTGAACCTAAGCCATGGCCGGTTCAAATAAGAAGCCCTTGGCCTTGGACGGGCTGATCGTGATCAAGATCTATATGGTCTAGATTGATTCTATGGAATCTGACTATGAGAATCTCTTAGTTGGGAATTATCATGAGTTTTAGTGAATTTTATTTAGTTTTTAGATCACATATGAAATCGGTCAGATTTGGATTTAAAGAGAAATTGATTGATTAGTTATGGAACCAGCCATGCAATGGTAGAATCTCTTGTTAGGTTATCTGATTATGAGTTTGTGTATGGTGAATGTGCTGGGTTTCAGGTACAGACATGGACCGTGGTAAAGGAAAGACATCGTGAGGGCTCCAGCCATTGGAAGATGTGTGAGGATTGGGTCATTATTGACAAGTGTTAAGTATTGATAGCCTATTGCGCAAACTGTGAACTTATGATTGACTAAGTATTGTAATGTAGTAGTATGGACAAATGAATGATGTATGGATCTTATTTACTATCTATAGAATAACTATTTGTTTTTACTTGAACCTGATTGTATGAATATCCGCTGCTGAACCTCTGAATTTTGATTAGGTATAAGAAAATGTTACACTTGAATGAAGAAGTAAAGAAAACAACTAGGTAGAACGGTTAGGTAAGTCGCGGTCTGGTTGGATTGAGGAATCCAGGATCAGGTCTTACAGTTCTGTTCATACGCTCTGAAACTCCGTTCTGCTGCGGGGTGTATGAACAAGTCCTGTGTCTCTCTACACCAAATTTCTTACAAAAACCATCAAATGCAGAGTTACAAAATTCTAAGCCAATATTAGTTCTAAGACATTTTACTTTCCTATCTACCTGATTCTCAACTAAGTTCTTCCACTCACAAAACTTGCTAAAAGCTTCATCCTTAGTTGCTAGGAAATAAATTTAAACCTTCCTAGTATGATCATCTATTAACGATAGAAAATATTGCTTCTTAGAGATGGAGAACTGAACATGGGGAGAGCCCCAGAGATCAGCGTGCACGTACCTGAGGACATCCTCACTGTTGTGCTTACCCACGTTGAAACTCAGGCGTTTGTTCTTTCCCATAATACAGCTTTCACAGAAGTCCATCTCTGAAATTTTCTTCTTGTCTAGAATCTCCTTTTCAGCAAGTATCTTGAGGTTCTTCACACTCGTATGAGCTAGTCTGAAATGCCATAGCGCAGTATCGTCTTTACTTGCAGCTACATATGCAGACGGTGTGATGGTCTCTCCATCCAGCAAGTACAAGCTTCCACACAGTAGTCCTCGAAGAGCCAACTTGCCATTCTTGAAGAAACTCGTCTTTCCTTCTCCACCCTCTTGTTTGAATCCATGCATATCAAGAGAGCTAACAGAAATCAAGTTCTCTTGAGATTAGGGACATAACTGACATTAGCAAGCTTGTTGATTGTTCCTCCATTGGTGTTGATCATGATAGTGCCTATTCCTTGAACAGATACGGCTCTATCATCTACCAGTAATACTTGCCCTCCCGTGAACTCTCGAAAGTCACTGAACCATTCTCTCCTGGACGTCATATGATATGAACATCCAGGGTCTATTACCCATCTGTCCCTAGGGTGTTGATCCGAGATAGACAACGCATCAACTTCAAGCATTTTGTCTACCATCACTGCTGCCTCACCGTCTCCCTCGCTCTCCATTCTTTTCTTTCTGGAGAAGCAGTCTTTCTTCATATGACCTTCCTTTTTGCAGTACCAGCAAGTCACCTTTGATCTGGATCTCGATCTTGACTTGTTGTTGGAGCCTCTTCCTCTGTAGGTCTCCCTTTTGTCTGGTCTACCACGAGCAATGTAGGCATCACCGGGTCTTTGAGATGTACATGACTCCCTTACTTCCTTGAGTTAAATCTCCTTAGACTTTGCAGCGTTGGTAACATCTTCAATCGTCAGTGTATCCCTTCCATACTTCAGTGTCTCCTTAAGCTGGTTGTACTGTGACGGGAGTGAGCTCAGCAACAGTTTCAAGAAATCGTCTATATTCTCATCTATTGACTTAGACTCTTCCATCTTGAATGTATAAAACTTGTGTTGAAGATGAATTCTATTTGGAAGAGTTTTGGAATTATACAACCTTTCGAGTGCAGACCAAATCGTCGCCGCCGTTGTATATTCTTCTCGCTTCCTCAGCACATGATCTCCAAGATTCAGGATGATCATGTTCGTTGCCTTCTCCGCTCTTTCCGACTTCTCTAGCTCGAGCTTCTTGATCCGCTCCTCGAAGTCCTCCTCTGCCTCGCCTTTCTTCATCTCAATTTCTGATCCAGAAGTCGTCGGAACTTCAATCAGTGCATCCTTGAGGCCAAGAATGGAGAGATGAGCCATCATTCGTTTCTTCCACATGGAGAAATCTCCTTGACCGTTGAAACATGCGATCTTGACCTTCGTCATCGATTCCTTCATCATTCCCCCAATAACTTGGGCTCTGATACCACTTTGTTCTGACTCAATTGATCTCGATCTTTCGTAATCGCCTCGAACTCTCGCTCGCACTCGTTTGTTTCTCTCAACTCACTCGATCTCACTCTCTCGCAAACAAGAACGAATAACGAAGAAAGTAAAGAACACACTAGCCTTTTTTGCCTAGTTCGAGTCTCGATGTGAGATCTCTACGTCTGGGTGCTTGACGGCACAAGCAAACAGTCCACTATAACCTCCAGTAGAGAATGTACAAGGATCAGTACACGAGACTTAGAATCAAGCCAATCCTAATCTCGAAGATCCTATCTTCTTCTTCCCTCTCTGAATCTCTGAGTGTTTCTTTTCTTCTCTTTCTGATGACGATGAGCTGCGCTTCTTCAGTCACTTAAGTAGACTAAACCAGTACACGCCGAATCAGTTAGATCCAATAACCAACCGGTTATCTCCTTCTTTCTTCTCGTACCAACATTTCACTTAACCCAATCACTGGTTAAGCTTAATGAACCAATTGTTGTATGTCACACTTAACAAGTGTGAGACTGTGAGTCTCTAACAAAAATCAATAAAAACAATAGTATTAAAAGAATGAATATGTTGAGATACTCGTCCGAAAATTTATTGAGATATCTTTAGATGATGTTTTAACATTTGAGATATACATTCTTTTAAATCATAATAAAAAAAATCTTTTGTTTTTTAATAGATGATGTTATAGAATATTTATTTTTAAATTACAAGATGTTTTCAAAATTTTAATATAATATTATTGATTTTTATGGTATATGATCTTTTATGTTTTTAGATTTTATTTATTGATTGAACTATGGTTAGTTAAATATGAATGATGTTTTTTGTTTAAAAATGTAAAAATTAAATGTTTTTTAATCTTTATTCATTATTCTAAACGTTAAATGAAAAAAAAAACAGAAGGGAAGTACTTCATCTGTTTCATAATATGATGTTTTAGCTTATTGCACAATGATTAAGAAATTTTCATTATTCTAAAAAATATCTTTAAAAATATAATTTAAAAATCATTCAACCGATTATAAAAAAAACCGTAAAATTTTATTGCTTAAACAGTTTCCAATAAAGTTAAAGTTAAACCCTAAAACATCAAAACAAATCAAAACATCTTATATTTTGAAATAACATAAACCTTCTAAAATATCATATGATTTGAAACGGGGAGAGTATTATTTTTGTAAATTTTTGTGAGAGATTCAAACTTGAATACTCACGATGCACGATGCAGGATGCAACGGAATGTGGTTGCTCTAACAGGTTACGATTAATCATTAGAGTCATATGTATGGGCTTAGGTTATTTATTGTTAAACTAACTTTGTGCCTGGGCTGATATAAGTGGTTTGGCACAGCACAAGTATCTAATCTTCTAATTAAGATAAAACCCTAAGGGGGTTTATTCAACTGAGAGTTTTAGATGATTTGTATTAAAATGACAAATCCACTGTTATTCAAACATGAATTTTAAAAACTCATTTAAAATCTACTTTTTTTTGAACTTAACATTTCGTAGAATACTCTAAAATCTACTTTTATTGAAAATATTTTAAGTTGTGGAATTTTAAAGTTTTGAGGTTATTTTAGGGTGTTTAGGTGGAGTTTCTTAGTTAAAAAAATTAAAACTCAAATCCCATGATTTTAGGTTATATTCTAGAGTGGTTTAACAAAAATCACATAAATTTCTGCAACTTATTGAAATCATCTAAAACTTCATTAAAAGTTAAATCACCTCAAATGTTATATTGAATACACCCCTTTAACCCGTGACAAAAAAAAAAGAAGAAGATAAAATCCTAATAAAGAAAATATTTACTTACCATGGTTACAAAATATGTCACTGCAAATTAACAAAAAAAACATATTTTTTTAAAGATATTTTTGTCATATGTCATATTTAGTTTACCATACAGATACACCACATGACCACAATAATAGAGCATTATAACGGAGAACGGTAGAACATATGAATTGTGTTTCTCAAGATTTTTCTTTTTAGACATTTGTGAGTGGGATCCCCATTTGTAGTCGAAACATTATATAGTGACTGAGAAGCTACACCACCTCAATAATCTAGCAACCACACCTTCACGGGTTAAAATGTTCCCAAATCACTTTTGGTGGAGTAGTTGTACATACTCTTTTATCTACCAATACATACTCTTTTATCTACCGGTAGGAATGTTCAAGTACCGAACAATCTTTTGTGTATAAATCAAAATACTAAACTTAATCATTCGAAATAGAATCTAACCCAAGTTGTATATCAAAACTGTTTTATATTTATCAAAAATAAAACTATTTCCTACAAGGAGCGTTTTTGTCTTCTTGAGTTCCTATTCATCGGTGACCAGAGAGCGTGAACGGCTAAAACCCTATCAAGAAGCTCTTGAGGCACAGGTTCGCCTCTTCTTTGCCTTGCTGATATCTTTGCGGTGTGAACCAACGTTTTCCATTTGTCCTGTTTTAGGTTACACATATTATTAAATATGCCTATTTTATTTAACTATTTTTATCAACAATAAAAATCGACTATATATTGTTTTTGTAATTTATAAAAAGTAAGTACTACGTACCTTGACATCAACGTAAGTTTGATGATTTGCATGGTCAAATGCATGAGACTTAACGTCGCGCCACCTGAAATTCAATAGTTAACATGCCCAATTTATAGCTTGAAGCTGGAACTAGAGCTTATAAATTAATTAATTACCTTCCGGTGCCGAGACTTTCCACGGCCTGAACCAGTACTTGTACTTCTGAGACAGTGAATGGCCTTCTGATTCTTCGGTGAACCATCTCTTGCTGCGTAGGCGGTTTCATGAGAACCTGAACTACAGATTTAGCTGGCCTCGTTTTATTGCTCTCCATGGACTCTAGAACCCTAATTTTGAATTAAAAAAATTGACTATCATGATATTTCTGACCGTCATTATTAGAAGGTACTAAGAACAACAAAATTAGGAATGCTTATTCATATAATATACAATTTTCTCGTAAGAGCATTGGTTGTAGCATTAGTTTATACCAAAAAGAATCTTATTTATGGATGAAAATGTTACTTATTATGGTTTTAGTTTGGTCAACGGCTTTAATTGTGTTTCCTAAATCGCGTTTTTGGAGAAATAGTGGTTAACGTTGCTGTTGTTTCTGATATCTGCGGTTCTAGCGTGAATCCCAAAGAGCTAAGGTTGTGGTTGTTTCCATCAACATCACGAGAAATCCCAATCTGAAGAAGCGTTTTGGAGTCATCAACTATGGTTTCACCTCGTACAAGCACTCCAATATTTAGTCCGTCCTTAAGAATCCGTGTTACCGCCTCCAATACCGCTACTTTCAGTGACCCGACCGTGGCTGATTCGGGAATGTCCATCAATAGCTCCGAGATTTTCAACGATTCGATAACAAATTTGACTGAAAAATACGACAAGAGATCTAATTCTACGTAAATAAAATTTGTTCGTATATATTTGACCTCAAAAAGATATATGATCCACACCGGTACGGATCATCATGTGCTTCAGGTCGACTATTGTTGTAAAACAACTTTCTTTTCTTCAAGGGATACATATTTTGCGATTCTTGGCTAATACAACCTCCCTCTTTCGTGGAACAAATCTTTCTTTTCCTGTCTACATAAATCCAAATAAACACAAAAAATTGTATAAATAACTTGCGGTACTATAGCTAGCGAGTGACTTGATCTTACCAATATTGGAGTTTTTCTTCTTGTGTGATGGAAGGACCAAGAGCTAAACCAGTCCTTAGACAATATTACCTGAGAAGGTTTCTCCCGACAAGGTTGAGGCTTAACCTCAGCTTCCATTGTCTCCAAAAAGTTACTTGCGACGAAATCGTTCTTTGACTTCTTTGTTTCCTAGGCCTTGCTATCGCCTGAGTATTTCCCGGCAACTTGGGCTAAAACCTCGAACTTGGATCTATGTTTTTTCATCAATTTTTTACTACGTCCCTGGAAAAAAGGTGTGGTCGAGTGAGCCAATTGTATGTAACTTGTGGAATAAAGGTTGTTGGGTATATATATATGCTTACTCTGGGTGAAATATAAGCCCCAGGAACCACAGGAGTTTGGTAAGCTTCGAAACTACAGTCCAACATGTTCCTGATACACACGTTACAACGGATTGGTTGCGTTAAGCCTGATCCTGCGCAGATTTTTTAGTCATGTTTGCATAAATCAGATCGTATAACAAAAAACATTGATGAGGTAATCATGAAGATGTATATTATGTATCAGTTCGTGAAGTACATGAGGTAGTACATGCGTGTGTCATGAAGATGGGCTTGGTTGAAGTTCGTGTTATGTGATGTCTGTGGGCTTGTTAAGTTTGGAAAAGAAGCAATATGTTTATTGGAAGATTTATATTAAGTGTAAATGATATTACTTAAAGAGGAAAAGGCAAGAGAGTTATTCTTTGGGAGAAAAAAGAAAGTTGCTTAAGTTGCTTTTGGAAGAACTTGGAGAGCAAGTTCTGGTTATGTATACATGGAGGACGTGCCTTTATGGTAAGAGTTGTCTCTGCAAAAGAAGAAAACGGAGAGATCATTGTTTGGTGTTTGTGTGATCAAGCTTTTGGTGTTGTTGCTCTGCGTTAGGTGCTGACGTAGTTGTTGAAGTACTTCCGTGGAGATGGAAGATTGAAGTCTAGATTCAGGGAGAGTTTAGCTCGGGGTCGGGAAGATTTTGATAAACAAAAGTCTAGACTCTAGGGTGAGTTTTAGCTTAGGATTGGGGTAATCCTAAAGGATTCTTGTAATAGAAAAGATTGGTGTAGACTTTCTTGTTCAAGTGAATTCGAAAAGAAAAAAACTTGTATGTTATTTATTAAAACATTTATACTCTGTCCTTACTACACTAACAAATCAAACCGAGGAAAACAAACATTGGATCTAATCATATACACAACACAACCTTATAATTAAGTTTTTTTTTTCATTTTTTCTGAATCACTTTCGATTGTTTTTTGCGAGGTGGAAATTGAGATTTATGTTAGAACATGGTTGTGACTTGTGGAAAATAAAATATATAGAAAGATTTGAGCCCCGTAAAACATCCGCCTTTAAAGCTGGGTTTGTGTCTGAATAAAAAACCCCCATGAAACCACAAAAATTCTGTACAAAATAAATTCCAAAGTTTCAAAAAATGTTTGAACTTATTTGACAACATCTGTCAACATCTAATTAGTCTAAACTTCAGTAAATTAAAAACATTTTTTTTTCCTTTAAAGACACTTTTATTTTCTGGGGCTAAAACTAACCACTGGTTTTTTTAACTTTATTTAGCTTTAGCCCTAAAACCTTCCTCTGAACACTTTGGACCAGTTCTTCCGTTCCGGTGATCCACTGCTTCTTTAATATCATTCCTTGTTTTGACACGTTAACGAGTCTCCTTTTTTGGATAAATCTCATATCATTCTTTTCACAACAAATCTCATGTCATTCACTAATCCTTTCTTTTTGTGTTGTGATCGGATCTCTCTTTCTGGATTGAATGGCGGATGCTATGTGATAATTACGAAATATTAATAATGTAATAACTACAAAATGTTAATAATGTTTAAATTATATGTGAAATCAGTGTCCAAAATTTTATGTACTCTTAACCTTTAGAGCTTATAAAGTATAACACATAACCGACTCGGCTAGTATTGTGAATGAACTGATTGATAAATTTTCTTCGAAAAATATGGTAAGTTTGAGAACTCTTTCGTCGGTTTTCTATGTTTATATATAGTATTTCTTTTTTCATCTTCTCTTGTGATCATGACTAGTTGAAAAGTTTAGACTAAATTGAGTCGTTATAAAATAGCGCTATGCGAATATAAAATAAGAGCTAGTTTTCCTAAACTAATGGACTTGATATAAAATTATTTATGGAGTTGATTTGATCCTGGGGAAGGTATTCTTTAGGTGACTATACAAACGACTAGTCAAGCACCAGGTTGTAATATAATGAAAAAGATAAATTAGAGTATTATAGATTGATCCAAATATGACTAAGTTTTTTTTTTTTTGACCAAAAATATGACTAAGTTTTTTGTAAGGAAAAGATCAATAGTTTGATAGATGGAGCTTGGCAGGGAAACAAAATGGAATAGCTTCATAAGTTCCATACCCTATCAAGAAAGTCTCTGAAAATGCAAGAACGCAATTAAAGTAGATATGTAGTGAAAGTAAATAAGCAGGGATTGGGCTCGTTTGTATAAGCAAGGTTTACTTAGTTTTTTCCAGTGTAAGTTAAAAACCTGGTAGGCGAAGATTTTATGTCAGTTTGGTTTACTCTTGATATTAGTCTAACAATTTAGGAAAAATTGCCAAATATGACTCACAACTTGATTTCAAATGCAAAAGTAAACTCAAACTTGAATCAAATGCAAAAGTAACCTAAAATTCTATTGAAATTACAACCAGCCCCTTATGAACAAACAAAAAAACCGAAATTGTTTTACGTTTCTAACCCTCGTAAGTCGTCTGGAAAGTCGTCTAGTCTAGTTGTACTTAGAAATAATTTAAAATTTTTGTAAAAAATATTTTGATAAGTGAAAAATTGAAATCATGTAATTAACATATGTTTTAAGAGATATAAATTAAGATATAACAAAAGTTAATTATTTTCAACATAGATGAGTGAAAGTAGTGAGTCATGATATTCTTTGGTTTAGGTTTTGCCAACATATGTTGTAGTATTGTATGTGTTCTTAGGGTTAGATTTTGGAATGCATAAATATTTTTTTTGAAAACTTTAAAATAAGTGTGTTTATTTC
>NC_027751.1:31513832-31516429 GCF_000695525.1 Brassica oleracea var. oleracea
GTAAGTCGTCTGATGTACAGTATTCAACAGACGACTTACTTACTGGTAAGTCGTCTGATGTACAGTATTCAACAGACGACTTACTAGTAAGTCGTCCAAACCGGACCGAACCTTTAATTTTACAATGTACTTTTAAACCTAACTGGATTATTTACCGGACATATATAAGGTGTTTTTTTTATTCACTATTTCGCGAAATTCAGAAAACCCTAACGCCGTTTCTCTCAAAGGCAATGATTTCGAAGGCGATTTCCGTCGATTCTCTCTAATCCATCGTTCTCACCGACGATTATCTCTCTGTCGTTATCACCGTCGTTCTCAACACCGTTCTCACAGCCGCTTCCTCTATTTAAGATCAGAGAGGAAACCCTAGCGCACATTCTCTCAGAGGCGTCTCGTTGAACTCCGCCGCCGGTAAGTTATATCTCTTACTGTCGAGTGATTGATTGAGGAAAAGATGAACATAAAACGTTGTCTTTAAAATGTTCTACTGGAAGTCTTGGAAGAATTATAACTAAGTCGTCTGGAAGTCGTCTGAAAGACTTTCCAGACGACTTAATTATAAGTCTTTGATTGTTTGAGATGGTTGTCTTTGATTGTTTTGCAGGCAGACAAAAAAATGGAGATGCCAGAACTCCCCCGTAGGATACATACATTAGGGGAAGAGCCCCCCGCAATGAATATCATTTCGTATCATACTTGTTGGACGTTGCATACTGCTTTAAAGAAAGCTCTTCATGATGACGAATATGAAGAGCTGAAGGAGTCGAAGTTGGGAGTTTTCATCAAGTTCCAAGAGCTGGGATTTGATTGGGCTTCAAGGCTGGTTCACTACATGCTCGGTTTCCAGCTGGACATAAAGAAGAAGTACGAGCTGTGGAGTCTCGTTGGTCTAGAACCTGTGAGGTTTTCACTGTTAGAGTTTGAAAACCTCACTGGTCTAAACATCGAGGACCTTGAGAAACCTCACTGTGTTGTTACAAAGTAGTTGACTTCTTTCTGGGGGATGTTGGGAGTTCATGTCAAAGCTGGGCCATCTACTCAGGAGATAATAGCAGCATTTGAGAGATGCGAAGGGTGGTCTCGGGATGATCGCAAGCGGCTCGCGTACCTTGCCATCTTCACTGGATACATTAAAGGGAGAAAGTATTCAACCCCTACACGGGATAGTCTTGCAAGGCTAGTGATGGAGCTAGAACGGTTTGAGAATTATCCATGGGGGAGAGTCGCGTTTAAGGTGCTGATGGACTCTGTGAAGGGCAAAGATATTTCGGGTTGTTACATTATTAATGGGTTTGCGCAAGCTCTCCAGGCCTGGGTGTACACAGCTCTGCTGGAATTGGGTGCTAATTATGGTAATCCTCTCCCAAAGAATTCGTCTCCACCGATACTGGCTTACAAGGGTCGCAAAGGACGCAGATTCTTTAAAGAGGCTATCCTCAGCCAGGTATTTACTTCATTCTAGACGACTTCGCAGAAAAATTATAATTAAGTCGTACAGAAGGAGGATGCTAGATATCAGGAAAAGAGGGATGCTGCTTTGGCATTTTTCCGTGCAAAGAGTGATCGAACAAGGAAACTTGCTTCCTCACAGCAATCTCCTTATACGGCAAATATCACGGCCAAAGTGATCATTCCAAACAAAAATCTTTATCCAGGCTATAATCCTTTTGCACCAATTGACAAGAAAAAGTTGAAGGAGCTCGCTGATTGGTTGGAAACTTGTCCGTAAGTGTTTGCTTTTTCTATAATAGCTTGCTTTAGTCTACAAAAATTAATTGCTTTTCAATATTTTGTGTTTGCAGTCATTATAGAAAACCTCTCGATAAAAAACCACGTACAAGTAGAACTTGGTGGTATCACATCCTCCGGACCTCACCTCCTTAGAGTGGTTGGAGGACTGTGTAAGTCTTCTGCTATGACTTAGATGACTTACTGATATGTCTTCTTTGTAGACGACTTACCAATAATTCGTCTAGTAAGCCGTATACGTAGAAGACTTACCAGACGACTTACCAGTAAGTCGTCTACGAGTTACTTGTAAGTCGTCTGGTAAGTCTTCTACGTAGACGACTTACCAATAATTCGTCTGATATCTTCTGACTTGTACCCTATTTTATATGCAGCATATTGATGCTTGGATTAATGTGCTGAGGAAGAGGTACGACGCTAACCCACAACATTTCAGGAGCGAGAGAATGTGCTTACTTGATCATCTCTTTGCTCAACAATGGAGATTTAACTACAAGGATTTTAAGGACTCGGAGCCCGATCAGAACGGTTTAGGAAGAAGACTCTCTGGTGGGGCGTGGAATTATTATGCAGGCACTATACCATCATTTTGCCAATCGAACAAGGTTTGGGGGACAGATATTGATGATGTCTATGCGCCGATGAACTACGCCGACACTCATTGGATTGCTATGTGGATATTGATCCCTAAGAGGCACATAGTCGTCTGGGACAGCATTTGTTCCAGTATCTCCCCAGAAGAACTCGATGTGGTAATGGAGATTTTTCTCTACATGGTCCCTTATCTGCTTGTTGAGTGCGCTTCCTCAGAAGAACTACGTGCCCAATACAGCCTGGAGCCATTC
>NC_027751.1:31516499-31519019 GCF_000695525.1 Brassica oleracea var. oleracea
ATGCTCTTGGGATGCCATTTAGTAAAAAAGACTTTGCTAAGCCCAACAGGAAGACTATGAGGGATAATATGGCGGTGGATATATTTAAAGAGCTTCCTGACGCGCATGAGTTCGAAAACAAGGTCAATGATGCCAACCTGGGTGCGTATGAGGGGTGATAAACAGGCTACGTTAGATTATTTTGTATGATAGATTAGGCTGATGTGTGTATTTGAACTTGATTATTTTGTAACCTATCTTCTGCGCAAAAGACTTACAGTTAAGTCGTCTGGAATGTTGGACTACTTAACTATAAGTAGTCTGGAAAGTCTTCTGTGCAGTGACCTTTTGTAACCTTTCGGATAATATAAAGGGCAAAACCTTCTTAAATTTGTTTGGTAGTGCAATTTGACAAAGAAGTTGACACAGATAAGTTCATAACATAAACTTTTAATACATAGACTAAACACTGGACGACTAACTTGAAGGTCTTCTGGAAGAAAAAAACCCTGGACGACTAACTTTAAGGTCTTCTGGACGCCTTACTTGAAGGCCTTCTGGAAAACTAAACACTGGACGACTAACTTGAAGGTCTTCTTGAAGAAAAACCCTGGACGACTAACTGGACGACCTTCGGGACGACTTACTTGATGGTCGTCCACGTCATTTCTTATATTGTGGTTTCGTATGGTCAGTTTCCTTGCATTTTGAGAATCTATTAACCCTGTGTTACTTCCGGGGTTTGCTCTCATCCTAGATAGCTCCAACCAAGATTGCCATCTTGATTTCTTCGGTCTCCCCCGACCACGCTTTAGTTCTGGAGGAAAGCATTCTCGTTCCTCAATATGTTGTGACACGATAGGATATATATTCTCTGAGTATCCTGCAAACAGAAAATTCTTTGAGTACACTGGACATACAAGTGTGGAGATATGCAAACCAGCAGATATTCCAGCAGCTATAGCATGAGAGCAAGGTATTTTCTCCACTGCATAGACACCACAATCACACTTTCCATGTTCCAAATCAACCACACAGTCCATTTTGCCACCTTTCACAAAGAATCGCCATCCATCAATTGGTTGTACCTTCATTGTATCTGCTATCTTCGATCGAACAGCAAGCAAGTATTCAACACCCCAGCTATGTTCAGTTGTGAGACTCAAAGCATCTTGTCTCCTTTTCCAATACCATTTTCCTAACTTCTGCCTTATGATGATCCTCTCACCAATGTTTGTGCATATAAAAGTGCTCTGTATGAAGTGGTGTAATCAAGCGTCATGCCAAACATGTTCTTCATTGCATCAGTGATATGCGGCGGATTCAACCCATCAATGATTCCAACACGATCAATGAAAAGCCTACCAACATACTTCGGAGTACAGTGTCTCCGCAGAGCGATTCGGTATCCCACTGAGCATGTATGTTTTTCCACATACTTTGTTACCCAAAACGTGTTTGTCCCATGTTTCACACTCGCTCTGATCTTCCATTCACAACCACTTACCGGACATGTTGTCACAAGGAGAGTTTTCGTTGACTTGTATATTCTGAAGGAGAACCTAAGCCTCACTGCTATCAACCGCAGCTCTGAAAGCAGTGCATCCTTGCTAACAAAACTCTGGTTGACATAGATACTGTTACCATTTGATCTTCCTCCTTCAATCTTTTTGAAATCTTCAAAACACATATCATCATCTTCCTCATCCTCATCTTCAACCTTTCCATAAACACTGTAAACCTCACCATTCTCGTCCGCTTCAGCAACAATAGAGATATCATCATCCTCCTCCCCATCATCCTCCTCCCCATCGTCCACCTCCCCATCATCCTCCTACCCATCATGATTTTCATCTTCAACCAAATCATCATCATCATCTTCAAAACATTCATCAGCTTCATCATCTTCTTCCCTGAACTCTGAAACCGTTTCCACCTTGCTACGGCTTGATACACAAAGCCGTACTCCATGCGTTTTGGTTATCTCGAGCAAGTTTCGAACTTGTCTATCACTTGTAACATGAATAGGAGGGGTGTCTGGAGCCAGCATCATTTCTGCTGGTAATGAGTAGGTTATCTCCACAGATTATGTGCTCATGTCCAGGTTATAATCTTCTTGAGCCATTGCAAGAAGTTTAGTATGTGTCGAACCTCCACTAAAAAAAAAAACATTCTCGCTCCTTTGACATTATGAACCACAAAAACCCAACAGCAATCTTTCAACAACCATTATCCATACTCTGCAGGTAACTGACGCATCATCTGCAAAAATTCAAAATAAAACACATTAGTAAACATAGAGAAAATGAAAATTTACTAAACATTGACGCAGACGGCATACCAGTAAGTTGTCTGGATGACATACCAGTAAGTCGTCTGGACAACTTACCAGTAAGTCGTCCAAACGGGTCATTTTTCCAATTGAATTTTAAATAGGATGACTTACAAGTAAATCGTCCAGCTTTGTTTGTTAAAAAACAAAACTCTAGACGACTTACCAGTAAGTCGTCTGGGATAAAACGGGTTAGTTTTGCATTTGAC
>NC_027751.1:31521282-31552724 GCF_000695525.1 Brassica oleracea var. oleracea
CTCAAACGAAAGTAACCCACCAAGAATAGTATGCTTGAATGGCTCTATCAACCATAAAAAAATTTGAATCAAAAGCTTGAGTTTTTTGGATGAATATGGAGGCAAAGTGAAAGAGATGTTGTTTTTAGTTCATAACAAGTGAGAAAGAGAGAGTGTAAATCGATTTTAGGTGCATTAAGAGCTTTAAATTGGTTGTTCATTGTGGTTGGGGTATTGATGGCAATGGCAATCTTGTAAATACTTGAAGATGATGATGTTGAGAGAGTAAAAAAACCATTTTCGAAAAAAAAAAAATTAATGGCATTTTCGTAAATAATGTGAACATGTGGGTTGAATAAAGCAAAAAAAAATGAAAAAAAAGAAAGAAATGTTAGTTTTGCAAAAAAAACCAACAGTTTAAGTCGTTTTTGGTTGGATATGTTCTAGTCAAAGTCCAATGCTGATAAGGATTATTCGAGCTGGTAGTTAAAAGAAAAAAAAAAACTAACTTACAGAGGCCTAAAATTGTGGAATATTTCAATACTTTATAATTTATGAGAGAAAAATGAACCACTGCTACAGCTTGATTTTCTATCAAAATGACAATTTATCTCAAACTAGTATTACTATGGACTCAATTTTGTTTGCATTTAAATTATCAGTTTTAGACTACATTATTTTTTGTCAATATATATTCTTACATTTAAAATATCATACTTGATGTATTCAGTTTTATATATCTATATTCTAATAAGTCATTTCTAAAATATTCTAGGGTTAATATAATAAATCAATAATATTAAACATGTATGTAAAATGTTCAATTTCAGATAACTTACAAAAAGTTCTAAAGATAGTGGAATATGCTCTTTTATTATAAAAAGAAAATAGATTTGTGAAATTGCCAAACCATAACAAACAAATAAAAAAGAAAAAAAAACAAATTTGTAAATACACAATTTGTATCATTATAGTTGTTTTCATCATTACGGTGTTGGTTTATTTGTCTTTGAAAGCAACATCACATCATTTGTAACCATCCAATTTGTATTATCATAGTTGTTGATACCTTTTTCTGCAGTAGAGTGTTAGTTCTTTTTTCTTTCCACATCTTGAAAACAGCATCACATCATTATTTGTTAGCCACACGGTAAAATTTCTTCAAGCGTAAAAACAAAATAAATAAAAATTTAAAGACTAACATAAAAGAAGTAATCAATCAGAAAAGAAATAAGGATACACCTGTTTTCAGATTATATATTGTTCACCACGTTTGTTTTTTATTTTATTTTGAACATTTGTTCACTACGTTTGTTGCAGAGAAGCTATTTCATTTTGTTTGTTAGTTAGATAATGCTTCATTCTTGTTAAAGCCTAGTCTTTTTTCATATCTTCATCTTTCTATGTTTCTGTTTTGGTGGATGCAAAAGCAAGTTAGTAGTTTCCTAAAGATAAGCCATAGAAAAACTATTTATGTAAATATCAATATTACCTTGGTTGTTGTCAGGGCTTTATAACAGGATACACTCACATGACGTATTCGACCAGAAATAAATAATTAAAAGATTATCACTTGTATGAAGTCTTTTTGCATCAATAGAAGTTCTGAACAAAGAGAAAAAGATATGAAGCATGGAGAAGAAGAAAGATCAGGATGTAGAAGAGATAAAATGCAGTTTAAATACTTTAACAAAAAAATATGCAGTTTAAATTGTGAACATATCACTGAACGTGGTATGATAATGGGAGAAAAGTTAGGAATGTAGTTATTTGTAATTTTTTTTAAAAAGAGATCAAACATATTTTTTGAAAAGTAAGAATTTTGTTTGATATTAATTATTTATTAAATTTGCCACATGTCAAAATCTGATTAGTCAGGTGACTTGTGCTTTAATATATAAACGATAAACAAAATATAGTTTAGACCAAAAACGGTTTGTAATCTTATAGCTTATCTTTAGGGTTGGTATTGAAATTTATGGGTGTGTAAATTTTAATAATTCTTCTATATAATTCAGGAAAATCTGTATAATATAATTATTTTAAAGTTGAAAGAAAAACTAAGAGACAGTTAGCTAAATATACATAGAAGAGATCCAAATTGGCGAATTACACATCCACTGACCTTAATGGTCGTGTCATGTCCATTGTGGCTTGAGCGGAAGATTATATCCATGCATCATGATGAAAAACCACTCAAGTACTATGTCCTGGAGAGAATAGAAACTTCATTTTTACACTCTCTTTCTTCCTGCAATTATTTGTCTCATCTGACACACTCTTCTTACCTCCAGTCATTTTCTTTTTGTCTGATACATTTTTTTTTTCTTCATCTCTTTCGTTCTTTTTTTTCATTATTTTTCGTTTCTTTTCTCTTACCCCCATTCCTTGTTTCTCTTTTGATTCTATTTGTTTATTTTTCTTAGTTTCTTTTTCTCCCTCTCTTTGAATATCTTTATTGGTACGACAAAATTCAAAAATGATAGTTACGACAAATATTTTTTTCCCTCTTTTTGTCTGATACATTACCTCCAATTTTCTGAAGCTACGGCAAATTTTAAAAATGATCTGACACCAAATCTAGATAAAACATTTCATGATAGTTATTCCATTGATTTTGAAGGTTAGTAATTCTCTTATGTCTGTATTTCTAGTAAATCATAATTAGAACACATGTATTACTATACATTTATAGAAATATGATAAAGGTAAAAAATGTTAACACTATATACTATAGAGATGTTAAGATACTTATTTGATTAGCAAGTTAAGTGTTATATGTGGTGCGTTAAACAAATCAATAACATAATAACAATATTTATAATTTAGTATTAATTATTAATCTAATATCTTATTTATCCTGTAATAAATAAGTTAGATACTAAAATTTAAATTAACGAGTAAAACAACAAAGTTAACATGCAATAATCGTTATTGTAGGTTGTTAATAGTTGATGTATCATTTAAAAAATATAATAGTTGTTAACATAGGTATTAGCATAATTTTCATGTTTCTTTTCATTGGAACATAGATCATATTTATACGTGGTAACTAGTTATCAGCTATCTATTATTGTAACACGTTAAACTTTACTATTATGCCTCAAACATTTTTAATAGTGAAGATTTAAATATTATATTTTTTAGTTAGTTGATAATATAAATATTATTTAGAAAAAAAAAATAGTTGCTATCAAGTTCGAATCATTGAATTGGCTTACTTATCAAATATCACGTTTTTCAGGAAAAACAGAAAGGATCCATCGATTGGTTTAATTCGCTGGATAAAAACATGTTTTGCTAGTTTTTTCTTTTACTTGACTGACATTTTACAGACATTATGTAAAAGTTAGATTATAGGTTATAGGGATAAAATTGGAAACAGAATTATTTTTTACTTATGAGAGGTAATACTATAATTATGGTCACATCTAGGGGTATGATAGCCAATTAATTCAAAAACTAATACTCATTCCGTTTCACAAAGATAGATTATTTTAATATTTTCACACATTTTAAAAATACACATTAAACTACCATAATAAATGTATCGTTTTCTGTAATTTTCAATTTTTAATAACTTTTAATCAATAGCAATTTAATAAAGTCAATTAATTTTTTTAACGTTTAGAAATTTTTCATAGAAAATACAAAAAATATATCTACGTGAAACAAATTTTTTTTCTAAAAAGTCTATTTTAATGAAACGGAGGGACTATGTTATTAGAATATGCTCGAACCGGTCTTCTTACTCTTCACTGTTTGAGTTTGACCGTTGATTATGAGTCTTCCATCAAAAGATCATTAAATATTTATGGAATTTTGGCAAATCCCACTCGCACATGACACACCAACGGTCAAAAACAAATACAGAATATAAGAGAAATATAATAGTATTGATAAAATTATAAAAATACACAAACTATTATGCCAAACATAAGAATATAAACTCAGAATCTAAACTAATTATTCCTAAACCGGAAACATACACGAACAAACCGGATGATGTCACATGGAAAATTGGTTTAGGGGTAGGATTGTGTGTGATGTATATTTGGTCAAGACAGTTGACCAACTCTTTCCTTTTTTTGTTTTCAGACAATCTACGAAGATAGAACTTCCTTTTAACTCCAATATCCAAACGAATATAAACCCCATAGAGACAGAGACCAAAAGCGAAAACCCAATCTCAAATCTCTCGAATTTAGCTCGAAAGTTCGAATCTTTAATTGCTTCAATGGGTGAGAAGGAGTCAGAGACAGCTCCGATTTGGGGAAGAACACGACAGAGCGAGAACAACAATGGATGTAGAATCGTCTGCTCTATCTGAGCAACATCGATCTCAAAATCGAAGTAGAGGAGGTTCTTATGAAGAACGAGGTAGAGGAGTTAAGGAGTTTCGAAGTTGGTTCTCTTGGCTCATCCCCTGTTTCGTGATCGCTAACGTTGTCGTGTTCGTGATCACCATGTATGTCAACAACTGTCCGAAGAAGTCTGGAGATTGTTTCGCTGGTTTCCTGGGTCGGTTCTCGTTTCAGAGCACAAGAGAGAATCCTCTCCTGGGTCCTTCCTCTCTCACGTAAGCAGAGACCTGTGCTCTAGTATAGCTTGAAAGAAGTAGTTAGTGTGACTTGTAGAATCATTTAGGAGTAGGGTATAGAGAAAGTGTGTTTCTTTCTCTTAATTTGAGATTGATTTTGGTTTACTTTTTGTTACTTGGAAACAGGTTAAGAACAATGGGTGGATTAGATGTAAAGAAAGTGGTTGAAAGAGATGAAGGGTGGCGTCTACTTTCTTGCAACTGGTTACATGGAGGAGTTGTTCATTTGTTGGTGAACATGTTGACTCTTTTGTTCATCGGTATGCGTATGGAACGTGAATTCGGGTTTAGTAAGTACTCTCTCTTGTGCCTCTCTTGATAGAGATTTGTTACACACACATCTTTTATGGAACATTTGTATAACCTATAGTTTCCATTTTGTTTTCTCAGTAAGGATTGGATTGCTTTATTTGATATCTGGGTTTGGAGGAAGTATATTGTCAGCTCTTTTCCTTCGCTCAAACATCTCTGTGGGAGCTTCTGGTGCTGTCTTTGGTTTACTTGGAGGAATGCTCTCTGAGATCTTTATCAACTGGACAATCTATTCTAACAAGGTAACCCAAACACCTTCAAAAACATGACTCTTTTTATATAGGAAAATTAATTGCCAACTACACGAACAAATACACCACCATGTGGTCACATGACCAAAATAATGTATTAAAACTAATGAAATGTGTCACATTTAACATCTCTGAATAATTATCTCTGAATTATTATGTGTTATGTTGCTAACACGATCAACATAATTCCGATACCTGGAAATTTTTATCACATATTAGTTCACTGATGTTATAAAGTTTGGAAGTTCATGTTGTTTGCTAATGCTTTGTATAGGTTGTGACGATTATAACTCTTGTATTGATTGTGGCGGTTAACTTGGGGCTTGGTGTACTCCCTGGAGTTGATAACTTTGCTCATATTGGTGGTTTTGCTACCGGTTTTCTACTTGGATTCGTGCTCTTAATCCGTCCTCATTACGGATGGATCAACCAAAGAAGTGCTCCTGCAGCTAAACCTCACAAGTACAATATCTGTCAGGCCATATTATGGACCGTCTCTCTTCTCCTCTTGCTTGGTTGGTAAGTTGTTAAATTATATTAACTATAAACCATTCAGTTTGTTTATCCTATAGTAAAGACCATATAGAAAAAATAACACAAAACCGGTTTGTTTCCTTTTCAGGTTCATTGCTGGTTTGATCTCACTTTTTAACAATGTGGATGGAAACAAACATTGTTCATGGTGTCATTATCTATCATGTGTTCCAACTTCTAGATGGAGCTGTAACCGAGAACCAGCCTCTTGCACGGTAACAATCTTTATAGCCATTTTCATTATCGAGTTTCATTCAGGGTCTCTAATCAACATATCTCTGAGATTCTTTCTTTTTGCAGACGACTCAGTTAGGCAACCAGTTGAGCATGACTTGTTTGCGGAATGGGAAGTCAGGATCATACATTTTGGCAAATCCCTCCGATTCACGGATTAATAGCTTATGCGTTCAGCTTTGCCGTTGATTTAGAATACACTCATTCACATTCCATTGTATCTTATTTTTGTGTATATTTAATAGGTACACCTTGTTGAATAAATAAAACAATGGTATTCTAAATTGTCTGTGAGTTTTGAGATATCTGGTAAACTATCACACTCGTGGTTGATCCTATTTTAGTAAATTTTCCCATGGTCGTCCTTAGAACTTTAGAAGAACTTCATTATATATAAAAAAAAAACTCAAGTACCCCAACTCAGTTTAATCCTATGTTATTCTGCTTTAGTACTGATACATGAATATAGTGGATGAGGTTCTTCATGTGGACAAGCGTTCCTTGATATAAAAGTTGTTTGGAGAACATACGAGAAAAGAATTAGATGAAACCGACCTGTTTATTCTGGAAATGGCTTAAATTTCATTGCACCACTAGAATACCACAATTTTCGATCGGATTGAATGTGGCCATCGTTGGTCCAAGGTATAGTATACCTTCTAAGATTAGGAAAATGCATCTAGTAGACAAGGAAGTTTTTCTGAAAAGAAAATGAATATCAGGTTTTGAGGTTGTATAAATGTATGTCTAAAAAATTGTAAATTATTTATTCAAATAATCAATATACTAATTTCTAAATGGGTATTTGCCTCGATCATGTTTTCTCTCTAAATATTCTTGTTTTCTTCGTGTTTTATTCGCGTTTGTTCACGAACACGAGCAAGATTTGAGTTGTGTAATGAGACGATGTGGTTCCAGTCAGTTGAGTAATCAGTTGTAAGTAGCTGATGTGAAATTCCTACGAGCTTTAACAAAGTATAGTAGTATACGTTCAAACCAGTGCCGTGCTTAGTTAAGAGTTTTTGAAGCATTCGCTTAGGGCAACACTTTTATGTTTTTAGGGCATATTTACATAAATATTATTATGTACATGTACTATTATAGTCAATTGGTGAAACACATTTTATTAAGTACTTTTAACTTAAAACCTAAATTATTGTTCATATTTTAAGATTCCTTATCTATAATCACAGCTTAATTTTTAAAAATAGTTAATTACAACTATATACATTCAAACCTTTGAATTTTATTATTTCTTTTTTTGGAATATGTTATTGTTTATACTTTATAAAGTGTTGCAATAAAGTATATTTTCTTGAATCTAGACCACTATTAATATCCATATGCTTTGTAATTTGAAATCAATAGTAAATAGTATTTATTTTAATGGTGTGGTACATTACATTTTAAACCTAAAAATAAAAATAGTTATTTGAGTAAAGTTTTCTATATAATTTATTTCATAGAAAACATTGTTGAATTGTTTTATTGTAAAACCTTTTTTTTTACAGCAAAAACATTTACAGACTCATATTGACTTTGTAAACCAATTTGGTAACTCCGCATCCATGTGAACGACGAAAGACAGTTGTTTCCTAGCATTGCGTGCTAAGCTATCCGCCCGTAAGTTCTCCGTCCGTAGTACATGAACGATATCTGAGTTGAGGAAACTTCTTTTTAAAAGCTTAATGTCTTCCAGATAACTTTCAAATGCTGGTCATTCTTCTGGTTCCGCAATCATCTTCACCAATTGAGAACAATCCGTTGCAAACGCCACCTGAAACTGTCTTAAATTCTTCATACATTCCATTGCCCAAATTAAAGCCTTCACCTCCGAATGAAGGAATGAGAGACATACCCTTACATTCCTTGCCCTAATAAACCATCGAAACCCCGTAAAGTCCTATACCAGCCTTGCCCTGAAAATAAATCATTATCTTTCCATGATCCATCTATGAAGCACCATCGTCCTGACGTCGCTAATGTGGAAGTGATATGTACCTGATGCCCCCTCGTTGGATCATTTACTACATGTGCCTCCGCCTAGAGTGATGACTCCAATTCTGCTAGTTTAAGTGTTTCCCTCGGACCAATATCCAGATTGCTAAAAACTTGCCTTTCCATATATACCATAATATCCATGAAAATTGGTTGTCATCCATCTTTGGATTAACTCTCCAAAAAAGATGATTCATATTAACAAAAAAAGAACTGATAGGAAAAATATTGGGATGCGATGGTATCTTAGATAATGTCCATACTTGACGTGCTGGAGGACATTCAAAAAACACATGGTTTATTGATTCCTCCGGATCTCCGCATCGGGCACAACATATATACCCTTGTATCCCTCTTGATTTTAAATTTTTCATTACCGTTATACATCCTGAAAGGAGTTGCCATAAGAAGTGTTTTATTTTCGCGGGGGGGGGCACCGCACTTTCCAGCAGAAAGCTTGGTGGTTTTTCTTTATCAGGATAGACCATTTCCACTTGATAACCTGATTGGACCGAATATTTCCCATTGTTGGTAAAATGCCATACGTTTCTATCCTCCATCTGATTTTGACTTAATGGAATACTTTCAATAATTTTTACATCATGAGGATCCACCAAAGCCCTGATTGCCTGTAAATTTCATGTTCGGGATTCCTGATTAATGAGGGGATTCTTGATTAATGAGGGAATTCACTGTGAGATCCGGGTAACTGTTTTGAAGGTTTTTGTTTGCTGGTCTCGGGCGAGTAGCTGGGATCCAAGGATCAATCCATACTGATATAGATGAACTTGTTCCCATCCTTTTAATTAGTCATTTACAAACCAAAGATCTAGTAGAAATAATACTCCTCCAGCCATATGACGGGGAGTATGAGTGGATCGGTTCCAGGGGTGAAGCATTCCTGTAGTACCGTCCTTTGAAGACTCTTGAAAAAAGAGTATTTGGCTTCTCAATCAGCCTCCACAATTGCTTACCAAGCATTGATGTGTTAAAATCAATAAGATCCTTAAAGCCTAATCCACCATTATCTTTAGGCACACATAATTTATCTCATGATTTCCAATGCATGCCTTTTGTACTTCCTCCTGGACTCCACCAAAACTGAGCTACTGCACTCGTTAACTTTTTTACTATAGCCTTCGGTAACCGATAAACAGACATAACATGGTTTGGCAGTGCCGTAACCACCGACTTAATAATTACCTATTTTTCTCCTTTAGTACAATCTATGAAAATTAAAAATATTGTTTCATTTGGCCTATGGCATAAAATCCTCTTGGTAACCTTTTGCTCAGAATTCCAGCATTTGATCATTTATAGCCAGCCACGATAAGAACTAGTAGTATTTAGATGTAACAAATAAATAGTGTACTAGGTGATTTTTCCGTGCTCATGCATGGATATAAATATTTACGTAATAATTTAATTAAAATAATTTATAAAAGTTTAATTGTTTATAATTTTTAAGTTATTTTTTTAATTTTCATGTATAATAAAAATATATTATGTATTATTATCTTCCCATATTAATAGAATATGTGATTTCACATATACTATTTTTTATTATTTCAAATATTTATTTTTGATATGTTAAATTACATCTATTATTTAAATTAAACAGTGATTTTAATATTGGATTATTATTTTCTTAATTTCATGTAGTTCAGTTCATTCTCTTATATTTGTAAATTTTGTATAAATGGGTATATGTTTTAGAAAAATTAGAAAACATAACTATTAAATCAGAGTTGTATTAATAAACATAACTTGTAATATTTTGAAAATTTATACACGGTTTTTAACACTTATACACGCTAAATCATAATATTTTTTTATTTAATTTTTCATATTAAGAATGATTGGTTATTTATTTTTTAGTATACTGGATTGTACCAATTTTCTGATTACAATTTTTTTGTTATTAAATTAAAATAATAACATATTGTTAAGTTAAATTTTGTTTGCTTTTATCTTAGGATGAAAGATATATTTTGTAAGATTATGTATAATTTTATATATGCTGTTTTTGATAAAATTAGAAAAAATTGAAGTGTTGATAAATTTTTCTATAAAAATTCTAATCATTCAATCAAAAATATATTGATAAATAAGAAATCTTATTTATTTTGTTGCAGCCTCACAATTTTAAATATTTATTTGGTTTTAAAATAATCATAAGATATAATCATTTTTGAAAAAGAATGAGATATTAAATAATCATTTATGTTGTTTAGAATTTTTTTCTTTATTAATATTTAGATCAATAGAAATTTTAATCAAAAAAAAATTATTAGATCAGAAGATATTTATTAGAATATCTGAATTATTCTCTTTTTAATTTTTTTTCGTGAAGTTATGTTCATATATATTTATAAGTATATATATTCAAAATTTATAGATATTTTTTATTTTTTTGTTGTAGGAAACATAAAGAATAATAAAACTAAATTCGTTTTTATATTAAAAATCTATGTTTATATTTTACAAATATTTCTTTTTTATTATTTTTATGCTTTAGTAAAAAAGGAAATTACATTAAAAAGTTAAGAAAAATAAAACATAAATAATTGTTATTAATGACAATAAGAAATAATATTATTAGTTCATTAAGGGTATCAGTGTAATAAACCACTGTGAAAGTTAACGTGAGCGCCACACGTAGGAAATTGACTTCTCAAATAATATCATAGAGATGTGATCGAGAGAATCTATACTATTAAAAGAGAAGGAGTCTTAAAAATTCTACTTATTAAAAGTTGTTGGACCCTTTCATTAGACTTAAATTTTTTTTGGTCATACAATTAATAACTCTAATTATATACAATTAATAACTCTAACAACGCATTTATCTTTTTGTGTTACCATGAAAAATTAATAAAATCCCCTAATATCGTGGGATCACAATCATTTGTTGTGCGTGGAAATTAAAGTCACTAAGATCACAATCATATTTAACCTAAAGTAATATTCCATATTTCATACATCAACTAATAATATCATTAAACATATTGTACCATGGCATCTTACATTATATAGTTTCAAATATTTACAACATTAAATTTAATAAAATAACTTTCACAAATCATATGTTAAAACAAAATTTTATATATATATTACGTTAACTTATTTTTTTATAAAAAAGCATTATAATTACAAAAATTAATAAGAAAGTTTTAAAACTATTAAAAACTCTACAAATATGTTCTTTTGAATTAGTTAAAAAATCTACCAAGTAAATCTTAAGCCATTCAATTTAACAAATGTAACTCTTATAAAATACACATAAAATATAATGAGAGAGTAGGTTTAAGTATCTGGGTCGATTCCTTTCTATCTGGTTTTTTGGGTCCTAAACATTTGGACCCAAATAGATATTTGAATTTTTTTTCATGTCAAGATTGGTTTGGAATCATAATTCAAATACATATTAAATACATGTAATATTTGGGTATGTAGCAGGTCTAGGTTGGTTCAGATATTTAAAGTTTGAAAAAGATTAGAAATATCTGAAAACTTACAGAGTGATCTGAAACGTGAAAAAGTATTAGAAAACCTAACAAATACTCAAAATATATTAAAATGCCCGAAAAAGATCTAAAATGCTTCCGAGATATAACCAGAGAAACTAAAAAATACCCAAACTTTTATCTCAATATCCAAAATATATTTTTAAAAAATTTGGAATTTTATCTGAAACCTGAAAGTATAACTGAAAACTCAAAAAAAAAAAGAATATCTAAATACCAAAAACATATCTGAAATACTCAAATATACATAATATACTCAAAACACTTCGTGTACTTTGGGTTCCCGACCGAGTCCTGGGTAGGATCCAAACTAAACCAAGTAAATTGGTCCAAAAAATACCCAATATATACATTTCCCTGGACCCGGATCCGATCAATTGTTTTTTTATTCGAGTAAATGCCTAGGCTTAAGTTAGAGAGAGTTATATTAAAAAATATATACAAAATCTCAAATAAGCTAATTCATATAATTTTAAACAGATTTTCTTCTCGGTATAATACGATTTTGTAACATAATAATGTACGACAATCCCAAAATTTTAATTCATATTAAACTTTGTCTATAATCTAAAATCCGCGTTTTCGAAGCGCGAGTCAAAATCTAGTTAAGCTTTATAATGGAACTTTTCCAAACCAAAATATCTTATTTCTTTCATAAGTATATATATAAGACATGACAACTTGTTTATTGAATGATTCACCACATATAAACCCAACTTGCTTATTGACATGTCATGTTGCTACTTGCTAGATAAAGTCAGTACGGCTGATCAATATCAATGAGAAGAAGCATGCGAGGCAAAAATTATTTGCCAATACTTATTAGTTCACACGTCAAATTGATGAACTAGAATGAGAAAGAAAACACAAAGGTAGAGATCATTTGGCTCACAAGATCTTTTTACTCTCGGTGGTTGGAATGCATTGACCGTAGCTCAACGGCATCGAGCTCTCTCGCAAAAGTATCAGGACGATAGAACCCGGTTTGTGGATCTGGCATCCACCATAACTCTTCACCTCTCCTCATTTTAACTTCAGCATTAGAGGTTGTCACAACGTATGAATCTAACTCTTTTGTTATGGTTTCAGGTATGTAGTATCCGGTTTCACAGTCTGCTGTCCATGATGGCTTTTCTCTGCTGTTTCCTATTGCATATGCCCTTTGAGTAGCCTTTTTGATCAAAATGTATCCTCTCCTGCAATAGTAAAAAAACTAAGAATTGTCATTCAAGTTAAAACGCAATATATTCAAACGAATTAACGAAACAAAATATAGAATTCTAGGTTTTACAAAATGGATGGACTTACATTACAATTATGTTATTGAGAGAGCAAGATAAACTTTTGAGATTGAAAAGCGATTGAGACATTGCTCCCATCATAACTTCTATCGATAACAATAAATGTAAGAGAATTTCGATAGAGATTAACATATGTTGGAACATATGGCTTTGTGTTGTTTATATAGGGAAGTTGCTACTAATAACAATTCATCTAATAAACTAATAATGCTTTGACTTTGCAATGGGAGTAAAAGAAGTGGTAAGTCTCTCGCTCGATCTTATATGCAATTAAGAATGAGATCTAGAATTTTACACCTCAATGACCTATTTTGTGTTCCAAAAAAAAAAGAAAGACAATGACCTATTTCTTTTTTAAAAACTTTTGGATATTTCATACTTCATATCCATAAAGAGATGCAGACTAATTCCCATAAAGGTGGTGTGTCTTACGGATTGATTCTCATTATATGTATTCAAATGAATTCTAAAGCATGGTTTCATATCCGCGTGACCATAATGTAAAACGTAATAGAGCCGCTTACCACTAGACCACCATGTAGTAGTTGACAATGATCTAATTTTGCTTCAAATATTATGAGTTTAAGTGTAAGTGCAATTTTAAAAAGAAATTAAGCTAATAAATAATAACGATGAATATAAAACTTGAACAAGTAGGTTGTGCGTGAAAAGGTTCGATAGGATCAAGGGTTTCTCTAGAACAGTAAAGATCGTTTGGACTTTGGAAGGGTCAGAAAGAAAAATGGCTTTTCTTCAAATAAAATAATTACATTCGTGTTTGGCTCAACTGAATACCAGACCAATGGTTACTATTTGAAACAATTTTTTTTATTAATTTTTTTTTGTTTTTGGAATGTGTATGTTGATTTGAACAGTTAGAACATGAGCATTGGTGAACCCTTTTTTGGGGTTCACAAAGATTTTTTAATATTTTTTGGTGGGTCCATAGATAGTTATGAATCTGTATTTGTTGTTTTCTGCATTGGTGAACCTCAAGAAGGAGCTCATAAGAATAAAATAATAATATTTATTTTATTTTTAAAAAAATTCAAAATATTCAGAATACATGAATAAAATATTAAAATATATTATACAATATTTGAAAACTTTTTATTCAATACATTAAGAGTAGATTACATAAATCGAGAAATTGAAGAACATACAAAGCGTATTCATCTTCATCACCAAACTTTTGCCAAATATTTTCCATTAAATCAGCTTTCAAACGAGCATGCTTGTCTGGATCTCGAACTTCTCTGCGCATGGCTAACATATCACCGACATGAATACTATCTCTCCTTGTCACCCTAGAACTTCTGCTTGACTCTCCTGACTCGAACTCAGATATATTAATTTGAGCGTATCCGTGTCGTTCGTTCTCTACTATCATATTGTGCAATATGACACAAGTTTTCATTATCTTTCCTATCTTTTCCTTGTCCCATAGTAGAGCTGGGTTTTTAACACAAACCTCGATTGCAAAGCCCGTTCGACATCTTTTCTTGCGGATTCTTGCTTTTTTGCAAATTTCTCGGCTTTAGGACCTTGAGGAACTGGGATGGATTGGATAAATGTTGACCAGTTTGGATAAATTCTGTCAGTAAGATAGTAGGCCATACGATAAGTGTGGTTGTTGACCTTGAACTTAACTTTTGGTGCTCGACCTTGTAAGATGTCATCGAAAAGCGGTGACCGATCAAGAACATTGATATCGTTGAGGGTACCTGGTAATCCGAAAAATGCGTGCAATATCCAAAGATCTTGTGATGCCACAGCTTCTAAGACAATTGTCGGCTTTCCTGTACCACGTGTGTACTGACCTTTCCAAGCCGTTGGGAAGTTTTTCCACTCCCAATGCATACAATCGATGCTGCCTATCATCCCTGGAAACCAGCGTACCTCTCCAACATCGAGTAATCGTTGAAGATCCTCAGGTGTAGGTCTTCGTAGATACTCATTTCCAAACAATTGTATTATTGCATTAGTGAAATTTTCCAAACATAAACGTGATGTACTGTCACCAAAACGGAGATATTCGTCATATGTATCTCCCGATTGACCATATGCCAGCATACGTATAGCTGCCGTACACTTTTGAAGTGCAGATAGCCCGTTCCTTCCGCAAGCATCCCGTCTTTGCTGAAAGTATGGAACTTCATTACTTACACGTTCGACAATGTGGAGGAACAATGGCTTGTTCATTCGAAAACACCTCCTAAACATTTCCGGTGGGTATGTAGGATTTTCCTTGAAATAATCGTTCCATAGCTGATTGTGTCCTTGTTCCCGATATCTTTCGATATAAGCCCGTCTTTTCTGCTTCTTGGGGTGAGCATGAATCACTGAGTCGATGAAATTATCAACTACTTGGTCAACCATTTCTTCCAAAACTTCAACAACTTCATCACTTGATGAGGAAGACATTGGTGTTTTTTTTCCTAAAATGAGAAAAGGGGATTTGTAACTATCAATTTTTCATTATTCTATCATCATTTTCATAATCTACATTATTTTTCACATTATATCAGATTTTTTTTTAAAAAAAAAAATTATTATTCTATCAATTTTTTGCATAAGCTATATTTTTTTCATTATTCTATCATCATTTGCATAATCTACATTGTTTTTCACATTATATCAGTTTTTCTCAAAATCTAATATTATTTTTTGCATAATTAAATCATCTTTTTGCATTATCACACTTACCTTGATTTGGAGCTTGGAGGTTTTTGTTGAATTCACGATCACAAAATGTGAAGTTTGAAGCTTCAAGGAAGAGTGGTTGAGCACTTGGATAAGCTCTCCATGATCACCACGATCACCACGATCAGACTAGAAGAGAAGAGACTAGAGAAGAGAAGAGAAGAGAAGAGAAGAGACTAGAGAAGATAAGAGACTAGAGAAGAGAAGTGAGACAGATTCTTTATGTGCTTTGCTCAGTTGTAATAATAAAAGACACACATAGAGAAGAGAAATGATGCACAATTTAAAACCAAACTGAAAGACATAGTTTATATAGAGAAGGCAGAGTTTAACATCCGTGAATCAACCTATTGTACACATAGTACATCAACAGCAAAAGACAAGTCCTACACATAGTACATCCTATTTTACATCCGTGATTAAAAACTGACATAAAGTCCTACATCCTTGACCCTCACATGCAACCAATTTAGACCCGTGACCTGCAACACCCTGCCCAACCAACCCGTGACCTGCAAAACAAAATAGAACACAATGAGTAAAGCAAAACAAGATATTACAGTGCTACAATAAAGAAACTCAAAGACAAAGAATCAAAGCAAAACAACCTATTACACTAACCAAATCAAAGCATTTCAGAGATAAGCTTATTCTTAAGCGCGACTTCATGATCAGATAGTGTTTCAATGTTTTTGGCTAAGAGACGATCTAGGATTTTTTTATTGGAAAGGGTATTTTTCTGAGCTAGGATGCTCTGTATCTGATCAAAAGCTGCCTCGTTCGGCTTCTTGCGTTTGGCAGCTTTGCTGGCCTTGACACCCGGAGGCCTAACCTCTTCCTCCTCAGCCACCACCTCCGGACCACTTTCCTTCCTTTTATCCTTCGGCTGACAGTGTGATCTCCATTTCTGATCGAACCTAAGTTCCCTCCAGCAATGTTCAAGACTGAACTTGACATTATAGTCATTGAAGTAGATGTCATGAGCAAGCTTCATGACATCATTCTCTGTTTGCCCACTTGCCTGCTCCTTCAACGCGCTTTCATGGCATCCCACAAACTTGCAGACCTACGCATTCACCCTTCCCCACCTCTGCTTACATTAACTCCACTCTCTTGGAAGGGAGCCAACGAGGTGAGGACTTGAATTGAAATACTCTTCTATCCTCTTCTAAAACGATCTTAGCTTCTGTTCATTGCTCACTATGGGATCCTTCCTGGTGTTCAACCAAGCACTGATCAGCACAGTGTCTTCTTTGGTTGACCACTTTCTCCTTTCCGCTGGTTTAACTAACCCGGGAGAGGTAACAGGTGCTTCAGCAGAGTCTACGTCTATTGGTGGACTGCTCTGCGAAGCTAACAAGTTAACAAACCCGTGAGAGTTAAGGGAAGAAGGGTCCATTGTGTTTAGAGGTTTGTGTGATTTTGGTTTGGTGTTTAGAGGTTTGTGTGATTTTTAAGCTTTGATTGTTTGTGTTTTTAGAAGTGGAATTCCTATGTTTTAAACTACTTTTGCATTGGTTTTATTACACAACAACCACTGCAGTTAATTATACAACAACAAAACTTAATTAGCACAACAACTTATTTACATAACTACTTAGCATTCATTACACATCAAATCACTTAAAAACTGGACAATATTTAAAACTTCAACCAACAAACAGACACTTATTAATGAATTGTAGTCTAGCTAGTTCAGTTCAGTTCAGTTCAATACGAGTTATTGTCTAGCTAGTTCAGTTCAGTTCAATACGAGTTGTTGTCTAGCTAGTTCAGTTCATTCAATTCTAGTTCAGTTGAGATTGAGTGCTTACCTTCGCTTGTTAGTCGAAGCAGAGCTTCTCCAGGTCAGCTACTTGCACCGTCAGGTTATAAACCTCCGCAGTTAGGCGATCAACCTGCCGAGTGAGCCCTTTAGCCTGTGCCTATACATGGAAACAACAATGAAAATGTCACATTATAAGTTATTAAAATGAATAAAAGTAGAGCAAAATGTAGAGATAAACATAGAGAAAAATAAAGAAAATAGTTGAGAAATATGTCACTAACCTCCAGTGTCTCAATCTGGTTTTTGAGACTCGGCATCAAATTCAATAGCTGCTCAGCCTCCTCCAGACGCTTAGTCAAGCTTTCGATCTGCTCCTGGACACCAATCACCCAAGGCTGACGGTAGTGAAACCCATCACCCTTGTTTATAAACAAAAAAATATCAGAAAACCATTTTCTAAAAACATAAATGAATCGAAATGGTCATCAGTGTCTTACCTCGTAGTTGACACAGGTGAAGAACTGCTTCCCAGGAAGAGTATCGTACTCCTGCTTCACTCGAACCTCGTCTATGATTCTCCCACCACAGGCACACCTTCTCGGAATTCCGTATTCAGAATCGCAACTGTATGATAGCATGTTGACGTAGTCCTTTTGCTTCTTTGAATGACTTATCTCTTCTGCGGGATCTATCTGTAAAACAAATCGAATGAATTAGAAAATTAAAATCGAAACAATATAATAAATTTAGAACTATCAAACGAAAAACCGAATCAATTTAGAACCCTAACTCCAAACCCCTCTATCGATTTGAAATCTCACGGGAACAAACCCTAAATGAAACGAGCATGCCGATTTACATCAATTAATCGAAACCCAGATATCGATTTACATCCCAAACTCGAAAACCCCAAAATTGATTTGAAATCTGAGAAAACGATTTCGAGCAAAATCTACCAAATTAAACCGTCAATCTACTCGATACTCACCTCAGGTCGTGGAGAAGACAGTCTGTCGTCGATTAGAACGATAACACCTCAGAGACTCGGCGTCGCTCGTAAAATCGCCTCTCACACACAAACCCTAGCTTTTTTTTCGAGAAGAGAAAATGAGGAGAGACACGGGGAAACCCTTCTTTCCTCCTCCTCTACGCGGTATCTTTCATCAATTAAACAACTGACGCGTGGCTAAAACCGCTTGATACCGGATCAAGCGTAAGGCCCGGTTCGTCGAAACAGACCCATTTTTAATTTCTTTTTAATCACCCGGGCCTTAGAACTCAAGCCCATGAACCTCACTAAATACCCCGATGCGCATGGTCTTAACGCTGAAGATTTCTTAAAAAAAAAAATTGTTTGAAAAAAAAAAGAAATTATAAACGAACAAATTGCGGGCCGCCACGTGTCGGTGGGGTCTACGAATAGTGTATCCTGGTTTGATATGTTTTGTGATCGGTTTTTGCAAAATTAACGGGCCAACCATTAAGAAACCCTTTTAAGATGCCCGGTTAATTATGCTCTAAGGAATTTTGGAACAGCTAGGCACCCCATACGTGCCATCTTTGTATCGGTCGTCTCTCTCTTCTCGATGGTTTTATTTTTCTGTCTGAGAAATCGTCGTCGTCGTTGCTCTCCTTCAGTTCCGGCTTTTACCATGATTTTCCTCTTATCGAGAACATTTGTTTCTCTCACACTCAAACCTTTTTCTTCTTCCTCAATTTCCATGGCGAATCTAACCACCAACGCGAAATCACGCCTTAGAGGCGTCGTATTCGACATGGACAGAACTCTGATGGTTCCGGTCATCGATTTCGCCGCAATGTACAGGTCCGTCTTAGGTGAAGACGAGTACAAGCGAATCAAAGCGGAGAGGAGAGCCTTACTGGAATCGATATTCTTCACCACATCGAGTCTTGGAGCGCCGATCAACAGCAGAAGGCCTATGAAACCATCGCTGATTATGAGAAACAGGGAATCAATAAGCTCCAGATCATGCCAGGTACGGTTTAAGCCATGTTCGTTTCAGAGACGCAGCGTCAGTGATTGGCGTTCAAAACTATAACTAACTTCTTGCTCAAGTATGTGGAGACTACCACCGGCAGCGGTACTTTTGCCGCTCAGAAACAGCCGCATCACCATTTTAAGTGACGCTATTTTACACAGCGGCAGAATAGTCACTGGCAATCCTTGTAAAAGTTGATCGCAGTTTCACTTGATTATTACGCCACTTTTGTTTTTGCCTAATTTGATGACTGATTTTTGATCGCCGCAAGTGATCGCAGCGTCAATGTACCGAACAGGGCTTTACTCCCCTCCCTGAGATTGGCTAAGAATAGGCTTAGAGATTGAGACTTGGTAGTGTTACAATTGATAAAGATTGAAACTTCATAGTGGATCTTAATGCGCTACAAGACTTTCATGTTACAGTTGATAATTATTGTGACTTAATGAGTTACATTTGATAAAGATTGAACTTTCATTGTCTTACTAAATCAAATGTTATGTCTTTTGAGAAGTAGCTTGAACTTTCATTGTCTTTCATATGTCAAGAAGGTAGTTTTACTTTGGTTATAGGTTTGATTCTCTTCTAATATGCGTGACTATGTTCCAGGTGCTGCTGAACTATGTGGCTTTCTTGATTCCAAAAAGATAAAGTATGCTTTCAGATTCTTCTCTCTATATATTCTGTGTGTGTGTTTATGGCCTGTTAACCTTGCTTAGTGTTAAGAACTGCGATACTCAATGTTAAGAAGATAAGCAACTCATTGTTTCATTTTGTATGAGGGGGCTGATGACACGCAATGTTAAGAAGGCGACATCTTCCACCAGCGTTTTGAGGTAAAACATTTAAAGCTCTAAGCCAGATCTTAGAACTAAGGACAGTTTTTTCAAAGCTGCCATGTTCTGTTTTTGCGTTACCTTCCATTGGTTTACATAAACATGTAACATGTGAGAAATTGTTTAGGTTGAGAATTAAATGGACTTTAGTGTCATCAAATTGTTTGTTGAGTAGATGTGTTTTGTCAGGTTCGATGTTAATGCTACCAGCAAACAAAGTCCTATTGATGTATTATTAACGCCAAAAGAAACAAGAAAAAGACGGTAACATACATGTGACATGCATAGATGTGTGGCCAAGCTTTGTGCTTACGATTTCTCTTCCCTTTACAAGTTAAAAATATGTATGGTGTAATGAAAATCACATTGTGCTTACCATTTCTCTTCCCTTTTTTTTTCCTTTTGTTTCTCTTCACCAATTTCACTAAGATTTCATATTATGTCATATTTGTTTAAATTTTATGAAAACCAATAATTCAATTTAGAAAAAAAAAAATAAGAACCTCAAAAAAGTTCTCACATTGGACCATGTTAAATTAAATTACATTAGTAGTAGAAGTTTTAAACTTCACAAATTACACAATTAATTATTAAACTAATCATTAGAATCCTTATTGGGCTCTGACGATTGGACATGCTCCGAGACTATCTAGAGTAAGATCTCAATATTTTTTCGGGTACTAGGTTATATTTACTTTTAGTCTACAAATTAACCGTCAAAAACTACTGTGAGTGGAGGATAAAATGGTTGGGAGCTATAGAATAAAATATAAACATATAAAATGTCATGAACTATGGTAAAAGTGTAACAATGATGACACCAGAAATAATTACTCAAAAGACATATTGGCTACATCTCAGATCAAAAGGGATTGGTGAAAGTCTCACCATTAAGCTTATCAAACTCCATGCAAAGAAATTTCGACCTTGAGTATTGTCAGGGCATCGATCAACGAGGAGCTTCCGTAAGGAATCCAAACTCCAGGTGACCTAGCGGCAGGACTGAATGTTTCTCACACACGACTACCCGAGGTCGCCAGTTCGATACTCAGGGACAGCGGGGTGGAACTGGGTTAGCTAAAAAATCCCTACGGGGATTTCTGGCGAGGTGGCCCTTCGGGGTGAGCCCAGTCACTATAAAAAGTTCAACCCATAAAGTTTTAACCGGGCCTCGTAGTCTGGTGGTAAAGGAACCTCGGCTGAGGTGCCCGCCACCCGAGTTCGAGCCCCGGCCACGGGGGGTATTTACATGGGCTGCCTCTCGCCCTCCAGACCACTTCGCGTAACCAGGGACCTTTAAGTGGACGCTTAAAAATCCTGTAACGGCATGGGCTAAGGCCCGGTGGGCTAGTCGATCACGCAAAGTGGTCGGATACTGGATTATAAAAAAAAAAAACTCCATGCAAGAAATTTCGACGTTGAGATTTTGTGTGGTGAGGAGAAGTTTCAACGTGGCTTCATCTCCGCCTTTCCACCTTTGCCAAAACTTATCCAAAACCAAGAACCGTCGAGCATTTTTTGTTTCATGTAAATTAGTTTCTCTTTAGTGTTTGATACTCCAGCTGTTTCAGTTTATATGTTTAAAGTTTTCCATGCAAATTAAAAAAAAGGTTAAATATTTATTTTTATTGGTATTCAACTATTGAAATTCAATGATATTATGAAATAATTAAGTTATTATGAGTTTGTCTAATCGGATACGAGGACTTCACAGCAATGACAAAAACTCTTTGACAGAAGCTTCTAGTCGAGCTGTTGATGGGATACGTTGTGTTGACAGCAAAGACAACAAGTCTTTGACGGAAGCTTATAGTCGAGTAATTGGTCGGATACGATGAGTTGACAGCAATGACAAAAATATTTCACGGAAGCTAGTGGTTGAAACCCTTGCTCCATGATACCTAATCGTACACAGTGTTACGTAGCTTCAATATAAAACCCAATCTCGTCTGTCCAAACAAAGAATAATAATTACCATCGCATACCCTCTTTCTATATCCCCAATGGAGCCAGCAATAGAGACGAACTCATCCAAGCACGACCAGACCGAGACAGAGTTTGGGAAGAATAAGAAACGGTACCAAGATCTGATCGCCACGTTTCCTCATGAGAAAGGCTGGAGACCTAAAGCTCCCTTGATTGAATACGGTGGTCACTGGTTTATTCAGCTTCTCCTTGAAGGCTGCCTCCACGCGCAAGAGTTCTTCCAAGCGCGACCCATAGACTTCCTTGTCTGTAGCTACCCAAAGACAGGAACCACCTGGCTCAAAGCTCTCACTTCCGCTATAGCCAACCGCTCTCGCTTCGAAGATTCCTCAAACCCTCTCCTGAAACGTAACCCTCACGAGCTTGTTCCTTTCATTGAGATGGAGTTCCCTTTCTTCCCTTATATTGATGTTCTGAAGGACAAAGGGAACACTCTATTTGCCACTCATCTGCCTCACGGGCTATTACCCGAGTCGATTTCCAAGTCGGGTTGCAAGATGGTTTACATCTGGAGAGACCCAAAAGACACTTTCATCTCCATGTGGACTTTCTTCCAAAAGCAAAAGGTAGACAATGGCCCTCTCAATAGTCTTGAGGAGTCTTTTGATATGTTCTGTCGAGGTCTTTCCGGCTATGGTCCTTATCTGGACCATGTCTTGTCGTATTGGAAAGCTTACCAAGAAAATCCAAATCAGATCTTGTTCCTCAAGTATGATACAATGAAATCTGATCCTTTCCCGCATGTGAAGAAACTGGCTGAGTTTATGGGTTATGGATTCACAGCTGAGGAAGAGAAGGAAGGGGTTATTGAGAAAGTTGTGAGTCTTTGCAGTTTCGAGACGCTGAAGAATCTTGAACCCAACATAGGGGAGAAAGACCGAGAGGATCGTCCTTGTATATATAAGACTAGTGCCTACTTCAGGAAGGGAAATGTAGGAGACTGGCAGAACTACCTGACTCCGGAGATGGTAGCTCGAATCGATGGATTGATGGAAGAGAAATTCAAGGGCACCGGTTTGCTTGAATTTGGTAAGTAACCGGTTCTTGTGCCGAGCGATGATGGATCCTTTACATGCTTCTTTACAACAGAAGTTGGCTCTTTTTTCTCATTTTGCTTCCATATGCATCAATTTAAGAATAAGTATTGTATCTAGGAAAAATAATTTGTTTGTGAAGCCAATCGTCTTTGGCTACATATGCATTAAGTTAAGAATAAGTATTTGTATCTTGGAAAAAGAATTTGCTACCTTAGCCAATCATCTTTGGCTGATGTGTGCAAAGTCTTGATCTACTGCAATTTATGTTTCAATCTCATCTCCGTTCATTCAGAGATAAAAGCTATGTGACTGAATATTTTTTAGAAAGGTCCTTATGTCAAGCAATTAGGTATCATACATCAAAGCTGATACATACAACAAATACATGAAGAACAAAACAGAGCATCCTCTGTTTCTAACCAAATTTCTAATGGACCTGGATAAATCAAGGAAAACCCCTATAACCCATCAGTACAAAACTAACCATTTTGCAAGCGTCAGATGTAAAACAAGCACAACAACATGTGAACATGATAATTCAATCCATTCAAGTACTAAAATAGAAAATATTAATAAAGAACTGTCTTACGATCCTTAATTAATATGTTTCAATCGCCAAACAATAAAAAAACACTCTCAGACAATCCATTTTACGACATTATATATCATCTCCAGTTGTGACTGCAAGAAACAACAACACACAACAACACAACAGCTTTACCATCGAAAAACATATCTTTATGGGTGGCAGTGGTTTATTAGTGATTTACAATAATCACAAAATGTGGTAAAACGATTCATACCGCTTAACTCTCAAAATTAAAATTTTGTTCCATCTAGCGTTTGCTAGGCGCAATGGGTTAATAAAACCATTCTTTAAGAAAATAATTAAAATAATTAAAATAAATATTAAATTAAAATTCAGATATTTTAATACAAATATATACATATCTTTTTATATTTTCTACTGACTAACAAATATCATAATTTATATTATAAAAACTTTAAACACAATTATTCTGTAAAATATTAGTCATTAATATACAAATGTAAATCAAACAAAATATTTTTTAAATAAAATATTAATCTTCATAAAGAAAAAAATTATTTACTAAAAATGTAAAGTTTATCTAAACTATTTTTAATAAAACGTAATATTATTATTCATTATATTAATTTAATATTATTTTATTAGAATAATATGATTTTAATATTTTTATTGTTAATTTATTATTAAATTGATATTGTATATATTATTAGTCAACGAGTCCTATAATATTCTGTAAATTTGAAAGTGGGATAACTTCTTCATCCTAACTCCTATGAGATTTATTCAACTTCATGGTGATTCTCCACTATTTTATGTATCCAAAGACTGCATTTCACATCGCGATTCATCCTAGTTTGATTAGAATGTCGAAGAAGTTGTCATATTCCCAATTAGGAAAACTGGGATCGCCTAATTTAAAAGTGGGATAACTTCTTCATCCTAATTCCTATGAGATTTATTCAACTTCCTGGTGATTCTCCACTACTTTATGGATCCAAATACAGCTTCTCACATCGCAATTCATCCTAGTTTGATTAGAATAAAAAAGAAGTTGTCATATTCCTAAACAGGAAAACTAGGATCACCTGATTTGAAAGTGGGATAACTTCTTCATCCTAACTCCTATGAGATTTATTCAACTTCCTGGTGATTCTCCACTACTTTTTGGATCCAAATACAGCTTCTAACATCCGGTTATTGAGAAAGTTGTGAGTCTTTGCAGTTTCGAGACGCTGAAGAATCTTGAACCCAACATAGGGGAGAAAGACCGAGAGGATCGTCCTTGTATATATAAGACTAGTGCCTACTTCAGGAAGGGAAATGTAGGAGACTGGCAGAACTACCTGACTCCGGAGATGGTAGCTCGAATCGATGGATTGATGGAAGAGAAATTCAAGGGCACCGGTTTGCTTGAATTTGGTAAGTAACCGGTTCTTGTGCCGAGCGATGATGGATCCTTTACATGCTTCTTTACAACAGAAGTTGGCTCTTTTTTCTCATTTTGCTTCCATATGCATCAATTTAAGAATAAGTATTGTATCTAGGAAAAATAATTTGTTTGTGAAGCCAATCGTCTTTGGCTACATATGCATTAAGTTAAGAATAAGTATTTGTATCTTGGAAAAAGAATTTGCTACCTTAGCCAATCATCTCTGGCTGATGTGTGCAAAGTCTTGATCTACTGCAATTTATGTTTCAATCTCATCTCCGTTCATTCAGAGATAAAAGCTATGTGACTGAATATTTTTTAGAAAGGTCCTTATGTCAAGCAATTAGGTATCATACATCAAAGCTGATACATACAACAAATACATGAAGAACAAAACAGAGCATCCTCTGTTTCTAACCAAATTTCTAATGGACCTGGATAAATCAAGGAAAACCCCTATAACCCATCAGTACAAAACTAACCATTTTGCAAGCGTCAGATGTAAAACAAGCACAACAACATGTGAACATGATAATTCAATCCATTCAAGTACTAAAATAGAAAATATTAATAAAGAACTGTCTTACGATCCTTAATTAATATGTTTCAATCGCCAAACAATAAAAAAACACTCTCAGACAATCCATTTTACGACATTATATATCATCTCCAGTTGTGACTGCAAGAAACAACAACACACAACAACACAACAGCTTTACCATCGAAAAACATATCTTTATGGGTGGCAGTGGTTTATTAGTGATTTACAATAATCACAAAATGTGGTAAAACGATTCATACCGCTTAACTCTCAAAATTAAAATTTTGTTCCATCTAGCGTTTGCTAGGCGCAATGGGTTAATAAAACCATTCTTTAAGAAAATAATTAAAATAATTAAAATAAATATTAAATTAAAATTCAGATATTTTAATACAAATATATACATATCTTTTTATATTTTCTACTGACTAACAAATATCATAATTTATATTATAAAAACTTTAAACAAAATTATTCTGTAAAATATTAGTCATTAATATACAAATGTAAATCAAACAAAATATTTTTTAAATAAAATATTAATCTTCATAAAGAAAAAAATTATTTACTAAAAATGTAAAGTTTATCTAAACTATTTTTAATAAAACGTAATATTATTATTCATTATATTAATTTAATATTATTTTATTAGAATAATATGATTTTAATATTTTTATTGTTAATTTATTATTAAATTGATATTGTATATATTATTAGTCAACGAGTCCTATAATATTCTGTAAACACATATATTGTTAATTGATGTGTCATTTGTATATATTACTTAATAACACTTGAAACCACTCGTATCCGCACACGCAACTACAACTTTTAAATAAGTCATATCTTTAATCTAAACATATTTTATGATTATAACTATAAAACTAGATCCTCGCCTACACTTTGAAAGAGCATAAATATATTTACAAAAATTAATTTGCAAAAATATTTTTTTTGTTTTAAATATCTGTTTTTATTTATATGTTGACTAGTTTGGTTTGTTTTATTTTTAATAAACACACTTAATTTTGTTTGGAGTAAATTGTAGGATTTTAAAAATATAATAGGTTTAGTTTATTGAATTTTGATAACTTAGAATTATATTTAATTGTTAAAATTTTAAAAAATTATCCTTGAAATGGTACTTATTTATCTGTCTCTTAATATAATTATTATTTGAAATAATATACTCATTACTTAAAGTGTCATACATCAGTTTATTATAGTTGAAAATGTTTAAATTTCCAAATTTAATGTTTTATAATAGAAATAATCTTTTATATTCGTTCAGTTTCTCTTGCACTTGATAAATATTTTGCATATTTGATGAAATAACACGTAAAAATTGTAACTGTAAAAACATAAACTATAGATAATCTCTTAATATTTTATTTTTATCAAGTAAAGGTATATTAGTCTAATTTTTAATTTTTATGTCACAAAAGTGCATTTACTTTTTCGGTCGGTTATATAGGAAGAACTTCAGAGTTAAACGTGATTAGTTGGAAAAGTGGACGGATAAGTGACATATCAAAAAATGATTCGCGAAACTGTGTGACTGATACCAAAGCACGATGAAAAGTCACGAAAAGATTGAACAATCAATCGAAAATTCTTTCTATGCTCGGAAAATTAACATGGTGGGTCCAGATGCCTAAAGAGAGCGATGTTGGTACCTAGAATGGGCGGATCTGCATGAGCGACTGTCGGACACGGACATGAGAATTACATGCACAATCTTCAGTAAGGATGAAATACGAAAGCCATTGGCGTTGTTAAAGGATCTGCAAAAGTGTGGTTCTTAAAGGCAAATCATTAAGGTTTTGAAATATAGTCCATAATTTAACTCGACTTATGTAATAAAAAAGTTCGACATGTGATAAGCCATGAATTTTACCACTTTTATCTATGGTTTATAAGCATTTTAATAACTAATTACTATGTTTTAGAATCTATTTAGTATATTTATAGGTTCAGGATTGATTTGAAAGAAAGTGGTGATTTTAGAGCATTTTGGAGATAAAAGGAGAGAGCATCCGAGATGACCATCGAGCAAGACCGGAGATCGACATTCAGAGGAAATATTAGATCGATGCACGCCTTGTGACATCGATCGACAGCGAAGCGCACAGAAGCCCGTTTGGTTCCAGCCGACTTAGAGCCAAAGACTTCGCCAAATTACAAGATTGCCCCTGACGAGTTTTAACTTAATATATATAGCTTTCCAATTTGTTTTAGACAAAGCATGCTTTCTTGTTCTCTTGTTTTCACAGCAAAAATGTTTTCTAGGATTTAGTACAGTTGGAGAGAAGATCTAGAGATATTTGTGATTGGAACTCTATTATTTTTTATTATATATCTATGCAGTTTTTATACCTTATTTGTTGCTATGAATTGTTTAACTATGTCTGAGTAGTTCTACTGTTAGGTTTAGGGTTCAAATAGGTTATGAGAGATTAGCCTCAACTGTAGATTACTAGCTGTGATATTCATCAATACGATTGTCATTAATGCTTATTTCTATATTAGCTAACTAGAACCTTGACCTAGGAGTTGTAGGCACAAGTTAACACTCGAATCTCACCCTGAATCCGTCCTAATTGAGCTAGGATTGCTAGAGTAAGGCGAAATCTGATCTAGGAAGCCTAGTGAGCATTATTCAACCTGCGCGCAAAGCTTGACTAGAGCGCGTCGATCGATATTCCTATAGAATAATCGATCGACGGTGCAAAAGGTGTATCGATCGATATTCCTTTAGAATCATAGATCGACACTTTCTAATTGGTCCGACCTACTGTTGAGACCATTAGATATGGTCAATAGACAAACCAAGAAAGCGAACGCCGATCGGTTTGTTCTCAAGTGATTGAGCTCTATAATATCATGCATACAAAAAGCATCTATAGGATTATAATCCTGATTACGTGAATAGAAACCCTAAGTCTAGCTATTTCATCTAAGTGTCAAAAACTCAGTCAAACCAACCGAGCAACTAGCTTGCTCACAAGTTGCTATTTACATTTAAACATAATCAACCTAGTTTAATAACTCTGATTAGATTTATTAGGTTCTCTAGATCCTTGTGGATTTGATCCTTAAGTACTACAATTGAAACTCTTATTTAAGAGAGTAATTCAATTATTAGGGTAATTTGACTGATATCAATATGTGAATAACATAATCTGAATTTCAAAGAGAAAGAACTCATATGCAACCACTAGCGAACATTCTGAGATTTTCCATGACACCTTCTGAAACAAAAAGAAATCTTAACGCAGACTCATATTTGTGGATACCAAACAAAATATGATCTTTTCATTGAAAAATCAAGTAAAAAGACATATCTCCTATACATTATTTGACATATATATCTCCCCAAAAAATGACATGACTTTGAAAAATTGTGACATGACATGAAAAATTGTGACATGACATCATATAATTATGATATATATACTTCTATATATTTATATTTTAGGCAATATTTTTTAAATATTGTAATAACTAATAACTTGTACATCAACCATTAAAGTCATTTTTATTTGTCAAGATTTTTGAAATATAATAATAACTCATTTTTATTTATGTTTTTGAAATTTGGTATAAATATATACTATATATTTTATCAAAATTATCTGTAAGTGTGTCTTACTAATATAAAACTAAACATTACAAAACAATTTATTTTTGTAAATATATAGTTAATTGACAGAAATTTTATTTAAATTTATCTGTTTATTAAGTAAATAAAAATGATTTTTACCAGTTTAACATATTTTAACTAACAACAAATTTTATAGGACAAAAGGCGAATTTTTTTATAGCTTTTTACATTTAAAATTAAGACTTTTTTTAGTGAAGTTCCATTAACAAGCAAAGTAGCATATATGGAGAGATACGTGATTGAAATACATTTGTATTATACTAAGCAAGCAAGTTCCTAATCATTTATTATTTAAAAATAACAATTAAGTTTTTAGGAGCTTATCATTTCTTTTAATTGGCTTTAGTAGTTTTTTTTTTTTTTGGCTAAAAATTGGCTTTAGTAGTTTTCAGAAAAGTATAATACAACAGTTAGGAATAACTTTCATATTTTGTTTGTCCAAATTCGTTTTCATGAAAATCTCAAAGAGGAAATTAGAAGATGAGTTTGGCAAAGCTCGTCTCTCACCATTTATACATCTTGTTTTTCGAAAAGAAATCAAACCTTATATGTGAGCTTTCATCCTCAATTCATTTTCCATGATGGAAGCCGTCTCAAAGCTATACTTAGGTCCATAGTAAGAAACATGAATAAGCAACGAAGAAATTACTCTGACATGCAACACGAATTGAAAAGACGATAATACATATATGAGGAGAGACTGTAACTAGGTTCTATCCTAAAAGATTTGAAGAAAGAAGATAACACTCAGATCCAAAATATAGTTGAAACTAATTCAAAACTTATTAATCCAAAAAATGAGTTAGAAACTCACTTTTATCGGAAACAAAACATCAAAAAGAGAAAGATATATAAACAAAGGAAGACTTCTACACTAGGCTGATGGTCACTGTTTAAAAGCTTTTACATTAGGTCTGAGCTTCGCTTTCTAGAAAATGCATTTTCTTGCAAATTATATGATGAAATGCTTATCGAAAGTCATAGAGTGTTGCAAGTAAAGCCGTTTGTTGTGGCCGTGTGCTGCGGAGAGAGATTGTCCATCGAGCATGTCGTACATGTAGAACCGTCCGTCGATCCAAATATATGGGTAAAGCTACATCATTCATGGAATCGCCGTACATGAAGTTGTTGATCCGTATCGTATATGTTATAAGTAGTAGATCGTCAAATATAATAGAAATAGAGATTATGTTAACGTAAAAGGAAAAGAGATTATGTAATAATGTAATTGATATTTGACAAGTGTTAAAAACAAACAAAATCCAAATGAATTACCCAAAAACTCGAATTTGAAATAAAATCTAGTTCGCTGAACAATTTGGTTGAGGAAGAGAAAATTTAGTTGTATAAGTTAATTTTTTTTAGAGCATATATAGTATATAGAAATGAACACATAAGAAAAACACACATTTATAAATGAATTTTTAATTTTTATATAAAAAGACATATTTTTAATTTTATATAAAAGACATATTTTAGATTTTTTAAAATTATAATAAATAGAAATAAGAAAATAATAATAATAAAAAAATCTATGCAGTTTTAAGATAATTTTAAAGATGAAAAGATACACTTATATATTTATTTTTAAGACCTTCAATTTTGGAAGCAATAAATATATCTTTGGAGAAATTTAAATTTTACATCAAATTTGATACCGCTTTTTAAATCTACCTTTAAATGGTAACTATTCCATTAATACCTTAAGTTTATTATAAAAAATATAAAATTAACCCTCATAAATCATATATAAAATTTTAAGAATTATTTTATAGAAGTTTTTTATAAACTCAATCTCACCTCATAAAAACTAAGCCCTAAAGTTAAATGTTAATCTATTTTTGATTGCTTCTATTTAAAAAAAATCCAATTTATCGTATTTCGATCAAATTCTCTAAATCTTTTACTATTTATGTTTTCTTTGATTACTAGGGATTAACCCGGACTACGCCCAGGATTTTTATTTTTTTCTAATTTAAGTTGTTAAATTATTTATATTTAGGTTATGATATATATTTATATAAATGTTAAAATGCATGTCATAATTAAAATTTATTTTTAAATTTTAACACGTTAAATTAACATTGTTTTTACTATTTAAATATTTTTTGTAATTTTGTTGGCTATCTAGTTATCATATTTAGCAAAACTATCTCTGAGTGTTGGAATAAATGTTTTAGATATTTAATTAA
>NC_027751.1:31552824-31564526 GCF_000695525.1 Brassica oleracea var. oleracea
TTAATTATACAACAACAAAACTTAATTAGCACAACAACTTATTTACAGAACTACTTAGTATTCATTACACATCAAATCACTTAAAAACTGGACAATATTTAAAACTTCAACCAACAAACAGACACTTATTAATGAATTGTAGTCTAGCTAGTTCAGTTCAGTTCAATACGAGTTGTTGTCTAGCTAGTTCAGTTCATTCAATTCTATTTCAGTTGAGATTGAGTGTTTACCTTCGCTTGTTACTCGAAGCAGAGCTTCTCCAGGTCAGCTACTTGCACCGTCAGGTTATAAACCTCCGCAGTTAGGCGATCAACCTGCCGAGTGAGCCCTTTAGCCTGTGCCTATACATGGAAACAACAATGAAAATGTCACATTACAAGTTATTAAAATGAATAAAAGTAGAGCAAAATGTAGAGATAAACATAGAGAAAAATAAAGAAAATAGTTGAGAAATATGTCACTAACCTCCAGTGTCTCAATCTGGTTTTTGAGACTCGGCATCAAATTCAACAGCTGCTCAGCCTCCTCCAGACGCTTAGTCAAGCTTTCGATCTGCTCCTGGACACCAATCACCCAAGGCTGACGGTAGTGAAACCCATCACCCTTGTTTATAAACAAAAAATATCAGAAAACCATTTTCTAAAAACATAAATGAATCGAAATGGTCATCAGTGTCTTACCTCGTAGTTGACACAGGTGAAGAACCACTTCCCAGGAAGAGTATCGTACTCCTGCTTCACTCGAACCTCGTCTATGATTCTCCCACCACAGGCACACCTTCTCGGAATTCCGTATTCAGAATCGCAACTGTATGATAGCATGTTGACGTAGTCCTTTTGCTTCTTTGAATGACTTATCTCTTCTGCGGGATCTATCTGTAAAACAAATCGAATGATTTAGAACATTAAAATCGACACAATATAATAAATTTAGGACTATCAAACGAAAAACCGAATCAATTTAGAACCCTAACTCCAAACCCCTCTATCGATTTGAAATCTCACGGGAACAAACCCTAAATGAAACGAGCATGCCGATTTACATCAATTAATCGAAACCCAGATATCGATTTACATCCCAAACTCGAAATCCCCAAAATTGATTTGAAATCTGAGAAAACGATTTCGAGCAAAATCTACCAAATTAAACCGTCAATCTACTCGATACTCACCTCAGGTCGTGGAGAAGACAGTCCGTCGTCGATTAGAACGATAACACCTCAGAGACTCGGCGTCGCTCGTAAAATCGCCTCTCACACACAAACCCTAGCCTTTTTTCGAGAAGAGAAAATGAGGAGAGACACGGGGAAACCCTTCTTTCCTCCCCCTCTACGCGGTATCTTTCATCAATTAAACAACTGACGCGTGGCTAAAACCGCTTGATACCGGATCAAGCGTAAGGCCCGGTTCGTCGAAACAGACCCATTTTTAATTTCTTTTTAATCACCCGGGCCTTAGAACTCGAACCCATGAACCTCACTAAATACCCCGATGCGCATGGTCTTAGATAATAGCAAGACGCATGGTTTCGGGCATCTTTTATGCCTGTCGAGTTAGGAGTATAAAGACAAGCTAACCAACGTGCAGGTGTAATTGTGAAGAGAGCCATTTCTTTTCTTATATTTCATTCATGATGCTTGCTATCTCCAAGAGAGCATCTTGGATTTGTAGTAGTCTGTAGGCCGGCTCAAAGATTTTTTTGAGGCATTTGGGCAAATTTGTTTTGAGGTTTTTAATAACAAAAGTAATATTTTTCAAAATAAAAATAAGATTAGTAGGTTAAAATTATTTTATATATGATATTTTAAATAACGAAAATATTTTTACATTATACAGAAAAATTGACTTAATTTAAAATATACATATTTCACTTTTAATATATTTAAAATATTTTTTGTTTAAAAATTAGATCTCTGATATCATGGTCTTATGACAATCCCATACACCGCTTTCTAACGCAGCCGGTTCTATGTAAACAGGATAAACAAACGCTAATATTAGGTACTAGTTCAATTTTTGAGTTAAAAAAAAATGGAAAGTAGAAGTGATCACAAGTGTCATTCGAAGTTCTTATATGGAATCAAATAATTAGCTGGTGGAGAATCATACCTTAGTTTCCTCACACTTCTCACCATCGTTATGTGTTATATGATCTACATCCATCCATGTGTATTCTACTTTTGGATACGAATCGATTTCTATAAATAATTGGTTTATTTGATCTTCAGTTTAGCTGTCATAAAAGGAGACCCACAATTCGATACCTTTCCGTGGATCTGCTGGAAGGCGAAGAACGACAAACTTTTTAATGGAAAAGTCGTTTCTCCGATGGATACTCTCCAACATGTGTCTCTTGAAGCTGAATGCTGGAGGAAGGCTAATGAAAAAGAAGAAGCAAACGAAGATCATGAAGACTCCCAACTATTGAAAGGGAGAGAATGCCTCCTTAGATACCCCGAACCCCTACATGTCAAATTGATTTGTCATGGATCAATAATGGCAGTGTTAGTGGCTTAGGGTGGAGTCTTAAGGATCATATGGGCTCTGAAATTTTCGGATTACGAGCGTGCAACATGAGTCTCTCCGCTTTGCATGCTGAGATGGAGAGGTTGCTTTGGGCAGCCGCATGTATGAGAGACAGGAGGATATCCTTGATAAGGTTCGAAACGGATTGCTCGGATCTGGTGGATATGACCACGAACCCGATGGATTGGCCAACCTTTGCGACATAGATTGAAGTGTTCCGAAGACTACAGGAGGACTTCGAGGATGTGAGGCTATCTCATATTCTTCGGAGTAGGAATGGTCGTGCGGACGCGCTAGCGAAAGAAGCAAGAAGTAGATGACATATTTTTCTCATATAGATCAGATCCAGACAGACGGAGATGTTCCTCGGAGAATCGGCTCGTCTGCCACCATTTGATCTAGTTGACATGGTAGCCGACAAAAAAAAAAGGAGATTTTTTTTCAGACATGGGATTGAAGTTTTGCAGCAGCTATGACACGTACAGATAGATTGGTCTGATTTTAAATCATGATCACATGACGCCATCAAAGGGAAAGTGTATTCAACCTACTTTGTTCTCAGACGCCTGTCCTTTTCAGCTCAAGAACATAAACTGCCATTTGTGTTTCTTTGAGTTTTAGAGATGAGATACTATCTATGAAAATTATGTAGAGGGACGAGTTTAGATGTGGTATTTTAATTGTGAGTTGTATACTTTTCTATTATAACAAGGTTATATTTGTAACGCAAATATTCATACTGTGAGATACAGAAGACATCAAACAATAGTATAGCCTACGTGATATATGACACTTTTCAAATAGTGTCTTCTATAGATTAATGTGTTACTGTAATAATTGAGTTACACAAAATCAAATATGGGTAAACAATGGATCATACTTTACCCTATAAAATTCGGAAAACTTAGATGTTGTTATTCGCTCACACAGTGGTCTTATCCAACAAATGAGAAGACGGAACAAGACAACCATGCTACATAGAGATACTTAAGTTCTTTGAAATGTCTTAGGCCAGAATCTGAAAAATACTGAAGAACAACAAATAGCAGCAGGAAGAACGAAGGTAAAACTTATCAAGGATAAACTGGAAACCCCACAGGGCAGAGACTTAACTTTAAACTCAAAAGCATTTCCTGTGAACAATCGACGGGCCTGACTCATCATATTCCGCCTTTGCAATCCACATCTACAAAAATCAAGAACAGAGGTTGGGCCCAATCAGTCAGGTCACACATGAGTAGGATCATTTGATTTAAGGGAAATGAAGTTACCTGCTGGAAGGTACTGAGGGAGGCCAAGATGGACCCTCCAATCCAGACAGAGTATTTCCTCTCAGGCGGTGCAACAACTTTGATCTTCATGCTGCTTGGTGCCAAAGCAGTGATCTCTTTGCTCATCCTATCAGCAATCCCAGGGAACATAGTGGTTCCACCACTGAGCACAATGTTACCATACAAATCCTTTCTGATATCCACATCACATTTCATTATGGAGTTGTAAGTGGTTTCATGGATACCAGCATTCTCCATACCAATCATAGACGGCTGGTAAAGAACCTCTGGGCAACGGAACCTCTCAGACCCAATGGTAATCACTTGCCCATCGGGTAACTCATAGTTCTTCTCCGCAGAGGAGCTGGTGTTAGCCGTCTCAAGCTCCTGCTCATAGTCCAGAGCAATGTAGCAGAGCTTCTTCTTGATGTCTCTGACAATTTCACGCTCAGCTGTCGTGGTGAAAGAGTAGCCACGCTCAGTGAGGATCTTCATCAGAGCATCAGTGAGGTCCCGGCCCGCGAGATCTAGACGCAGGATGGCGTGTGGAAGAGCGTAGCCCTCGTAAATAGGTACCGTGTGGCTCACACCATCTCCAGAATCAAGCACAATACCAGTGGTACGACCACTAGCGTAAAGAGACAGGACAGCTTGAATGGCAACATACATGGCGGGGGCATTGAAAGTCTCGAACATGATCTGAGTCATCTTCTCACGGTTAGCCTTTGGGTTGAGAGGAGCTTCAGTGAGGAGAATGGGATGCTCCTCGGGAGCAACACGGAGCTCGTTGTAGAAAGTGTGATGCCAGATTTTCTCCATGTCGTCCCAGTTGTTGACGATACCGTGCTCAATAGGGTACTTGAGAGTTAGAATACCACGCTTGGATTGAGCTTCATCGCCAACGTATGCATCCTTCTGTCCCATCCCAACCATGACTCCTGTGTGACGAGGGCGGCCTACGATACTTGGGAACACAGCTCTCGGTGCATCATCCCCAGCAAAACCAGCCTAAAGAGTCAACAGAAAACAATAAAACACTACAATAGAGATGGCAAATAGCTACATTGATCATATGAAACAGAGTAATGATGATCCACAAAAGATTTCATTTTTAATCCAAAGACATGTTAGTGATGAAAGATTCAAGATTGAACAAAGAAAAAAAATATCGATTTTGAGCACTACCTTAACCATTCCGGTTCCATTGTCACAGACAAGGGGTTGAATGTCTTCACCGTCAGCCATTTTCTAATTTCTGCAAAACAATAAACATAAGCGGACCAAATTGGCATTTAAACAAGGATAATAAAAAAAAGCAAAGGAATCAATGTTCTTTATTCATATTATCATATATGCTAAAAGTAAAACTAGTGGTAGTGGGAAGCAATAACATTATAATAAACAAAGAATAAAAACAATTCATTTTTTTTCAACGAGTCAAGAACAAATAATATCAGAGAAAGACAAAATCAAAGATGTAAAGGGAATGTAACAAAGATTCTAGATCCAGTAGAATCACGTTATCAATTCAATTTTAATAATATTAAAACAACATCAAAGAGAGAAACACAGTTGATAAAAACAATACTATCACACTTGCGCTCTGAACACAGATAATCTCGATTAAACATATATGAGGAAACCCCAGATCCAGAAAACAAATTCAAAGTGACAATTGCCAAATCACAACGAGGCAGAGAATTATCGATATCCGGATCTACGAAACACACAAATGACGCTGGAAACTTTTACCGAAAACGGAAGAAAAAAAAAAAAAGTAGATGTAACCTTTTAATCGCGGCAAGCAGGAGGAATGTAAATCGAACAAGGTGAAATGATGAGAGAGGAGGAACACGAAAGAGAAACGAATGGGCAAAAGTAAATTTAAAAAAAAAAAACGGGTCAATAGGCTTCGAACTCGCGGCTCACCTCTTTTTCCGCTTCTATTCCTTATCCAAAAGACCGTATTACCCTCTTTTTTAACTATCATCGGTGGGGTCAGTTACACAGTTTAAGTCCAAAACTAACCCCGAGTATTAAGACCCAATACGGGCCCATATTATGTGGAAATGAGTTTAGGGTTTTTCTCCGTTGTCTTATTAAGAGTTTTCATTTTTCAGTTATATCTAAACTATTAAAACTAACCCTAATTTTTTTCAATATTTCAAATCTACGCCACTCAATCTTAACAAAAAAATCAAAATTTGGGATGACCTTCGCTATTGGGTATCTAGAAACCCATTACCTACGTAATGATCCACAATAATTAGATCATATCTTATACTTAAACTACTAGGTGATAATGCGCGGAATGAGATTATTATTTTTGGTATTTTCAAGATAAAAAAACATAAAATCTGTTAAATATGGACATCGGTTTGATTGTATGTTAGATTTTATTGTATTTTACTCCGTTGAAATATAAGAACCATTCGAAAGTCTTATTTATTTTGGTTTGAAGAATGCACCAGTGCCGGAAGTTAACGATGAAGAATATTGTAGAAGAAGTCTTATAAATAAAAAGCTCAATTTTATCAAGACGCATAAAGATAAAACTGATAATACGATTTAAATCTATTGCCATAAACTAAGTTTTTGAAATATATGCAAATCCCCTATTCATAATTAACTCAATCACGCATATTAACAAAATATGCAACCGTCATATACTAAACTTGAAATAACCGAACTGAAGTGTGGTTTATCTTCGTTGATTTCAATAGACGTTCCAACTCAGACCCGACCGGTTCGATATGGTAAACCCACAATCAGAAGTTCCAACTTGGAACTAATAACAGTCGCGTATGAATATAACTTTTTCTTTTGTTTTTACGTGTCTCTCTTAGCCATTCATCGTGTCTCTCTTAGCCATTCATCTACAACAAACTGCACAACACAAGAAAGAAAAGGAGACTCTTCTAGTTTAGCTTGAAAGCTGTGTGTTTATCCTATAGATCTTGTACCAATTATCAACTCTGTTGCAGAATCTCCATGATCTCATAAGACTTCGACCCTTTTTACCTTCGTATGCACCACCTCCATTAATTTGTACGTGATAATAAAAAATAAACAGTATGCTTAAAAGAACATATGGTAGGTAAGAGTGTGTTGGCCAGCCATGCAAACGTAAAATTATTATCATTGGCAATGTAAAAATGTTATCATTTGTGTTCGTGAGCTTGACGAAAGAAAGGGGAGAAGAGTTTGTGAGCTGCAGTAGTTTGTAATAACGATAATTCTAAGCTTGACGAAACAATGGGAGAAGAGTTCTCTTTTTGACAGTAATAATCAACAGCTGGATTTCTCTATTTTGTCTTAAAACACAGCTCTTTTCATCTCAGTTTGCAATTTATAATCCTTTTTGTCTATAAAACTTATCATCACCTAATGTCTGATGAGATATGTTGAAACCTCGAAGGTGTGAAGAAGATTACAGACTGTTTAGAAAGTGTTTCAATTCTCAGGCTAGTTTATAATCAAAAGCTCGTTAAAAATATCACACAAAAAAACGCCAAGATGCTCCAAAAGATGGAAAATAAGGAAACAAATATGTGAGAGTGTCTCTCTAAACGACACGTGCCAATATTGGTGTGAACACATTAATTGCAATGCTCCTCTTTTAATATATAAGAGATATTTTGATTTCTTAGTCCATATATCGTATAATTAAATCTGACTTACGATTATGACCCTTACTTTTTTTTTTTGAGCAACGATTATGACCCTTACAAGTTTTCTTTTTGACCTTACAACTTTAACCCGATAAACAATATATATATATATATATATATATATATATATATTAGGATATCGATGCAATCCTATACATATATTACAAACATGATTTTGGTATCACGTAATGATGTACTCTGAGAAGGTAGCTGGTCCTGTTTCGGTCATTCGGTTTAAATAACCAACCGGTTCTGTTTTTGTAATCATTCATCTTCTCTTACCTACAAGGAAAATTTGAAAGTAAACAAATTAGCACTATATGTAAAACACTAATCGTGTCCATGTTTTTATCATGAACTGTTATTTGTATCATATATTAATTCTTCATACCTGAAAACATTTTAGCAATCTTAACAATTAGTTTTTTTTTATCGAACGGCTATTCTATTACTCAAACTTGAGGTGGTCTGGGTAGTCAGACCGGAACAGAACAACCAATAAAATGTAACTTCCTATGGAATGATCTAGTTGTTTTAGCTAAAAAGTCTGAAATCTGATTCTGCGCTCGTGGAACATAAGAGATATTGAAATCCGGAAAGCATATATGTAGCGTCTCTATCCTCTCCAATTCCATAGTAAAGCTTGGCCATGCATGAGGTTCCTTAATCATTGCAATCAGCTCATTGTCGTCTGTCCCGAAGCTCTGGCATGACGAATGTTGAAGCATATTCTCCATCGCCCATCGCAGTGCTTCTACTTCCGAATGCAAAGCTGATTCTCATCGAGGGAAATTCTGTGTCCCCATGAGTTGAATGTTCTCACCACTGTCCATCTAGACCCATCCACATCCACTGAATTGAGCAAATGATGTCCAAGATCCATCTAGCAAGCAAATGTTACCCATGCTTATGGCTTGGGGTTCCTCCCTGTTGTTTTCTTGTACGATTGGTGGTACCATCTCATTCGCATTGAACCATGCATGGCATTCACTTTCAGCATACCAGACAAGCTCCAACGGGTCTCTATCTATCCCCCTAAAAAGTTTATCATTTCGAGCCTTCCAAATATACCAGATTATCCAGGGATAAGGGTCTCTGTTTTGTTCTGGTTCGATTATATTGTTCTTCCTCCAGAACAGGTAATCCATATTTGTGTAGACGCTTGGTACTGAAAAAATATCAGGACTTGTTGGAGTTGATGATAGTGACCAAACCTGTAGAGCTGGCGGGCATTCAAAAATGCCATGTTACAGATTCCTCTTGGTCACCACACCTTGGGCAATAGTTATCACACCTCATATTACGCCTTACTAAGTTCCTCGTTACTGCCACATGACCGGTTAACAATTATCATATAAGATGACATATTTTCTTAGGCGCCTTTAATTTCCAAGCAAAGGCTTGGAGATTAGTGATACTTAGCTCCAACACTTCTTTTTCTTCTTCTGTCCTTAATAGATTTTGAGTCACCCAGTATCCTGATTTAACTGTGTATTGGTCATTCCTTGTGTAGCTCCAGCAGAACGTGTCTCGCCGATGAGCTGTCCTTATGGCCAAACTCATGGGTATATCAAAAGGATTTAACTAGCGAAAGCATTCATCTAATATATTGTAACACCTATACTTACCTAAAAATTGTTGAAAGTTTGTATTTCATCTCTTGTGCAATAGTTAAAGTGTTTTAATTCATCTGATCTTCAACATGCAATTCAAATAGTCCTTCTAATTAACAAAACAAAGTTTATTTCTTAGATTTTCGATTCTTTCTAACAATTTGTTTTTGATCTTCAACGACCAAAAGATTACACAGATAGTTAATCCAATACACATGAAATAAACATGTAACCCAAAGATCTTTGAAAACCAGGAATCGAATAATCTAAACCAACAAAGCTCCTAACCCTTAAATAATATTTGTTTTCATTTACGCCATTGAAACATCTTCTTTATTTTTGAGATAATATTAAATGTGGGTGGAGTTGACAGAGAAGATGAAGATGAGGAGAGACAAAGTGGTGGAAGGAAATAACGGGAGTAATTGGTAAGTGCTGTGAGTGCTTTTCACGGTTCATTTTTTTTCTACATCCATTTTAGTTTACCAATTATGTTTTAAGAAAAAAATTTAAAACTACGGCATAAAAACTAAAATAGGAAACAAAATAGCTTTGGAAATCAATTTTTTTAGAGCTTTATATTTAGTGCTCTGGAAATAATTAATCTACAGTTACAGCCATAAAATCTACAGCTACTATTCTAAAACCAAAAAATAAAAGCAACAGCACTTACCAATCATCCTCGATATAGGTAGGTTTTCAAGATAAAAACAAGTGTGATTTTTTTCCCGGAATAAAGTGTAACATAAAATTATTGAACTTTTCAGCGTGTTATTTTTATGGTCCATTTTACATTTTCAATTGATTCTTATATCATTTAAAAAAAACTTTATAAAATAGTTGATAAAGCTATATTTACATGTTAGAAATATATTTTTGGCCACCACATGTTAGAAACTTTTTCTTTATAATTTCAGTATTTCATTTTATAGCAACTTCCCCCTCACAATTTTAATATATATTTTCTTAAAACCAAATATTTAACCATTAGTGTACATACTTATTTTAACAAATAAATATAATAAAATAAATTTCAACACAATTTCTTGATTATGAATTTTTAATAATTTAAAATATAAATATACATGTATGTCCTAAATTTAATATAAATATATAAATTATTGATATAAAAAATTTCAAAACTGTTCTCTAACTAATACAATCTCCAACTATTGTTTTTATAAATAATATGTATTTTTACGCATATTTACATTATTGATTCTATTGAAAAGAAAATATAACAATACAAATATATATATATATATATATATATATATTATATATATATTTGGCTAATATTATCGTTGTTGAAAACATAATAAAATTATTGTCGATCTTTTTTTATCAAATTATGTGTTTAAAAAGTACATATTAAACAATTATTTAATATTGGTAAATTTTTAATATAGATAAGTTTTTAATATATATATATATATATATATTATATTCAATCTGATAAAATAAATTTTGGACAATATAAAAATTAAAGAAAATACCCGCACAGGCGTGCGGATCAAAAATCTAGTTATTCTCTTAAGAATCCAAAGACAAAGGTAGGATATCAGATTTAACTTTATTTTCTCTCATTGTTTTTATCACTGCAAAAATGGATTTGTTTTCATTGATTTTATTACAAGAAATGTCACCGGTTTGTTCATTGGATTGAACAAGTGACATGTTGTCACCCGACTCGAGTTGGCTTCTCATCCTCGTTCTCGCAAAAGGTTCATTGTGATTCATGGCATTCTTATTGCACATTTTGATGTGGATATAATTCTGGTGACATGTTTCTCATGTGTTTTTCAGAATTCAAGGTGTTGGAGTGATCTGATATGTACCATCATAACAACCTAAACCGAGAAAAAATTAACAATTACACCATTTTCTCCTGCCGAAGGTAATCTTTGTGCATGGTTCAGCAGGTTCATCAGAATGACTCCAGCTAGATGGTTTAAGAGGCAACCAGGCAAACTATTCAGGATGCAGTTTAGAAGATTGCTTAGGAAGTTGCTTGGGTAGCAACTTAAGAAATTGCTCGGCAAATAGTTGTCATTGAAAAGGATGACTAACCTGGTGAACATGAACTTTAAGAGTGTGCTGAATGACAATATGAAGACTCTCCTGGACATGAATCTGAAGACTTTGTTAAATGTTAGCTATCCGTCGAGCAACCTCCTGAGCTGCCACCCGAGCAAGGATCCATCTGCCTAACACTACAAGAAAACAGCAAGGATACTGAGGGAAAAAATCGTCGGAATTTCGTCGGAATAACGTTATTCCGACGACATACCGACGAAACAAGTCCTCGGAAATAATTCCTCGGAATTTCTTCTTTCCTCGGAAATCCCTCGGAATTTTCCGACGGAATTCCGAGGAAACAAATTTCCAAGGAAATTCCGAGGATCACTAGTTTGTCGGAAATCTCCTCGGAATATACCGAGGGAGAACTTCGTCGGGATATTTCCTCGGAAGTTCATCGATCGATGCGTTTTTGGACATATATCCATCGATCGATCCGTTTATAAAAAAAAGTTCGGAATATACCGAGGAAAAACTTCCTCGGAAGTCCCTCGGTATATTCCGAGGAACATGTCCCTCGGTATATTCCGAGGAACATGTCCC
>NC_027751.1:31566834-31578722 GCF_000695525.1 Brassica oleracea var. oleracea
AAAACGCATCGATCGATCACTAAGATGGACCAAAGCGTAACAATGTGATCGATCGATCCGTATTTGTACAAAAATGCATCGATCGATGCGTGTGCGGGAAACAGAAGTATAAGGCAAAACCCGAACTTTTTGGATCAAAACCTCAGAACTCTCATCCCCTCCGATTTCCCCTATAATTCGACCCCCCCCTCCTTTTTCTCTCTCTATAATCATCCGATTTGAACAACCTCTGCAACCTTTCCGTCAAAGGTAAATACCACATCCTTTTCTCTGATTCCAGCCGCAGTTAACCATTTTGTTCTTCACTTCTCGCCAAGGAGAGTTAACCGTACACAAATAGCCATAGCAGGGCCGAATCTCGTGAGGTTGTAGATGAGCATGTTGTCGCATGAAGTATCAGACAAAAGGCATGTCTATGGTTCAGCAGATTGATCATGATGCCTTTACACTACAAGAAAACAGCGGTATTCTGACGGACATTCCGACGGAAAATGAAATCCTCGGAATATCCCGAGGAATTTCCGAGAAAATTCCGAAGAAACACAAAATTGGGTTTCCTCGGAATTTCCTCGGAATATTCCGACGGATTGATATTTCCTCGGAATTCCGTCGGTATATTCCGAGGAAATTCCGAGGAAACCCAATTTTGTGTTTCTTCGGAATTTTCTCGGAAATTCCTCGGGATATTCCGAGGATTTCATTTTCCGTCGGAATGTCCGTCAGAATACCGCTGTTTTCTTGTAGTGTAAAGGCATCATGATCAATCTGCTGAACCATAGACATGCCTTTTGTCTGATACTTCATGCGACAACATGCTCATCTACAACCTCACGAGATTCGGCCCTGCTATGGCTATTTGTGTACGGTTAACTCTCCTTGGCGAGAAGTGAAGAACAAAATGGTTAACTGCGGCTGGAATCAGAGTATTAACAGCTAAGAAGTTACCAAACATAAATGAAATTTATTTTTAAAATTTTCAAATATATGTTGAAGTTTTTAAAAACTGAGTCATGCCACTGTACAAGGGGGCTTCCACCATGACAAGGTCTATAACTTGATTTTATGATTCCTTTTTTGACAAATATATTTTTATGATTTTTTATAATCTAAAGTGTATTAGCAAATTAACTTCACATATAACTAAAAAACATAAAAGCAAATGTAGATAGAACAAAACATGAACGTGAACAAAAGTTATATGCAGACACAAACGCGAATAAGAAAACAGATTTGGGCGTAAAGGCTAAACGTCAATTATAAGAAGGCAAACGTAGACATAACAAAACATGAACGTGAACAAAAGATGTATTAAACGCAAACGCAAATCCGACTGTCAACAGAAACACGAGATTCAAACACAATCAAACAACAAGCACAAAATCAATTCAAACCCGATTTCTAAGATACTACTTTTGTCAATACTGTTTTTCAAATAAATATTAATTATTAAAAAACGCTGCCACAACAGTTTATTAATGAATTATATCAAGTAATTAGGGCTAGTAAAAATATTAAATTTTCTTTTCTAATAGAAATCCAAACTTTTTGAATTTTTTGTTACGTTTGTAAACAATTAATAACGTTGCGAATCTGATTGACTCTAGCTTATAAACAATCCAGGTGAGAAATATATCTGAACTTATAATATTAAAGACAAAGCATCTAAAGACTGAAACGAGCGATCAGTAATAGTTCAGACTCACGAATCTTTGCTATCTATTTCCTTGAGATGTGACGTAGAAGAAAGATGGTAAAACCAAACTTGCTATGTTTTTGAACTAACTGTTCCTAAAAAATTTGGACGACCACTTGTTTGGCGCTTCTGTCTTGTCTCATGAAAAGTCCAAATCTATTTCACAGAAAGAGAAACTGAAAAAAAGCCCACTCCGTGATTTGCAATTTAATTTTTATATATTGTTATTTATTTTATAACCAGTATTCTCGTGAATTCTCCCACTACATCTTTTGTGATTTGAGACTTTTTTAAAGTAATATGTTTAACGTTTCTCAAATAATATGTAATAAGAGTGTTTTCTTAATTTACATTGTAAAAGATCCACTATGGCAATGAACAAGTAATATTGAATAGATAGTATTTGCACATACAATTTGTTTTTCTAGTTGATGCTCTTTTGTAACAAGTTTTAGAGTTTGGAGACACATAAAGAAAACCTTGAGTTATATACATACTCTATTGATAGATTAAACAGAGAGATATTTATTATACATTTATACTACAAAACTGATTTTACAAAGGTTGTTTGTTGAACTGATGATAACTCTAAAAACTTAATCTTCATTCAACAGTTTAGCTATTTTATTTTCCTAAATATTTTGAATGGGGTTAAATACTTGATATACCGACTTCTGTATATAATCCGTAATCGTGTGCTGTATGAGTACTGGGAAAGAAGAAGGTGTGTAATCATGCATATGAGTGGGGAAAAAGGTCTACTTCACGACAAACATAAGTAAGTTGAAGATAAAAATGACCTGATTGAACCAAAGTGTAATTAAGTCACTTATAGCATGCATTAGCATCGGTAGATTTTGGAAGTGGTTTAAATTTCAATACACTAATAAAATGTCATAACCCGTGGTACGCAATATCTTTAAGGATTAGAAAAAAAAAAACCCCCCATTTTAGTAGATAATGAAATTTTCCTAAAGATATCAGGTTTTGAAGTTGTATAAACACATTCTAAAATATTGTAAATTATTCATGTACATAACCAATATACAATCCCTAAAACAGATATTTGTCTCAATCATATTTTCTTGTTAAGTACTGTATTTTTATTTTCTGAGTGCTTTTGTTCACGACAACATCTATGAGGCAGTCCACTACTTTAGATCAGTTTTTTTCATAGAAGCTCAAATCTGGTTATGCCACCATTCCATACTCGTGTAACGTTACATTTGGCTTGTAAAGTCTACCACAACTATTCTTATTTCAAACTTGGCCATCAATTGAATTATAGAACTATCTAATCGTGTAAAAGTAAGGAGAAAAGTCGTAAATACAAACATCATTATAGAGATGCCACTTCTTGGAAAAATCCACAGCTCTATTTGCTGAAAATAATGCCAAAACTATATTCTAAAAGGATGGATTAATATGGGAAGTCATAGATACGTACGTGGTCAACTGGTTGAGCACGGATCGGAAATTCAGGTTTTTGAAGGTATTTGTAATTTGTTTCGTATGTCACGGATATCTAATTTTTCGATTCGATTTGCTTTGCTTCTGAAAAATACAAATATTCGGAAAAACGGATATCCGGAAAATAAATAGATATTTGCGATATTTACGAATACTTACGGATATCTCATATGTTTTCATTAATACAAATAATCTTAAAATTTTGATACTAATTTGTTTTGTAAAATATTTTTTGCATGATATATATAATAAAAATTAAAAGAAGTAGTGAATCTACATATTTTGTAATTTTTTGAACTTAGTTAACAATTATAATAACACAAAACATAAGAAAAAATTATAATTGTCATAAATGTGTTCTCTTTCTTTTATGTAATACTTTTATATAAGTAATAATGTGAATAGAGTTTATCAAATCATATGTTAAAATAATAATTATATAATTTTATACATTAAAAAACTTTAAATATAATCAAGATATACATGTATTTATATATTGATGGATCGGATCGGATATCCGCTTTCCAAAATTTTAATATTTATGATTTGCTTCGATTTAAACGGATATTGATTTTTAGTATTTATTTTGCTTCGAAAGTTTACGGATATCCGAAAATTTTGGATCGAATCAAAACGAATAACGAATCGAATTAAATTTAACGGATAAAATGTTCAGCGAACCTTTGCTTAAACACATCCCCACCGACGTAGCATAATGTCAGCGCCGGTGTCTCGCGTCCCACGTGCGATTCACATGATTCCTACTTCGTTGATAAGCCAGTCTATTATTTTGCAATTTCCCGTTGTAAGATGAATTTCGTTCGTAAGCTGTCTAGAAATATTAATTTTTTTATTAGAATACAAAAGTGCCGTAAAGAAACAAAAAGACAAAAAACTACAATCAAATGGCATAGTTATAACATAAATTAAGAAACTGACCAAAAACAACAAAGAAAAAATCACCCGCATCCAGCAACACACCCATAAAACTCCAACAAAGAAACACTATTTCCAACCCCAAAACGTATTTGCAGATGTTTTTTCTAAAGTTTGTTAAATATTGGTTAAAGAATATATATTTAATCAACCAAAATAAATAAATATGTTTATAATTAGTTAATTAGGTCTAGAATTAGTTAATTAGGCAAGGGGCTAAAAATATATATTTTTAAAAGTATTTGTAACAAAGTAAAGTGGTGGCAACATAAGTACCGAAACGTTGTTTTTCGTATATCCTAATAAAATAACATGTTATCTGATCAAATAATATGTTATTGAGAAAACAATTAAAAATAATGTAACTTAAGAAAATGACATGCACAATAAACATTCATGAATTTTACAGTTACTTGCCGACTTAAAAGAGAAACTTAAGAATTTGATTAAAGTTTATAACAACCACGGTTGGATGTGCGAGTACATATTTAAAGTTTTTTTTTTGGTCAAGTACATTTTTACAATTTATATGTTACAGACTTGCAGTAAACCAGAATAGTTCAAAGTCACACGTGATATACAGAAAGTGAACACAAGTTAGAAGCAAACATGATTAACTTTTTGAATCTTCAAACAAAAAAATGCCTATAAATGTCTTCACGTAACCTTCTTGTCACTTGAACTATATCCCAAGTTCCAAATATAGCCTTTCTGGTTTACAAAAAAAAAATATAGCCTTTCTGAATAGAGAAGAGAAGAGAGGTACAAAAGAGTCCAACGAAATCTCCAAAATGACCTTTAACATAACCGCCGTGAAAACCTCATCTAACGGAGCATGGCAAGGCGACAATCCCTTGAACTTCGCGTTTCCGTTACTCATCATCCAAACGGCGTTAATCATCGCCGTCAGTCGCTCCCTCGCCGTCCTCTTCAAACCACTTCGCCAACCTAAAGTCATCGCCGAGATCGTCGTACGTTAACACTACACTATAACTCTAACACACACTATTAACTACAATTCTGCCATCGTTGTTATTTACGAATTTGCCATCATCTCTTTTTGTTTATCTTTCAAGGGAGGGATCTTGTTAGGACCGTCTGCTTTAGGACGAAACACGACGTATATGGACCGTATCTTCCCGACATGGAGCATGCCAATACTCGAATCCGTAGCGAGCATAGGACTCCTCTTTTTCCTCTTCCTCGTCGGTCTCGAGCTCGATTTATCATCCATCCGTCGCAGCGGAAAACGCGCGTTCGGAATCGCTGTCGCCGGAATCACGCTACCGTTTCTCGGCGGCGTCGGAGTCGCGTTTGTGATCCGCAGCACTCTCTACACCGCCGTCGATAGACCGGGGTACGCTGAGTTTCTCGTTTTCATGGGAGTCGCTCTCTCCATCACAGCCTTCCCTGTGTTGGCGCGTATCTTGGCGGAGCTCAAGCTTTTGACGACGCAGATCGGAGAAACCGCGATGGCTGCAGCCGCTTTCAACGATGTAGCCGCGTGGATTTTACTCGCTTTAGCGGTTGCGTTAGCGGGTAACGGTGAAGGCGGTGGGGAGAAGAAGAGTCCGTTGGTGTCTGTGTGGGTTATGTTATCAGGTGTCGGATTTGTTGTTTTTATGTTGGTCGTGATCCGACCCGGGATGAAATGGGTCGCGAAACGGGGATCTCTTGAAAACGGCGTCGTACGTGAGTCTTTCGTGTGTTTGACGTTAGCTGGAGTTATGGTTTCCGGTTTCGCGACGGATTTGATTGGGATTCATTCTATTTTCGGAGCGTTTGTGTTCGGTTTGACTATACCGAAAGATGGAGAGTTTGGTCAGAGATTGATTGAACGGATTGAGGATTTTGTCTCCGGTTTACTATTGCCGCTTTATTTCGCCACGAGTGGATTGAAAACTGACGTGGCCAAGATCAGAGGAGCTGTGTCGTGGGGGATGTTGGGTCTTGTCATAGTTACGGCTTGCGTTGGAAAGATCGTTGGAACGTTCGCTGTGGCCGTGATGGTTAAGGTTCCGGCGAGAGAAGCGTTGACTCTTGGTTTCTTGATGAATACGAAAGGTTTGGTGGAGCTCATTGTACTCAATATAGGCAAGGAGAAAAAGGTTAGCTTTTTTCCATTTTAAGGTTCTTGTTTTAGCTATATAAATATGACCAAAGAAAAAGCTATGAATTATAAAAGAGCTAAAGAAAACTATAACCTAGTAACATAATCTGTACATATGGGTCGTCAGTCCTCGCTAATCATTACAGAAGTCATTCTATCATTTTATGGGGACAGCTAGCATATAAAACAAAACAAGACGAATATTTGTTCATTATTATTTACATAATTTGAAGTTTTAACAAAACAAGGAGTATATCCTTCGTTGTCAGAAGATGAACATTTATAGAAAATTGTTTAAATTTTTTTGACTTTTTATATGTTTTACTTATTAATTAACCGTACGTGCGTGGGGTTGGGTTTAACTAGGTGCTAAACGACGAGACGTTCGCGATACTAGTGCTAATGGCACTCTTCACGACGTTCATTACAACGCCGACTGTAATGGCCATTTACAAGCCGGCACGTAGTACCCACCGCAAACTAAAGGACTTGTCGGCGAGCGAAGACTCCCCCAAGGAAGAGCTTCGCATCCTCGCCTGCCTCCATGGTCCAGCCAATGTCTCATCCCTCATCTCTGTCATCGAGTCCATCCGAACCACCAAGGTTACATTTCTTTATATATGTTTGTGTTTACAATCTATATTTAAATCTATGCATGGTCTGATCTCTGATGCGTATATTAGAATGTTATATATGCTGCATGTTCGTTTTATATGTTGATATATGTATCACATTTGATCTTTTGCATTAGACGGATACTAATCTTGGTTAATATCATATTTTCTTGGCAGATGCTGCAGCTAAAACTATTCGTCATGCACCTCATGGAACTAACGGAACGATCCTCATCAATCATAATGGTGCAAAAAGCCCGTAAAAATGGGCTCCCTTTCGTCCAGCGTTACCGTCACGGCGAGTGCCACAGTAACGTCATAGGAGGATTTCAAGCCTATCGTCAATTGGGCCGAGTCGCGGTTCGCCCTATTACTGCAGTCTCTCCTTTACCCACAATGCACGAAGACATTTGCCACATGGCAGAGACCAAGAGAGTCACAATGATCATTTTACCTTTCCACAAACGATGGAACGTTGATCATGGTCATAGCCACCACCACCACCAAGACGGAGGAGATGGAAACCTACCGGAAAACGTCGGTCATGGCTGGAGATTAGTCACCCAGAGGGTTTTAAAGAACGCGCCGTGTTCCGTGGCGGTTCTTGTTGACCGTGGACTTGGCTCCATTGAGGCCCAAAGTTCGAACATTGATGGCTCTAATGTGGTTGAAAGGGTTTGTGCGATTTTCTTTGGTGGGCCTGACGACCGTGAGGCTTTAGAGCTCGCCGGGAGGATGGCGGAGCATCCTGCGGTTAAAGTTACCGTTATCAGGTTTTTGGTGAGAGAAACGTTGAGGAGTAACGCCGTCACGTTACGGCCGGCACCGAGTAAATGCAAGGAGAAGAACTATGCCTTCTTGACAACCAACGTGGATCCAGAAAAGGAAAAGGTATAATCCTATGAACCCTAATTAAAGTGTTGCTGGTATTTTAGTAACTAAATTAGGTATACTAAATTCAGATTTTAATCTATCATTAGGAATTAGATGAGGGAGCATTAGAGGATTTCAAGAACAAATGGAAAGAAATGGTGGAGTACAAAGAAAAAGAACCAAACAACATAATTGAAGAAACATTGTCAATAGGACAGAGTCAAGACTTTGACCTCATAGTGGTTGGACGAGGGAGGTTACCGTCCGCCGAGGTGGCGACGTTAGCTGAGCGTCAGGCCGAACATCCTGAGTTAGGTCCTATCGGGGACGTGCTTGCCTCTTCGATCAACCACATCATCCCATCAATACTTGTGGTTCAACAACACAACAAAGCTCATATAGAGGAGATGACGGTTTCAAAAATTGTTAGTGAGTCTTCTCTAAGTATCAACGGAGATACAAATGTATGAACATAAGATATGTAGCTAATTGAGCTTTGCCTTAGTGGTTAAAGTGGTACGAATTGTAGAAACATCGTTCTACCTATAAATAAATAACCATGATTATGCAGCATAATGTGAATAATTATTGTATGGATGGCACTATTGTATTAAACTTGTCTTTATGAGTTTCTTTCTACAAAATTCTAATTGTATACATCGACAAAATTTACATAGCCATTGTACAAAAGAGTTGACACTTGACAGCCAGTTTGGTCTAAGCAAACATGAAGATTCGAAAAATAAAATTGTGGCTCTTGCCTTGCTTATTAGATTGAGCTTTATAATTTGAGCTGACCATACATATTGCAAATTAAACAATTGAAAGTTTCACATTTAACCCTTTTAATTTTAGAAAATACTTGAATTGAATATAGAAGTTACCCTAGGCTCTAGGGTCATTCTTCACCGATATTACATACCAAAATTAGTTCTACATTATTGCATCAGTCTTTACTGGTATCCTTACATCAAACTATGAGCATAGCAAATAAGGTGCCAAATACCAAATCAAATTCAGATAAACCACCAGACAAGAACGGCAATACTACTCACACTCTTGCCTCTGCTCTGGTTGTGTTTTTATTATCCTTCTTGAAAACATGGTATGCTCATTACATTACATGGTTTTATATAGTTAATATGGATTCTCCTTGATTTAGTATGAATCTGAATTTTAACATTTCCCATTGATTAGGTTTCTATTAATGTTGTAGAGCATCACAACAATGTTCTTTCAACGCTTTCCCTACTTGAACACACTGATATAGCTTCCCACACATTCAAATCGGTTTTTCCGCCGATGATCCGGGCTTAACCTTGAGTTCCACGGTGCCTGAAGAAATGACAATCATTAGAGCAGATTCTTTATCCCTAGCTAAAGTATTGGCTAGAACATTTTTTTGTTATTAGTAAATCTGAAGATATAATTTCGAAACTTCTCTCAACTGATGATATCTAAGCAAATGTTTTCCTGGAGAAATGAATTTCTATTATACCTTTATTTGGCAGGTCCCAAGTAATATATAGTTTTTTAGTAATGTAATAGTGATCATACAATTGGGAGTAACGAGAAACAATTTAATATTGAAATTTCCAATTACAGTAGAATATCTATAAATTAATAATGTTGGGACTTTGCAATTTTATTAATTTATAGAGATATTAATTTACAAAAGTTTTCTTATTAAGATTTCTTATTTTAAGATATATTTATTCTAAGATAAGAAACATATTTGATTTTAGTATATAGATATTAATTGTTATTTTTTGAAATTTGACATTTATATTAATTTTATTATATTGTTTGGTGCATATAATATATAATGTATAAAATGTAAATGTGGTTTTAGATATAAAATTAATTAATCTCATCAAAATTATATTAAGTGTTAAGAAAATATAAAGATAATTTAATTGTGAATATAAAACAAACAGTATAATAATAGATTCTTACTTATATAAAATATGTATACATGTAAATTATTAATTTATAATTTTAACGAGACAATATATTTACATAGGATTTTTTCAAAAAAAAATATTATCTTATTATTTTATCGATTTGTGTCAAATTTTGAACCAGTCCAAATTGGGACCGACGAAATTTATTAATTTATAGAGATTATTAATTTACATAGGTTCATACTAACATTTTATTTGTGTGTTTTTATGATCTCTTTGCAATTAGATTGTTGAGTTTGGCTTGTATCTTAGTTTACATGAAAACCATGCTAGTTTACATGAAAACCATGCCCGGCTTAGAACAAAAATGGGCCTTGTGCCATTTTTTTTTTCTCCATGAATGAATTTAAAAATTGGACCTTGGTTTATAAGAGTTTCGAAATTAAACACCCTAAGATAGTAAAGAAAATTAAATAATAGCACAGTCCTAGAGTTGGCATTGAAAACCACTAAGATCACTACAAAAAAACGTAGCAGTAACAACGGCGGTTTACGACGAAATTATTTCCTCGTAACTTTACATGGGCTTTACAACGCAATTACGACGAGACATTATTTCGTCGTAAACTCCATGGTAATTTACGACGAAAGGATTTCGTCGTAAAGTCAATGTAAGTTTACGACGAAAGTACGTGGAATGCGAAATAGTTGTAAACGTTACATCGACATTACAACGAATCATGTTACCGTTATATAAAGGTGAAAACGTGTATTCAATGTGCTTTAACTTACCTAAATTCGTTGTAAAGTCGTTGTAAATGTTCCATGTAAAATCCATGTAAAACTTTTCTTGTAAAATCATTGTTATATTTCTCTATATATATATGTCATTTCCCACAACTCTCTTCTTCACAACACACAACTCTCTTCCTCTCGAACCTGATGGCGTTTAGACTATGTTCCTCATTCAGCCACCAATTACTATTTCGAAGATGACGATAAGGAACATGAGTCATTCGTCTGTCTGCCAATTCAGTGGAGCGACAAGGAGAAGTGGACGGAAGTGCAGTTGGTTTATACTTGAAAGGAACCTCCGACCATCGTCAAAGGTTCCTCTCAAGTACAAACCAGCTGCACTTCCGTCCACTTTCTCCTTGTCATTCCACTGAATTGGCAGACAGACGAATGACTCATGTTCCTTATCGTCATCTTCGAAATAGTAATTGGTGGCTGAATGAGGAACAGAGTCTAAACGCCATCAGGTTCGAGAGGAAGAGAGTTGTGTGTTGTGAAGAAGAGAGTTGTGGGAAATGACATATATATATAGAGAAATATAACAATGATTTTACAAGAAAAGTTTTACATGGATTTTACATGGAACATTTACAACGACTTTACAACGAATTTAGGTAAGTTAAAGCACATTGAATACACGTTTTCACCTAAATATAACGGTAACATGATTCGTTGTAATGTCGATGTAAAGTTTACTTTTCGACGTACTTGCGTCGTAATATTACATGGCGTTTACGACGAAATTTGGTTTCGTTGGTTTCGTCGTAATTGCGTTGTTAAGCCACCAGTTACTATTTCTAAGACGACGATAAGGAACCTGTGTCGTTCGTCTGTCTGCCAATTCAGTGGAGCGACAAGGAGAAGTGGACGGAAGTGCAGTTGGTTTATACTTGAAAGGAACCTCCGACCATCGTCAAAGGTTCCTCTCAAGTACAAACCAGCTGCACTTCCGTCCACTTTCTCCTTGTCGTTCCACTGAATTGGCAGACAGACGAACGACACAGGTTCCTTATCGTCGTCTTAGAAATAGTAACTGGTGGCTTAACAACGCAATTACGACGAAACCAACGAAACCAAATTTCGTCGTAAACGCCATGTAATATTACGACGCAAGTACGTCGAAAAGTAAACTTTACATCGACATTACAACGAATCATGTTACCGTTATATTTAGGTGAAAACGTGTATTCAATGTGCTTTAACTTACCTAATTTCGTCGTAAATTCGTTGTAAATAATATGTTAAAACCATGTAAAATCCATGTAAAATATTCCTTGTAAAATCGTTGTTATTTTTCAACTACCCAACTCGAAAATTTCTCTATATATATGTCATTTCCCACAATTCTCTTCCTCACAACACACAAACGGGAGAAAAAATACCCGAAAAAAAATCAGAAAAAAAAAAGATTTGAAAAAAAAATCTAAGAAAAAATGGCCGGTGGCGGTAGTATTTACGAGTTACGGAGTTGGATGTATTTGCACAAAGATTCC
>NC_027751.1:31582848-31611575 GCF_000695525.1 Brassica oleracea var. oleracea
TCGTCATTTACGAGGGCATTACGACGAATAGTTTCCTTCCGCTTTACGAGGAATTGACTTCCTCGTAAACGTAACTAGGACTTTACGACGAAACCTCCGTTACGACGAGCGTTTAACAACGAAACGCGTATCGATGTTAATTCGTCGTAAAGCCCCTATTACGACGAATTTACAACGAATACCGCCCTCGTAAAAAATATGTTTTCTTGTAGTGGATATGTATGGTTCGGCTTTACATGCAAGTGACAAAGAAGGTGACAAACTACTAGGGAACAGCTCAGCAGACTCAACCTTTTCTCAAAGCATATATACATGGAGTCACTTATCCTTCTTTATCCATATAAACTTTACACCATGAAATAAAACTAAGTTACTACACACTGTAATTTTAAAACTGAGATTAGGTTTCACAAACATATTGTTACAACTTAATATAGATTATGACTGGTTCTGTAGTTTTGGAATTTCGATTCCTACTATATTATTTATAAAAATATACGTTAACAACGTTGCAGCATAGCTCCATAGAGAAGTCTTAAAACATATAAGAATGTGACTAGAAGGTATTAATAGAGTAAAATTTTACTCAACATCATTATTTATTCTACGTTGAGCTACGAAGTTATCCGTCAATTAGAATAGAAATTTTCATTACTCTATGCACTATTTACAAATAGAAAAACCTACACTAATTTTTACTCTGAATTTTATTAGAGTTATAGCTGACGGAAAAAAAACTAGAGTTATATGATTTTACTCTAGATTTTTCTCTTTCGTTTTTCACATTTTTTTTATCTTACCCTCATTCTCACTTTTTCATTTACTTCTACCTTTACCAATCACATCCAGAACATCCATTTTTTCTTCAATACATATCTCTAGCACAAAATTATCTATAAATTACGTTAGGCATGTTCGTTTGGCAGGCACTACGCGGATCCTCGGACTTATATGAAATGGAATAAAGATGGATGCTAAGATGGCTACTGTTAAGTTGCTCCTTAAGGTCTCTGCATCATGCGGCTGCGGCTTAGACTGCGTCTGCGGCTGCATCATGTTCGTTTGGTTGTTGTTTGTTTTGCAGACGCAGCGGCTATTTTCATTTAATTCATATTTTATTTTTCTAAATTTGTATAATTGTATTTTAAATAAATAAAATATAGTATAAATATATTTACATCCATAAAATATTATATTTATTTGGTAATAAATATTTAGCAAATATATAAATATAACAACATTTTTTCGTCATAAATCATTAGCTAAATTAAAACAAAAATAATATATCAAAATATTTATCACAAAACAAAAGCTAAACAGTACATCAAGTCTTAAATAATTAAAACAAATATTTCAATATCACATGGAAATGATAATCAAAGTTATAAACAAAGAAAAACCAACTCATTAATTAAAATATTAAATACGGTAAACAACCTCTACCATACTCATTTTTGATATTCTTACGCAAAGCTTTCATCGCTCTATTACCGGTCGGCTCATATACAATATGTTCACCACCACCATCATCACCTTCTTCTTCATCACCATCACTATCAGTTTCTTCTCCTTCTCCATCATCATCACTTTACCATTGTACAAAATCATGATCTTCCCGATGTGAATCATGTATGAAGTTGTGCAGCGCCATCGTCGATGTCACCAGCTTAATCCACTTGACAAGACCATATTTTGGATGCTTAATATCCAAAATCCTCCATTTTGCTTTCAGTACTCCAAATGTCCTCTCAATCACTGATTGCAGACCTGAATGCTTTCGGTTAAACAACTCTCGTGCACTAATTGGTGGTCCTCCTCTAGCAAATTGACCAAGATGATATCACATACTACGATGCGGACCAAGATACCATGTCATGGTTGAATATCCGGAGTCAACTAGATAATATTTTTCAGGAAGAGGATGTGGGAAAGAAGTCTCATTCCTCGCACAATGAGTCTAGACCTTTGTATCATGTGCTCTCCAGGTACACCGAGATATGCATATATGAACTTCATATCGAACTTAGCAAGAACATTCATTGTAAGATGCTAACTGAGCGATATGGATTACAAGAGTCTCACAATGTTTACATTGAGGAATCTGTTGCGATGTTTCTCGATATGGATTACAAGAGTCTCACAATGTTTACATCGAAAAATTTCATAACATTGCTGATCAGATTCATACATAAGTTGTTGAGCATGACGTCATCTTGCTCTTCGATCTGTTCTATGATTGAATCTCTCAGTAGTAACCACATCAAACAAACCAAGTTCATCATCATAATCACCATCCTCATCTTCCAATATCCATCTTTTAAGCATCTACAAAACCATTGAATAAATCATCATCAAATCCATTAACCAAAGATTGTAAATTAAATGATCAAATGGTTCAGACAAGACAACACCAAGACGAATAAAAAAACAGTACACAATAAACGTAAAAAAACAAGACATGAGTTTAGACTTGAGTGTATCCTTGTTTCTGTTCAAGACAAATAAAAGTGCTTCCCAAATGTGTTAATCCCGAGACCACAAACAAAGACCAGCAAGCTATATTGCAACAAGTCATATAGCAACAAGTTCAATGTATTGCAACATAATTATATACCAAGACAGTTCCTGCTAAAAGACTCGGAAACAACAATTCTCCAACAGAGTTTGGTAACAAAACTGAAACATAGACTCATACAGCAAGCTATCACTATCTTAAATCAAATATCTGGTCGACACAAAGGATGTGCACAAGATCATTAGAATACAGCTGCAAAGTCAGAAGAACCATAAGAAAAGCAAATGTTTAGGCCAACAATTTATATAAACTCTAAAGGCATAATTTCATACAAAGCAATACCAAAAAAAGTGATACCAAAAGAGTTCAAAACAATTAACTGATATACAAAACAAGAGAAGTACAAAAGATCACATTTTTGCGCCATTGTACAAATCAAAGTGTAGCTAACACACACACACCTTGAACAAGAAGAGTAAGAAACAATTGTGAATCTAAAGAGACATTTGAAGATGGATGGATCATAAAGAAGAAGAAACTGACCTTTTCACGTTCATTCCACCAATCATCTGACATCTCAATTCTTCCCATGTTATCAAACCCAAGCCATGTAGGTTTTTCTACAACTGAAACAAACACACAAGCTGTACAATCCTCTTTGATTATCATCAAACCAGAGTTTCAGCAAGTCATGTTAATACACATAAAGATCCATTGGAGAGATGAAAGCAATAGCCCTAGACGAAGATGAAGATGAACATAAACATTAACAGATCAAACAAGCAAACCTATCAAAAATCGAACCTTTAACTCTTAACTCTTAATACAAACATCACAAAATCCCAAAACAGAGAAACCCATCAAACACCTGAATCGCAAATACATAAAAAAAAATCAAATAAATCGAGCATAAATAGACATGTAAGCATACAAGATGGCCTTCTAAACTGGTCTTTAGAGAAAACATACAAGACCAAGTTACTTTAGAGTTACGTCTAAGCAAGTATTCAAGTTCAACGGCAGTAATCATCATAGCTCACAATGTTCAGCAGATTGAGAACATGAATGATTGAGGAAATGATTGAAATACGAAGAAGAAGCTTACGAGAGAGTGAGAGCCTGAGTGGGTCTGAAACGAGAGAGCCTGAGAGGGTCTGAGACGAGAGAGCTTGATAGGGGCTGAGACGAGAGAGAGATGAAGCTTGAGAGAAATTGAGATCGAAGTGCTGAAAAAACAAAGCAAACACACAACACATTCATCAACGATGCTTGAAACCCAAATGCTTTAGAACAGAGAGACAGTTACCTCAGCGAGAAAAGGAAGAGATGTGTTCGAGATGCTATGGAGAAGAGATGGGTTCGAGATCCTATGGATAAGAGATAGGTTAGAGATGCTATGGAGAGGGTTCGAGATGCGTCGAAGATTGAGAGAGAGCTCGAGATGCGTCGGTGATGGAAAGAGCTCGAGATGCGTCGGCGATGGAAAGAGCTCGAGATTCGTCGGCGATGGAAAAAGCTTGAGAAGGGTCAGAGATGGAGAGCGAGCTTGAGATGCGTTGGAGATGGAGAGAGAGCTCGAGATGCGTCGTCTGTGGAGGAGAAGAGAGAGCTCGAGATGCGTCGTCTATGGAGTAGAAGAGAGAGCTACGTCTATGGAGTAGAAGAGAGAGGTCGAGATGCATCGTCTATGGAGGAGAAGAGAGAGCTAGAGATGCGTTGGAGATGGAGAGGGAGCTTGAGATACGTCTATGGAGTAGAAGAGAGAGCTCGAGATGCATCGTCTATGGAGGAGAAGAGAGAGCTCGAGATGCGTTGGAGATGGAGAGAGAGCTCGAGATGTGTCGTCCATGGAGGAGATGAGAGAGCTCGAGATGCGTTGGAGATGGAGAGAGAGCTCGAGATACGTCTATGGAGTAGAAGAGAGAGGTCGAGATGCATCGTCTATGGAGGAGAAGAGAGAGCTCAAGATGCGTTGGAGATGGAGAGAGAGCTCGAGATGTGTCGTCCATGGAGGAGATGAGAGAGCTCGAGATGCGTTGGAGATGGAGAGAGAGCTCGAGATGTGTCGTCCATGGAGGAGATGAGAGAGCTCGAGATGCGTTGGAGATGGAGAGAGAGCTCGAGATACGTCTATGGAAGAGAAGAGAGAGCTCGAGATGCGTCAATGGAGGAGAAGAAAAGCGACTGCGTCTATTAGGTAAGTTTTTTTTTGTAAAGAATGAAATATGTTAAGGGCAAAAATGTAAATAGGATAAGTAAACGCAGCTTTCTCGACTCAAGAGCTGATTTATCCGGCATTCAGATTTTATAAACGCCAGACACAGTGTTCGATATGAAAAAAATATCCTCAGCCGCAGGAAGCTGCGTATGCCAAACGAACAGCACTATCGTATAATCGTTCTTCGAATATTTGTCTATCGATTTTTGTTAACTATTTTATCTCTTTTAATGCTATTTGTCAACTTTATATGCAAACTAAACCCAAATCATATTTTGTTTTTACAACAGAAGGTCATTCTATTACCCCAAAATGATATTCGTTATGTGAACATGTTATTGAAAAGAATTATATTGTATACTAGGTTAAGACCTGTGCCTTACGCGAAATAAATATTTTATATACAAACTATATTTATATATTATTATTTATTTTATGTTTTATACATATTATGAAATAATAAAATAATAAATATATATTGAAATATTAAGAAATCGGTAATATTACGTATATAATTAAATTGGCTTGTGCATATAAATCAAACAATCACTCTTGTTTATTAATGATCATTTTATGGTAAATAAATAAAAAACAATTTTATCCATTCTATATTACATAATTAAATTTAAATGATAAACATAGATATAAAATATATTTTTAGTAAAGCTGTTTATTAAATGAAATTTTTAATCATATGGTTTTTTGATTATTGTTATCTTATAACAAATTTTTTAACCATTAATAAAATTAATTAATTTGAGATGTCTAATAGTTTTAGTAATTTATAATCATTTTTAATTGAATGCAAATTTCAAAATTAAAATATTAGTTAAGTTCTCAATATTTGTTCAATGCAAATAGGCCTAGGCAAAAAAACCGGAACATAAGAACCGAACCGGAACCGAACCGAAATACCTGAAACTGGAACCGGACCAAGACCCTCAAATATCCAAACGGTTCCTATATTTATATATCCGAACCAAACCGAAACCGAACCGAGAACCAAACGGGTACCCGAATATATATAACACTATTATATATATATATATATAACATAGCTAAATATATATTTATAATTTAAAAATCTATTAAAAGTACCAAAAAAATATTTGAAAATAACTAAATTATTATAAAGTATCCGAACTACCCGAAAATATCTGAAATCGGAAACTATCAGGATAGTATTATCCGAAATATCCAAAGTAATCTGAAATATCTGAAATTTTTATCTAAATCATCCTAATTTTTTAAAAAATATTTTACCCTAAATAACCGATATTTTACCCAAACTATCTGAACTACCCGAACCGAAACCGAAACCAAATGAAAACCGATTTTTTGGATATTTTTCGGTTCCTAATTTTACTGTCCGAAACGAACCAAAATCGAAACTATCGGAACCAAACCGAACCGAAAATATGTCAAGTAGTAAATGAATCCTCGAACCCCCTACCCGAACTACCCGATACCCGAAACACCCTAACCGAACCGAATTGAAACCCGAAATTGCCCATGCCTAAATGTAAATATCAATATATAGTTTGTATTTTATATGATATGTAGTTTAATTAATTGATATATATATATATATAAACACTTATTAAATAAGACTTCTTACTCATGTGGTTTATAACTATTAACATCTTATTATAACAAAAAAATTTAATCATTGATAACAAAAATTTGTTTGAAACTTTTAACAGTTTAGTAATTTATACTCGTTTTTAAAAATTCAAAATACAACATATACGAAAAAATCTAATTTTTTATTATATGTTTAATGCAATTGTGTAATTTATTTTAATAACAAAGATTTAAACAAAAATAATTGAGTGTATACAAATTGTTAGCAAATCTTTTTTATTGGAAATCATTAATTACATATATATATTTTAATAACATTAGATAATTATGTAGCTTTTATTTAAGGAAAGAATGAAAAATAATTTTTAATACTAATAAATGATTTTATGATGAGTTTAATGAAAAGTATAGTTTATATTTAGATTGACCAACTTAGTTTTCTAAGAGCAGCCGCATTAATGAACCCCCGGTTGGGGTTCATCATGTGAAACTTTTATTATTATTTTTTTCATTTTTCGTTTGATTTTTTTTTTTTTTTTAAAAAAAATTGACCAATAGCGGGCCGCCACGTGGCGTGGGGCCCGCTGAACAGTAACGACCCGGGTTCATGCAGAAGGAGCGTTGCGAGACAGAGTCGTGACTGTAGCATAGTTTAATAATTTTTTTTTCGGGAAGCGTGTGAACCCCCCTTATGAACTCCTAATGCTGGTGCCCTAAGAACTCTCGAAAATCATTCTCATGATGACTCGCTTCTAATGTTCCGATGTTTCTGTTTTAATATACATGCAAGGTTTTGAAAACCGGATCGGACCGGCCGGTCGGACCGGTTCGACCGTGACTCGTTAAGTAAGCCGAGTCCGGTTCGGTTCAAAACTCGGATTGGATAAAAACCGGCAAACTCGGTTCAAAACCGGAAAAACCGGTGACCCGGGTCAACACTAAAACCCGGTTCTGATACAATTTAAAATTTGATTAGGGTTTTCTTATAAACTAATCCTTGATTGATAGTTAATAGCCGTAGTTTGTTAATAGTTTCTCCAAAAGAAAAAGAAACGCAAACGTTTTATCTTTGTCTTGTCTTCTCTTCGTCTCTCCTACACTATCCTCAATCTCATCATCTGAATCTTGCATTGCCACAAGATTTGTGACTGCACAATTGTAAGAAACGTAAGTATTGTTTAATTCGTTGATTTTCTTTAACCACAAAATTTGATAAAACAGTAATAATGTATTATTTTTTTGCTCTTGTCTACCTTTTATTTTAACTAGTTAATGGAGAAGAATGGTTCAGTGAATGAACCAGATTTAGGCATATTTTTTCTCAACGTTCGGTATGTTGAGAAGATAACATAACTTGGAGATTATTGACATTTTAACTAGTTCATTTATTTTTGATACTGCTTCTAGATATATATATTTTTTTTTTTTGTAAAAGAACTGCTTCTAGATATTAGTCAATACTCATTACACTATATATATATATTATTATTATTATATATATAATAAATAGAAAACCCGGTTCGACCGGTTGAACCGGTCCGACCAGTCATCGAGTGGATACGCCGAGTCGGTATCCGGTCCGGTTTTTAAAACATTGTATACAGGGGATGTATTTCATCTGTTAGTGCCTGAAAACTTTGTCAGGAACCTTGCACGTGCCAAACACACGTGTAAATCAAACCGAGTTTCTTACCCATTTATTAGGAAGAAGAGCAAAACAAAGGAAACAAAAAAACGCATCAATCTGAATCAGATCTGCTCAGGGTGTTCGGAGCTCCGGAGAATCATGGCGGCGGCGAGACAACTACGCGCTCTCCAATCCCACCCCGAAAACAAAGTATGCGTCGATTGCGCACAGAAGAATCCGCAATGGGCCTCGGTCTCATACGGAATCTTCATGTGCCTGGAGTGCTCGGGGAAGCACCGGGGACTAGGCGTCCACATCTCCTTCGTCAGATCCGTCACCATGGACTCATGGTCCGAGATCCAGATCAAGAAGATGGAAGCCGGAGGCAACGAGCGGCTCAACAGCTTCCTATCGCAGTACGGAATCGCCAAGGAGACGGATATCATCTCCAAGTACAATTCGAACGCCGCATCCGTGTATCGCGATCGGATCCAGGCCTTAGCTGAAGGAAAGGCGTGGAGCGATCCGCCTGTTGTTAAGGAAGGAGTGCATAAGAAGCCTCCGTTGGCGGCTCAGGGCGGTGGCGGTGGCGGTGGAGGAGGGGGATGGGATAGTTGGGGTAATGAGGATTCGTATAGATCTGATATGAGACGGAATCAATCGGAGAATGATTTTAGGGGAGGAGGGGGAGGTGGTGGTGCACGTGCCAAGTCGAAGTCGTCGGAGGATGTTTACACGAGGTCGCAGCTTGAGGCTTCTGCTGCGGGGAAGGAGAGTTTCTTCGCGAGGAGGATGGCGGAGAATGATTCTAAGCCTGAAGGGCTTCCTCCTTCGCAAGGAGGGAAGTATGTTGGGTTTGGATCGAGCTCGGGTCCTGCTCCGAGGAACAATCAGCAGGATGATGTTTTCTCTGTTGTGTCTCAGGTGATTTGAGATTGTATTTTTGTATTCAGTTGCTTTTTGAATGGGGTGTTGATCTGATTCGTTATTGGGGGAAAATGATAGGGATTTGGAAGATTGTCTATGGTTGCTGCATCTGCTGCAAGTGTTGTTCAGACAGGAACCAAGGAGTTCACTTCCAAGGTATACTTTTAACACTTTTGATTCTGCTTTGATGAAAGTGGAGACCTTTGAAAGGCTTGTCTCCTTATCTAGTATATGTGTTGATGCTTGGCTTAGTCTGTCGGTCCGGGTGCCTGTTATCACATTATTGTCATATAATAGATTTGGTGTCCAGTCTAGTGAGATTCCTTATAACTCTGTATAGAGCACAAGTTCGTGGTGAATATCTGTAGTCTCCTTATCTAGTATCTATGTTGATGCTTTAGCTTAATCTGTCATATAGGCACCGTTTATCACATTTTCCACCTTGTTACATAATAGATTTAATGTCATGTCTAGTAATATTCTTATAACTATGTTAGAGCACAAGCCTTGGATGCTCTGTAATCTTATGCATTTTTTTTTAACATAATACTGCTGACAGTAAACTTAAATGAAGTCAAAATCAGATAAAAAAGAAACCATTTTTCGTTGCAGGTGAAGGAAGGTGGGTATGATCACAAGGTGACCGAAACTGTAAATGTAGTAGCGACTAAGACAACAGAGATAGGACACAGAACATGGGGGATCATGAAAGGAGTAATGGCAATTGCGACACAGAAGGTCGGAGAGTACACTAAAGAAGGAACAACAAACTGGAATCAGCACAATGAAAGTGAAGGAAATGGTTACTCCCAAACCTATGGAAGTGGGAACAAACCAGCAAATCCATCTTCCGGAGGAGGAGGGTCACAGTCATCATCAACTGGTCATTACAACAATTCGCAAAAGTCAAATTCGTGGGACGATTGGGGAGAGAATGAGACTCCGAAGAAGAACGAAGCAGTAGCTCCAAAGGGGTCATCTGCTTCTAATGATGACGGTGGCTGGACCGGTTGGGATGATGGGTTTGATGGTCATTACCAAAGTGCTGACGACAAGAAATCTGTTGGTCACAACGGGAAACCAGACACAGCTTGGACTGGTGGAGGTTTTCTCTAAGGGCAACCAATCTTTGTGTAAGCTCCATAGCCGATTGTTTTTGCTAAAGATTCTCACAATTTTAATTTATATTCAACTGTAATCACAACCAAACATTCTTTTTTAATTCCCCAAAACTGTCTTTCTTGTTCTTAGCTTGATTAACGCTCATTAAAGCATACACATGATTAATAACTGTATTATGATTGCTATATTCATAACATATCATAATGTCCAAGGTATCATCATCATCATCTTGACCTGAAGTTTCTCCTGGGCTGGTGACTGTCCAAGACACCACCAAGAGTAGCCAAAGCGTCTTGAAACTTCCTGATCTTAACCAAACCCTTCACCATCGAAACCTCTTCCTCTGAGAATTTCGCTTTCTGCATCACCATGTTCATTAACTTAACCAGTGTCTCCTCCATCGACAACGCGAGAAGACCTTCAGCCAACATGTACAACGAAGAAAACTCAGGCACAAACCCTTTCTCCAACAGCTCAACAAGAAAGTCCACTGCTTCACGGATTGGTCCGCCTCCATTACACAGCCCGCGGAACACGATTCTGTAAGAGACCGCGTCTGGTCCTGCTTCACTCTTCTCAAGCATTTCTCTAAACAAGTTTATAGCTTCTGTTGTTTTCCTCTTTCTAAACAGCCCTTGAATCACAGGGTTGTAAGCGTGCGGTGTCAAAGCAATCCCTTTCATCTGAATCGACCTCAGAAGCTTACTCGCAACTTCGACTCTACCAGCTTTACACAACCCGCTTATCAAGGTCCCATAAGTCACTATATCTGGCTCGCATCCGTTTGAGGTCATGGCTTGCACGATGTCCGCAGCTTTCTTGATGTCACCACCTCTGCAGAAATGTGTTAGGAGTGAATTGTATGTGAACTTGTCCGCTTTATGTCCTTCCATTATCATCTGATCCATGAGCTGGGCCGCGTCTTCTACTCTCCTGCTTTTACAAAGCCCATCGATGAGTGTGTTGTACGTCACCGAGTTTCTCGAAACGCCATGTACTTCCATCTCGTCGAAAATCTCCTCAGCTTCTCTGATCTTGTTGGCTTTGCAGAACCCATCGATCAAAGTGTTGTAAGTTATCACACTCCGCGGACAGCCACTGGACTCCATCTGTTTAAGCATGTTTAGAGCTTCGTCTAGCTTCCCTTTGGAACATAAGCTATCGATCAACATGTTGTACGTGAACTCGTCAGGCTCACATCCTTTGCTCCTCATCTCCTCGAAGAGCTCCATCGCAACGCGGTGGTTCCTAGTTAAACACAAGCCTTGGATCAAAGAGTTGAATGTACAAACGTCAGGAAGAATCCCTTTGCTGGTGAGAACACGTGCAAGCTCCGTGGCTTCTTCCACCTGATTCTCCTTGCATAACGTACTGATCAAAGTGTTGTAAGTAACCGTGTTTGGAGAACAGTCTCTACAAATCATCTGATCAAGAACCTCCACCGCTTCTTTCACCTCTCCAAGTTTACACAACCCCGAGATCACCGAGTTGTAAGTATACACATCTGGATCATACCCTTCTTGAAGCATCACATCCATAATCTCAATAGCATGCTTCACATGCCCTGCTTTACACAAACCATTAACCAACGTGTTAAACGTGTACTGATCAGGGAAAAACCCGCCTTCATTCGACATCTCCTGGATAAAATTGAGAGCTTCCTCGACTCTCCCTTCCTTACAGAACCCATGAACAATCACATTAACACTAACGTTAGACCAAGAACACCCAAACTCAACCATCTGCTCCCTTATTCTCAACGCTCCATCCAAGTCACCTTCTTCGATGTAGCCTTGCATAATCGTTGTGAAAGTCTTCTCATCAGGGACAAGACCGTAACTGTGCATATCCTCCATCATCAAGACAGCTGGTCTAAGCTGGTGAGCTTTACACAACGCTTTGATGAGGATATTAAACGTGGAGACATCTGGTTTAATCCCCCAAGCACTCATCTGGTCATGAGCAGTCTCAACGAGTCTCAGATTGTTTCCGTCGACGAGAAGGTTCAAGATCCGGTTATAGAAATGGGTATCGGGTTTTAACCCAAACTCATCGATCATCCAGTGGACAGTGACGAGAATCTCGTCGTGTGAGTCGAATTGAGCGTAGCTCTCTAACAAAATCAAGAATTGAGAAGTACCCATTTCGCAGGAGGAGGTCTTCATGTCGGAGAGTATCTTCCTGATTGAATCGAAGGCGCCGGAGCGGCCTAGCCGGAGTAGGATCTCGTCGTAGAGAGCAGGGTCGGGGGAGAAGTTGGGCTGCTTGGAGGCGGTGTTGAAGAGGCGGAGGGCGGAGGAGTCGTCGGGCTGGCTACGGAGGGACTCGAGGAGGTTGGTGGCTGGAGAGGAGAGAGCGAAGGAGACGGTGGAAGGAGGAGGAGCGGGTTTGAGAGAGAAGGGTTGGTGGTGGGTTAGAGTTGGGGAGTGGGAGATGGAGAAGGGATAGAGTTTGAGACAGGAGGAGAACGCCATTGTTTGTTTGAAGTAGAGAGATGGATTGTGAGCTTCTGAGATGAAGGATAGAGAGGATGAAGAGGTTTTTGGGTAAAGATGTTTTGTCTTAACAATCTAGAAATCCGACCGATCCGGTTATCGAACTGGGTTTTGTCAAACCAGAATGATTCTGATTAAATCTATAATAGTTGGGCCAAGGTATCTGCTAGCGGGCCTATGCTACCATTTTACTCTTGTAAGTTAGAAAGAAGTCAAAACTCACATCATATGCAAACCAGCGTTGATGTTGCAAATAACTTTATTATAATATTTGTGTTGTTTGGATACCAAAATGTGTACATTATGTGAGGATTCATGTGTTTGTCCAGGAATATGAAATACTATTTTGAAAGAGTGATTATAAATAAACATTTGTGTACTGAATAACAATCATCCATGACGAAAAAACGGTTAACAGCGACAAAAAAAAAGGCGATTTTGGTTTTTCCGTCAATCTCTCTAATTTTCCGATCATATTCGGCTTTTCTGGTGACAGTTTTCTATTTTCTCGGTGATGGTGCATCATGGGGCATCCCACGAAACTTTCACTTGACAGTTATCTCCACGATATGGAATCTCAATCGTGATGACGCTCCTTTCCAACCGATGAATCGAATTCCCTATTTAAAAGAATTTAGGGTTCGTATTTGGCTTCATACCATCTTCAATCCGTTTCTACCTTTCTCTAAATTACCAATGGCGAATAATCTAAGGCGAGGTATGCAAGATATCAATCTCGGGGCTGATGAGCCACCAATTCCCCTGCCGGAGAATGTGGTTAATGAAGCGGTGGCTGGTAACCGCTACATTCTCATTGGGAGACCCGTGATGCCGAGAAGACAGAACATTCGTTCGATCATTGCAACTTTGCCAAGAAATTGGGGTAATGTAGGTGTCTATGGGAGGATTATTGAAGGACGGCAATTTCAATTTGTGTTTCCCTCGGAGGAATCAATGGAGATGGTGCTTCGCAGGGGACCGTGGGCCTTTGCTGATCGTATGCTGATCATTGAAAGGTGGACACCTTTATTCAATCCGCTGATGCTCAATTTCATACCGTTCTGGATCCAAATCCGCGGCATCCCTGTCCAGTTCATGAGTCAAGACATTGTTATGCACATCGGAAGGGCTAGGGAATGTATCTCGATGTCGACTACAACTCTGATGAAGCGGCGAGGCGAGAGTACGCTAGAGTCAAAGTGAATTGGAATGTTGATGAACCTCTCCGGTTTTAGAGGAATTTCCAATTCACTCATGGAGTTAATACCTTGTTACGTTTCACTTTCGAACGTCTCCGAGGTTTTTGCGAGGTCTGTGGCAGACTCACTCATGACTCAGGGGCGTGTTTGATACAAAATGGAGGCATCAATCATGATGACGATGATGAGGAGTGTGACGATGAAAATGGTGGTGACCCTGAGATTCCAAATCAGGGTGTAATCATTGAAGAGGTTCATGACGGGGAACCTAATGGGGAGGAAGCTCCAATGGCTGATGACGTCCAGGAGAACATTGCAGATGTAGATGCAATCAATAATGAGGAGCTTAACGATGAGGAGGGGCCCTTGTGTGATCAAACCATACATACGACAATCAACTCTCCTAAACCTACTGCTAACTGTGTTGATGGTAGAGAAATGCTTAAGAGGAAAGCTTAGATGGAAGCAGCTGATGGTAACAAACTCATGCTCAGCCGGTTTGAAAAGGGTGAAACAAGTGGAGCTAATAGAAGCAAGAGGAAGAAGGAAGAGAGTGGTGACCATGGGGATGCAGGAGATGGCACTGAAGCAGGCGATGAGCCAACAACACCATTGAGAGGTGCGGTGGGCCCTGAACCACCACAGCCACCATGAGGACATCCTGTTGGAACTGTCGAGGACTTGGCATTGACTCGACGGTTCGACGCCTTAAGGAGATAAACAGGCTATATCTCCCAGACATTATATGCCTATCAGAGACGAAGAAAGAAGATGATTACATCCGTGATGTTGGTGCTCAACTCAATTTCCCTAGTTATGTTTCATTGCTTCCTGTAGGTTCTTGTGGTGGTTAGTTATCTATTGGAAGCAGCATGTACAGTTGTCTATTTTAAGTCAATCCCCTAATGTTATTGATTGTAAAGTTCAATGCAATGAAGGGAATTTATATTATTCGTTTGTGTATGGGAACCCGTATCCTTCTTTTCGACATCAAGTTTGGGAGAGAATTGAAAGGATAGGGCTTACCAGAAGAAACCAGCCATGGCTACTAGCTGGAGATTTTAATGAAATACTTGGGAACCATGAAAAGATAGGAGGACGCACTCGAGCTGAGGTTTCTTTCCAAGATTTCAGGACACTGATTAGGAACCACGATCTCACAGACCTCAACTCAGTAGGAAACAGATTCTCTTGGGTTGGTCAAAGAGGTACTCATCAAGTTCAGTGTTGTTTAGACAGAACAATGGCAAATACTGTGTGGCTTGAAGCTTTCACTGCTTCAGAAACTGAGTTCTTGGAGATTGGTGAGTCTGATCATAGACCCTTGATAACCAATATTTCTGCGGAGAAGGAAGCACCATGTAGAATGTTTAAATTTGACATTCGCATGAAGGACAAAGATGGTTTTGTGGATACTGTTCACCATGGCTGGAACGGTATGGGACAGACTCAGTTGATACAAATCCCATTGGCACAGAGAATTGGACGATGCAGACAACAAATCTCCCGCTGGAAATGGAGTCATAGATGCAATGCAAGGGAAAATATAAATTTATTAAGAGGACGTCTTGATAACGCTATTACTTCAAACTCTGCTACCTTACAAGAGAGGAAAAATTTGAAAACAGAACTAGACCAAGCCTATATGGAGGAAGAAGTTTATTGGCAACAAAAAAGCAGAGTTCAGTGGCTGCGTTCTGGAGATCGAAATACCACTTACTTTCATGCTATTACCAAAGGTAAAAGATACAGGAACAATATTTCTTCTCTACAAGATATGGCGGGAGTGACTCATCGAGGACAACGAGGACTTGGAAGAGTGGCGCAAGAATATTTTTGCAATCTATTTACCTCCTCACCACCTGCTTTGGGTCTGTATGATGCTGTTTTTGAGGGTTTCCCGACAAGAGTTACTGACGACATAAATACGGACCTTACAAAGGAGGTCACAGAGGAAGAAATAAAGCAAGCTATGTTTGATATTGGCTCTCATCGTGCTCCTGGACCGGATGGTTTCAGTGATGTTTTCTACCATCAATATTGGGATGATCTCAAGACTGATATAGTACGTGAGGTTCAGCAATTTTTTGAAACGTGTGTTCTGGATAAACAACTAAATCACACCAATATAAGTCTGATTCTGAAGATTTATCCCCCTCAGGCATGACAGAATTTCGCCCTATTGCGCTATGCAACGTTGCTTATAAAGTGATCTCCAAAGTGTTAATCAACAGACTCAAGACGCACCTCCACAATCTTACACTGAGAATCAACAAGCATTTATCCTGGGGCGAGTCATCACAGACAACATCATTGTTGCGCATGAGGTTTTCCACTGTCTTAAAGCAAGGAAGAGACAAGCAACCTCATATATGGCGGTAAAGACTGATATTACCAAAGCATACGACAAGCTTGAATGGGATTTTTTGGAAGAAACCATGAGGAGAATGGGTTTTCATGACAAATGGATTCAATGGATAATGGCATGTGTAAATACGGTGTCTTTTTCTGTATTGATTAATGGATCACCAGAAGGATACTTTGAGCCAGGTAGAGGAATCAGACAGGGAGATCCTCTCTCCACGTATCTGTTTATTTTATGTGCAGAGGTATTATCTCACATGATGAACAGAGCTATGGCGGACAGATCCTTACTTGGTGTCAAAATCTCTCTTCAAGCCCCGCCAGTTAATCATCTTTTGTTTGCTGATGACTCTCTCTTCTTCTCTTTGGCGAATGCACGAGCTTGTAAGAAGTTAAAGAAAATCTTGGGTGATTATGAAGGAGCATCAGGTCAAGCAGTCAATCTAATGAAGTCGTCAATTACCTTTGGGCATAAGGTTTCTGATGCTGTTCGTACTCAGATGAGGAATATTCTTGGCATTCATAATGAGGGTGGCATAGGCAAATACTTAGGCATGCCGGAACAATTCGCAAGGAAGAAGAGTGATATGTTTGCTTATATAGTTGATAAGGTCAAAGCTGTCACTCAAGGATGGAGCCAGAAATACTTATCTCCAGGGGGTAAAGAGGTTCTACTGAAGTCTATTGCGTTAGCTATGCCAATCTTTTCTATGAATGTTTTCCGATTACCAAAAAAGTCTGTGAAGAGATAAACAGAGTACTTGCAAGGTTTTGGTGGGGTTCAGGCGAAAATAAAGTAATGCATTGGTATGATTGGAAGAGAGTGAGTTTACCAAAGTCAGTAGGGGGCTTGGGATTCAGAGATCTTGAGAAATTTAATCAGGCGTTACTTGGTAAACAAGTATGGAGGATATTACAAAACCCAGGCTGCTTAATGGCAAGAATTTTGAAGTCAAGGTACTTTCAAGATGGTGATATTCTCTCGGCTGTGTTGAAGAAAAAGGCTTCTTATGCCTGGAAATCTATTTTGTATGGAAGAGATTTGATTAAACAAGGTATGCGGTACATCATTGGTGATGGCAGTCTTATCAACACCCGGACAGATCCTTGGATCCCTGACCATACGCCACGAGCTCCACGACCAAGGGTACCGGGATCAAGGATTGGGAAAGTAAATCAGTTATTCAGTCAGTATGGTAATGGATGGGATGAGCAGAAAGTACGGGAAGTAATAGTAGATGAAGATATATCAAAGGTACTAGCTCTAAAGTTGTCTACAACGGCAAAACAAGACCTGTTGGGATGGCATTATAAAGATGATGGAATATACACTGTCAAATCTGGGTATTGGCTAAGTACTCATCTACCAGCAAGAGAGAGAGTGGAACCGACCTTTGGAAATCCTAGTTTGAAAAAGAAAGTTTGGAACATGAAACTACCTTCAAAGATACACCATTTTATATGGAAAGTTCTATCAAGAAGTATAGCCTCTGGAACAAACCTCAAAGGGAGACATATTATGCCAAATGCCCAATGTAGACGCTGCTGCAATGGTGATGAAACAGATAAGCACCTTCTCTTTGATTGTATTTATGCTCAACAGATATGGAGAGCTTCTGGAATCTCTAATACAATACTTACTGACCCACATGCGACTTTGGAAGAGAAGATAGAAGTATGTCTACAATGCTGCACATCTACACGGCTCAGACATCTGACAAATCTTCCCTTCTGGTTATTATGGAGAATATGGAAGAGTAGGAATTTACTGATATTTCAGAATAAACAGATTGATGGCAGGCAAGTCTTACAACAAGCTAGGCGAGATGCTCAGGAATGGTCTACTCATTCAACAACAAATGCTTCTCTTGGACGATCTAACATTTCAGGCCAACAAATACTGATGCGGAATCAACGTTGGAAACGACCACCAGTAGGATGGCTTGAATGCAATGTAGATGCTTCTTTTGTGAATGCAGAGACTCCAAGTAAAGCTGAATGGATTATTAGAGATGAACATGGAACTTATAAAGGTGCAGGTCAAGGAATTGGAGTATGTGTAAGGTCACCAATGGAAGGGGAAATTCAAGGAATTATCATGGCGATGCAACAATGCTGGGCAAGAGGATATACAAGAGTAATCTTCGAAACTGATTGTAAACAAGCGACTGATCTTTTGAATGGATATCGGGACTCTATTTTGTGAGATATAATTGGATTCGAGAAGCTTGGTGGTGGAGAGACAAGTTTGTGGGTGCAACTTACTCTTGGGTTCGGCGTGATGCAAATAGAATTGCAGACAAATTAGCGAAGCAAAATATTCCCCACAATGCTTTATTTTGGTTTTATAACTATGTACCAAGGTCAATTGTTGTAGACCTTCACATAGATTACATTGGTTCAAATTAATCAATAAAGTAGCCGTTATAAAAAAAAAAATACTATTTTGAACATTCACTAAAAGGAAAAAAAACTTATCCCATATATACTAATAGAGAAACATTTAAAAAGTTACATGTAGTTTGTATTAATTAAAAAAGTGCTCTGCTGAGTTGTCACGTAATTGGAATGCTAATTTTTGTTTACGTGGTGGCGGCTTGAGAATCATTTGAAAATTTTATTAGTCCAAAATTAAATTGCTAGGGAATGTTATATTATATAGTACGAGTTCAAAATTCACATTTATTAGACAAACAAAATATGAAAAGCTATTACCTCATCTACTTTCTCTTTCCATTGTTATATGTCCACTAGGTGTTTTTCTGCATGTGCAGTAAAGAATTTTTTAAATCTAATTTATATTTAAAAATAAATTTTATTAAATATTATATATTTTACTATTTTCTTACTAATATTTAATATAAATTTGATATATATTAAATCAATTTTCATAAAACTAATAAAAATTGTATAATTATCAAATATTTAGCATAAACAATATTTATAAAATTTGTAGATATATAAGAAACTAATGATTTTACAATTAGATATTTATTTATTTTTTAAATTGTAGAATTTTTTGAAAGCTTTAGTAATACAAATTGTATAATTATACAAAAATAATAACATTTCGAAATTTGAAATGTTATATATGAATATATTTATTTTATAGATGATGTATGAGCTATTACCATATTTTAAAAAAGTTTACCAAAAAGAAATATCAATATTAAATGTAATATATGAATTATTACCATATTCTAATAAGTTTGCCAAAAATATAAATCAACATTAAATGAAATTATCCATGTCATATTTTTCCGGAAGCCATGTCATCAGTTCCAGTAGCCATGTCATATTTGTTTTGTAAAATTGATTGTAGAGAGGACATGTGGCAAAATCACTTCGCAAATATAGTCTAAGGGATGCTCATTATGGACCATTCATTTATCAAATCGAAATTATTATATATTCTTTCCTTAAATAAAACATACAGAATTACCTAATGTGATTCAGATATATATATGGAAATTAATGGTTTTAAATAATAAAGATTTCCCAACAATCTATATATTTTCTATCATTTTTGTTTAATTATTTATTATTAAAATAAATTACACAATTACATTAATCATATAATAAAAGTTACCTTTTTTATGTATGTTGTATTTTGAATTTTAAAAAACGAGTATAAATTACTAAAATTGTTAAAAGTCTCACATAAACTTTTGAGATCAAAGTTTGAAAAAATTTCTATAATAAGATACAATGATTATAAAATCATATGAATAAATAATTGTATTTAATAGGTGTTTATGTTAATATATATATATATATATATATATATATTAACATAAACACCTATTAAATACAATTATTTATTCATATGATTTTATTTTGAATATATATTGAAAAGTTAATATTTTAATTTTGAAATATTTACTGTTTTTTTAAATGATTATAAATTATTGAAACGACTAAACAGTCCACATTAAAAAAACATTGTTGGTGTAAAATTTTCTTACACAAATTTACAAATAATCATATATTCATATGAGTAGAAACCTCATTTAATTAATATCTATATTAAAATTATAGTATATATCTATATTAATATCATTGAAGTTTAATTATATATCATATATGATAGATAAGATTGATTATTTTGATTTATTTACTCTAAAATGATTGCAAATAATCAAGAGCGGTTGTTTGATTTATATGCGCATGCCAATTTATTACATAATAGTAACTGATTTCTTAATTATTTAATATCTAATAATTATTTCATAATATGCAGAAAACATAAAATAAGTAATAAATATAAAATATTTATTATGCACAACGCGCGGATCTTAAACAAAATATGTATCTCCTTAATAATTTTAAATCTTAAACATTTTCTAAATTTCGGGCCAAAACAAAATAACGAAATGAGAATAAACTCAAAAATCAATATTTATATCGAACAATAACCAAAATGGAAAAAACGACACAAAAATGAGAAATATATTGAAGATAGATAGGATTGGCACGTGAACGTAAACTTTTCATAACCATAATTAACTTTTAAATTGTTAAATCATGATATAAAACCGAGTTGACATAGTTTCATTGTAACCAAATAGTAGGTCTGAGATTCTTCGGCCTAAACGTTAGGTTCTTATGCGATAAGTAATTTTTTGACCTAAAACATTACAATGATAAGAGTTGTGTCTTTTTAATTAATAATAAGAATCTCAGTTAATGTTGAATGGTTGTGTATTTTCATTAAAAAAAACTGATATTAATGTTAAAAGGTTGTCAAATTATGAAATATTGTGTGTATCTATAATTTTGGGTATTTTCATTATAATGTCAAAGGTTGTGTGTTTTCACATTTCATTTTTAAAAATATATTAGTTTTAAGAGTTGTATATTTTCATAAGTAATAGATGCAAATTTTCATCTAAAAACTAATAAATACAACTTTTCATGTTAAAAACATTTTAAAAGCTTAAGAGATTAAATCTTTTCATATTAATAAACTGAATTATAGATATAAAACAGTTGTAAATATTTATGTAAAATATTAATAAATAGATATGAGAAAAGTAAAGGTGAGAAGACACAAGTTTTCATCTCAAAAGTTAATAAATGCAAATTTTCATGTAAAAAAAATTAACCGATGCGACTTTTCATGTAAAAAATTTAAGAGATTCATTTTCATACTAATACACTGATTTTTAGATAAAAACAGTTTCAAATATTTGTGAAATATTGTAAAATAGATATGGGCAAAAGTAAAATGAAAAGACACAACTTTTCATCTCAAAACTAATAAATACAATTTTTTATGTAAAAAACTTAAGAGATTCAACTTTTCATATTAATACTCTGAATTTTAGACATAAAAAAATTGTAACTATTTATGTGAAATATTAATAAATATATATATGTGCAAATTAAAAGTGAAAATTCACAATTTTCATATAAAACTAATAAATGCAATTTTTCATGTAAACAAAACTTAAGAGATTCAAATTTTCATATCAATACACTCACTTTTAGATATAAAACACTTGCAAATATTTTTTGGAGTATTAGTATGTATAAGGATGTATTAGTATCAATAATAACAGTAATCCCAATTAATGACAAATGTTGTGTTATTTCATCTGTGTTATTTCATCCTAAAAATTACACTAATTCTCTTTTATTTATTAGCTATTGTTGTAAAAAATTACATTAATTGAAAAATAGTTATCAAATTATATAATAAATGTGTCTTTTCAAAATTATCTCTAAAATGTATTTATTTTAAGGGTTGTGTCTTTTTAGTTACTTTTTAAAATAATTTATTTTGAAACGAGATTAATTTATTTAGATTAAGAGTTTCATCTCAAAATTAATAACTGCGACTTTTCATGTAAAAAACTTAAGATATTAAATTTTTCATATTAATATTTTTAATTTTAGATATAAAAATTTGTAAATATTTATGTGAAATATTAATAAATAGATATGTGCAAATTATAAGTGAAAAAACAAAAACAATCTTCTAAAAACTAATAAATGCAATTTTTTATGTAAAAGAACTTAAGTGATGCAATTTTTCATGTAAAAAGCTTCAAGGATTCAATTTTTCATATTAATACACTGACTTTTACATAAAAAAAATTGTAAATATTTTTTTTTAAATATCAATATATATATTGGAACAAAGTAAATGTAAAAAGACACAAATTTTCATCTCAAAAATTAATAAATGCAATTTTTTATGTAAAAAAAAAACTTAAGAGAAACAGCCTTGCTTGTAGAAAACTTAAGAGATTCAAATTGTCATATTAATATATTGACTTTTAAATATAAAACAATTCATGGGGATCTATTCGGGCTTTGGTAGATCCCTAGGATATGAAAATAATAGAAAGTATACCACTGAGTAGAACTCAAGTGGTAGATAGAGATGGATGACATTTCACAAAAAATGAGAGATACACAGTTAAATCAGGTTATCAGGTGGAACGGGTTTACCCAGATAAAGAAAAACCACTGAAAGTGTGTGGACCCACAATTGATACTTTAAAGGCGTTTTCCTGGTTAGTACGATGTCCACCAAAGATAAAACACTTCTTATGGCAACTGGTATCAGGGTGTATAGCGGTGAAAAAGAATTTGCGAGCAGGAAGAATACAAGGGAAAATATGTTGTGCCAGATGCGCGGCTCAAGAGGAATCAATTAACCATGTCTTCTTCGAATGCCTCCCAGCGATTCAGGTTTGGGCGTTACCAAAATATCGTCCAATCATGCAATCTTTCCAACCAATGCACTCTTTACAAATATGGACCATCTTTTTTGGAGAGTTACCGCAAAGTTGGAAGATCATCAATTTGCGTGGATACTATAGTATATCTGGAAAGTAAGAAATAACAAAGTTTTCAGTAATTTGGATATGGATCCCAGAGATACCCTTGGCCTGGTAGAAACATAGTCAACTCTATGGGCTGAAGCATAGGGATAGAAGATGCAGAGGACAGTACCAAATACAGGGGCAGAGCCTCTACCGTCAAATCCCGGCCGGTGGTGTTTTTCAGATGGTTCTTTGAAAGAGAATGAGCTTATGGCTGGACAAGGTTGGTATAGTACTCTAGAAGGTTTTGATAGTTTGATGGGGGCAAGAAATGTCAGGGCTAGTCTGTCTCCCATGCATGCGGAGATGGAAGCACTTCTTTGGGCAATGAAATGTATGAGGAACTTACGTCAGTTTCAAGTCACATTTGCAACGGATTGTTCTCAATTGGTGAAGATGGTTTCAGAACCAGAAGAATTGCCAGGCTTTGCAGTTTACTTGGAAGATCTGAAGACCCTGAAAGAAAGTTTTCTAAGCTCAGAAATCATTCATATATCGAGGACGCACAATACAAAGGCGGATAGCCTAGCACGCAGTGCCAGGAAACAGCCGTCTTTCATGGTCCACATGGATGTGGAGCTCCCTTTTTGGTTTTCAGAGTCAATATGAATCTGAATATGTTGTTGAAAAAAAAAAATATAAAACAATTGGAAATATTTGTGAAGTATTAATAAATCAATTTAAGCAAAAAACAAAAACACACAAATTTTCATCTCGGAAACTATTTTCATGTAAAAACTTGTGTGTGTGTGTGGTGAAGGTGAAACTAAGGATGAGTTGATTGATCAAGTGTGTTGTGTGTGTGTGGTGGAGGATGTTCTCTTTGCTCTCTTTGGCTGAATGGGATAATGTGGTTTAATACAAAACTCAATCTGTGGGTAAGGTTGGTGGGTCGTGATGGGAAGAAACTACCCTCCTTTATGGTATGTGATACTACCATGGCGGAGCACGACGGAAAGCTAGCGGTTCTGTATTGGGGTCAAAGTGAAGGTGTTAATACGATTACAAAGGGTGTTTGGTGTACGTTGGTCTCACTGGATAAAGCTGGAGACATGATTTGTGGGACGATCGATTGGTCTGGTACTGTGGGTACAGTCCCATATTGCCGCAGCGTCAAGTTGGATAGGCTCGAAGATCATTGATTCCAGGATGAATGGCCGTTCGACGAGGGCTCACCGTTGATTCCGAATAATGGCCAACGAAAGTTCTTGGTAATAGTTGATTCCGAAAACAAGGAAGAAGAACTGAAAGTTTTAGGATTTTCCTTATTCAATATATCAATAGATCCCTTTTTTTTGGGCAACATCAATAGATCTTTACAAAGCTATAAAACATCCTATTTATACTGTACAATGTATATCGCAAGCGTATCTCTTCGTACTAATCTACATCTATCCTTAAATAAAAGAGAATCTAAAATAATGCTTAACCAACACGTTAAACTCATAACATATATTGCCGCAAGCCCATGGCCCATGATTGATAGATGCGCTGCATCACATATTCGTTTGGTTTTGAATTTCTGCATTGTTTAGCTGTTACCGATTGACTGGTCGTAGTAGTATATGTTCTTGAAAGCATGTTTGTAAAACTCATGAGTGGTTACTGAAGTGAATGAATGTTCATTATCTTTCTTTTCTCTCTTCGGGTGTTTTGTGGAATGAAAAAGGTAAATTCATCAGGATCAGATAGTGGTATTGTTCTTGGCAGCTTCTTGTTGATTCCTTGTTTACGAACAGGGCCGACCCTGGGCTAAAGCCCGTAAAGCTTGGGCTTTAGGCGCCAAAATGTAGATATAGTTGAGGGGCGCCAAAATCGTCCAATTAGTTCTAGTAGTATAATGGTTTGGACTGTGTTGTGTTGGTGAATAAGAGCAGGTTTGAATCCCGAGCAGCTTTTTTAATTGGTAATATCTGCAAAATTCGACAGATTTTGAATCTTTTATTGACAATCTTATTAGTTTCCGTTTTTATATATTTTATCAAATGCTATAATAAGAACAAACAATCAACTAAAAAACCTAATTTCTTTTTAAATAGCAGCCACTTACCACATACAATTCATCTTTCCTCTTCTTTCTTTTTTTATTTTCTTATTTCAACAATTTCTGGATTTTCTTCTTGGATGGTCGAACTTCACAATTTTGTTATCTTATATGTATGTGTTTCTTCTCCTTCTACTAGTTATAATCTTCATTTTCACCCAAATATTTTTTTGAGTCATTTGGGTGTATATACAAAATGATGTTGGTAATTAGGTATCTGTGCAAAGTTCAAAAGTATTTGCATAAGTGGTAAGAGAAATGGGGTAAAATTACAAATCAATCCTTACATTTCTAACGATAGATGTTCGGAAAAAAAAATAAGAAAATTAATAGAACATCGTATGTCAGATATCATGATACTGCTGCATACAAATCAGTGGTCACTGGTCACCAAGGGAACAACACCATCGCTGGCCAAAGACGCCGGAGTCGGAGTCGGAAAAGGGAATTTCTGATATGGATTTTTGAGAAAGCTGTTTATGAAACAGGTGGAAGGGTGTGTCGGAAAGTACACGAAACATGAGATTGGTGAGTGCGTAGGGAGGATCTGGTGGTTCCGGCAGTTCAAGCGGTGAGAGCTTCAAGCGGCACAAGAGGAGACCAAAGCGTAGGTGGATCGGGAGGAGGACGGAGACACGATTGAGGAGAAGAGAGCACCGCCGCCATGAAAAGGAGTAACTGATTCAAGGGGAATAGGCTGAGCAAACAAACGGAAGCTGCAGAGGAAATCAATGGAGGCGTCTCTCTTAGGAAGTGAATCGATTTGAAAAAGATGGAAGAAATTGCAGGTTCTTGAAGACAGTTAGAGATTTTTTATTCTTCTCATGTTTTTCAGGTTGTGCAAGAGTAAGATAATGTCTGTCAATTGAAAATGAACTTAAGAAGGAAGTAAGAACTCGTAAAGTTTTTCTGGCAAAAACCAAGAAACATTTTTGTTATTTTTTTATTCATGACTTATTTTGTAGGGATATATTTGGGATTTATGAAGGTTGTACGGTAGATTTTCATATACGTAATTAACATTATTTTTTAGGTTATGTAGTGCAAATTCCTTATTTTGAGTCATTTGGGTGTATATACAAAATGATGTTGGTAATTAGGTATTTGTGCAAAGTTCAAAAGTATTTGCATAAGTGGTAAGAGAAATGGGGTAAAATTACAAATCAATCCTTAAATTTCTAACGATAGATGTTCGAAAAAAAATAATAAGAAAATTAATAGAACATCGTATGTCAGATATCATGATACTGCTGCATACAAATCAGTGGTCACTGGTCACCAAGGGAACAACACCATCCCTGGCCAAAGACGCCGGAGTCGGAGTCGGAAAAGAGAATTTCTGATATGGATTTTTGAGAAAGCTGTTTATGAAACAGGTGGAAGGGTGTGTCGGAAAGTACACGAAACATGAGATTGGTGAGTGCGTAGGGAGGATCTGGTGGTTCCGGCAGTTCAAGCGGTGAGAGCTTCAAGCGGCACAAGAGGAGACCAAAGCGTAGGTGGATCGGGAGGAGGACGGAGACACGATTGAGGAGAAGAGAGCACCGCCGCCATGAAAAGGAGTAACTGATTCAAGGGGAATAGGCTGAGCAAACGAATGGAAACTGCAGAGGAGATCCATGGAGGCGTCTCTCTTAGGAAGTGAATCGATTTGAAAAAGATGGAAGAAATTGCAGGTTCTTGAAGACAGTTAAAGATTTTTTATTCTTCTCATGTTGTTCAGGTTGTGCAAGAGTAAGATAATGTCTGTCAATTGAAAATGAACTTAAGAAGGAAGTAAGAACTCGTAAAGTTTTTCTCGCAAAAATCAAGAAACATTTTTGTTAATTTTTAATTCATCACTTATTTTGTAGGGATATATTTGGGATTTATGAAGGTTGTACAGTAGATTTTCATATACCTAATTAACATTATTTTTTAGGTTATGTAGTGCAAATTCCTTATTTTGAGTCATTTGGGTGTAAATACAAAATGATGTTGGTAATTAGGTATCTGTGCAAAGTTCAAAAGTATTTGCATAAGTGGTAAGAGAAATGGGGTAAAATTACAAATTAATTCTTACATTTCTAATGATAGATGTTCGAAACAAAATAATAAGAAAATTAATAGAACATAGTATGTCAGATATCATGATATTGCTGCATACAAATCAGTGGTCACTGGTCACCAAGGGAACAACACCATCACTGGCCAACGACGCCGGAGTCGAAGTCGGAAAAGAGAATTTATGGATTTTTGAGAAAGTTGTTTATGAAACAGGTGGAAGGGTGTGTCGAAAAGTACACGAAACATGAGAAAGCTGTTCTTTTTTGAGAAAGCTGTTCTTTTTTTTTCTTTATCTTAAAAACAAAGAACAAATATGAAGTTTCTTGTTGGGTTTAAATACTCTCGTGAACTCACTCATGCTTTGACAATTGAATGATTCAGTGAAAATTCATGAAAATTAGAATAACCTCACAATTGTCATTGAATAATTTCTTGTTTTCAGTGAATAATTTCTTGTTTTCAGTGAAAATAATAATTTCTTGTTTTCAGTGAATAATTTTGGATTTTCTTTTTGTTTAATAATAGTTTTTTTAAAAAAAAAATTGTTAGAGCGCATCAAAGAATTGATGCGCTTTAGGCGCCATAAAACTCTGGACCGACACTATTTACGAAATAATGAGCTACTTCTTTTAAGAACATTACAATACGTACATGGCCTATTTGTATCGATGGGATTGGTCCCATTGAAATTTAAAATGCAATTAAACTAAGAGCCAAAAACCTTTAGGAAGAGGAGAAGCGAACGTAGTAGCAATTCTCTAAGATCATCTCCAATGAAATACAAAAAATTATTCTATATTTCACACTAAAATAGAATAATTCTATTATAGAATTGAATTTGCTTCAATTGTTCACTCTATAATAGAGTGAAATATAGAGTAATGTTGTTTTTTATTCCAAATATAGAGTAAAAAGGTAATATTACTCTATATTTCACTCTATTATAGAGTGAACCATTGGAGCAAATTCAACTCTCTATAATACAGTTACTTTATTTTAGTGTGAAATACAGAAAAAAAATTTGTGTCCCATTGAAAATGCCCTAAACCGGTGCTACAATTATCATTTTTATCACCTTTTTAACATCCATAACACAATAAATGAGTCCATTTTTTATTATTTATTCACACTTAAAAAATGAAAAAATTTAAAACTTTCTTGTACCAAAATTCTAATTAGGTAATCTCTAAACGTCACATTTCTCTCTTTTCTCTATATAAGAAATTTTACTCTTTTTCAATCGAACAAAAGAATAATTTGTTAGAGCTTAGTTATTAACTTATAATTATCATCCGACAACCATCCAAGAACGAGTTTGATGTTGTGAACAAGAGATGAAATCGTGTTCTGTGTATATTATTTCTGAATCAAAGTGTTCCCTTATATAGGGGATACAAGGGGTAGAGAAAAGGAAAGTATCCAAATCATAATCCTAGAGTAAAAAGGAAAACAACTTAAAGATAAACATGAAAGATAAATGGAAACATCCTAATGCTAGGGGCGGCCGACTCTCTCTCTTCTTGGGCCGCCGACTCTCTCTCTCTCTATGGGCCACGGACAGGCCTCTTGGTTCCTAGCAATCCACACTTGTTCATAACACTCCCCCTTGGATGCTAGAACCATATGGGCTCGTATCATGCACGATGTTGCCTCGTTAAAACCTCTCTAGGAAAACCAAAAACCCAAGGTGGGAAAAAATGGAAACCGTAGACAGGAAAAAGAGTACAACGCATGACACTCCCCCTGATGAAGG
>NC_027751.1:31613386-31613874 GCF_000695525.1 Brassica oleracea var. oleracea
TCCACCACAAGTACACTCATCTCATCATTCATTTCTATAAATAAAAATTTCTAGACTTTAGAAACTTTGTAAAATCTTTTAAATCTTTCATTAATGTAAATGTCATTTTCATAAAGTAAAAACACCAAATCAAACACATGAAGCAATAAGACAATGTGATTCGAAAAACTAGTCCTTTAGACAGTCGGATGTCTCAAAGTCCATCTGGTCATCTTTGCTATCCCTGTCGGATTCATTGTCAGCATCATATCCCTTGTCATCTTGATCGTTCTCTTGGATCATATTTGCCTCCGGGTTCTTGTTCTTGATACTCTCTTGATAGAGTTCGCACAAGTGCTTTGGAGTTCTACAGTTCTTTGCCCAATGATTGTCCATCCCGCATCTGTGACATAAAGACTTGGACGTGTAAGATGGTTTGGATATGCCACCTCGTCCACAGCCATAACTCCCTCGACCCCGACCGTAATTGGAACCACGACCACGGTTAT
>NC_027751.1:31615009-31629898 GCF_000695525.1 Brassica oleracea var. oleracea
AATCTAAACATTCCTAAACCTCAATTCAAATCAGAAATCAAGCAATCAAAATAAATCTTAAAATCGGCTACATGCTTCCTTTAGGGGTTAGGGTTTTCGATTCTATTGATTAGGGTTTGCCAATTTCAGATTCAATCAATCAACATACAAGACAGGTTCTAATAGGAATCGATTTATGTTTCTAGTTCTTAGAGATTGTCGATTTTAGTCTTAAGTTTCTTTTAGGGTTTCATGGTTTCCATAATGATGGAATTAGGGTTCTTATTCTCTAGGTTCTCAGATTGTGTTTATACCTTAGTTTCGTAGGGGATTTAGAACCGGACCACCAGAGAATGGAAGAGACTTCAAGCAGAGATGATCGGATGGCTGTTGCCTCCTATCGGGTCGCGGATGGAACGATCGCGGGCTGGAGGCGTCTCGGCTGCGAGCTGATCGGGTATCGGATCGTCTCGGGACAGTCGCGGGGTTCGGGTTCGATCGCGAGCTGGTTTGCGGTTCTTCTTGGTCTGGAACGTGATCTGAGAAGCTTAGATTGATCTCCTGAGTTCTTGATGAGCTAAGAACAGGTTAGTGTTTAGGGTTTTGGTTATGGATCGCCGGATTAGACTTTTAGGGTTTCGGTTTTGGTCTCAGGGTTCAGAGGCTATCGTGCTGATAACGTGTTGTGAACAAGAGATGAAATCGTGTTCTGTGTATATTATTTCTGAATCAAAGTGTTCCCTTATATAGGGGATACAAGGAGTAGAGAAAAGGAAAGTATCCAAATCATAATCCTAGAGTAAAAAGGAAAACAACTTAAAGATAAACATGAAAGATAAATGGAAACATCCTAATGCTAAGGGCGGCCGACTCTCTCTCTTCTTGGGCCGCCGACTCTCTCTCTCTCTATGGGCCACGGACAGGCCTCTTGGTTCGTAGCAATCCACACTTGTTATAATTATCATCCGACAACCATCCAAGAACGAGTTTGAAGAGTTTTCTGGTAATTTTTTCTATGAATAAAAAAAGGATTGTCAATGAGGTGTTTGTAGATACCCAAAAGAGTTAGTAAGAGCAAAAAAAACACTTTCAAACACACATGCTGGAGTTTAAGCAATAGGAACTTCATGGCGGTCAGAACACACATGCTAGAGACTGGAGTAGATAAAATAGTGAGCTTGGACTAGGAACCAGTCTCTTGTTAGGAACGTTAACCTTTTTAAACACTGTTTAATTCAAACTTCAAAGTTCTGAAAGTACAAACTCAAAAGAATATTAGCAAATACTCAAGGGTCGGTGATATAAATAACTTCAAACGAGCAAAAAAAAAACAACAATCAATATTAAAAAAAAAGGTCCAAGCAACATGCTGTTTTTATGGACCAATTTCATGGCATCTATTTTTCAAACTCCAACTTCCTCAGTTAGCAAAGTTTGTAATCAAAAGAAGCACTACTTGCGATCTCCATACAAGTACGCTGAGTTTACTGAGACAATTCCAATGGTCTCCACTCAATTCTTCCGTTTAGAATATTTTATAAAGCACAAACAAACTGTTTGGAGAAAATATGAATCTCTTGCTTAACCCTCGTCCCAAAATAACAAGCTTGAAGCAAGAAGAATCACCAAACAATTTTCAAACGAAAGCAAAGGGGAGGCTCAAGATGAAACAAACATAAGCACAATGATACACCAGAAACAATATGTCACACTATTGCGTCGCAGAATAATCACCCGAAACGTCAAAAACAAGAAAATAACGACCATTGGCCAGAGAGATTACAAGCTTCTTCTTCGATTAGCTATGTAAAATGCAGAGAGGGTAAAGAATCGAGAAATGATTGGAGGCAGCAAGCTTCAACTAAGATTACCATGCCAATCACTCTTTTCAAGAGGTTTTAACCGATTCAGACATAAACCAGACGGATAATAATTCAACTAAGGAGTTATTTATGAAATCACAGAAACAATCAATCACAGGCAGAGAAACACTAAATTCATCAAAACTAGGAAGAATCAGATTCACCATATCCAAAAAGAGCAAACCCCAGGAACAGACCAAACTTATTTTAGAAGATGGATCTAGCGACGAAAAGACTGGTCAATAAAATATCCCAAGATATTATGTGGCCTGTTCAAACAATTACCGAAACCATTGGGATCATGACACAAACCAAGAACAGCCCAAGAAAAAATTAGAATTAAATCTGAATCATATTGATAGAGAATCGTTATTCATTAAAAAGAAACCTGTTCATTCAAATGATCTCACTAATCGAATACAATCGATTCATCAACCAAAGAAGAATTAAAACCTAAACATTTCAATCCCTAAGTGCTTGTGAATTTCGTAACCGCCTTAGTCCCCTCAGAGACGGCGTGCTTCGCGAGCTCTCCGGGCAACACAAGCCTAACCGCCGTCTGGATCTCCCTCGACGTAATCGTCGGCTTCTTGTTGTACCTAGCGAGCTTCGATGATTCCTGCGCCAGTTTCTCGAATATGTCGTTGATGAAACTGTTCATGATCCCCATCGCTTTACCCGAGATTCCGATATCGGGATGAACCTGCTTCAGGACCTTGAAGATGTAGATCTTGTACGTCTCCACGCTCTTCTTCGATTTCTTCTTCTTCTTGTCGCTTCCTCCTTCCTTCGAGATCTTCTTCTCCGCCTTTGGACGCTTCTCCGCCGGTGATTTCTCGGCTGGCTTCTTCTCCGCCGGTTTCTTCTCTGCCGCCTTGGGTGCCATTATCGATTGATTGAGTTTGGTGAAGAGAGGGTAAATTGTTTAATTGGAAAGATGCGTCTGTGATTGAAATTATTCGAGGAGCAGATTTTCTTATATAGAAGCGTGTGCTCGCTCTTATTGGTTATCTGTGCGGCACGCGGATTGCTGACGTGGCCTAGATCTGAAGACTTTGAATGAACGGACAAGATCTTTCATAGCTCTATACTTCTTTGCTCATGGGCTTCTGTTTTATGACGACCCACGAACTGCCCAGGCCCATTATTAATATGGTAACATCTTGGTATTATACGTTTTTGACACTAATTACATTTTATTCGAGTGTCTTGCCATCTTCTCATATACATTGTCAGATTCACATTATCATCCTTGTAGCGGAAACTGAAATTACAGTTCAGCGGCAGCAGTATTGGAAGATGAGTGACTCATCAAGACAAGAGCATACAAAAACAAACAAGGGGAGAGTTCAAAGCTTTTGGGTTCAATAACCATAATCATGTGTAATCTTTGCTCTGTTCACCAACATGTATTGTAAATTTGGAGAAGAAACAACTTCAGGTGATTTTCACCCATGGGTTTAAATAGAACGGAACAGAATCCGTAACGCGTTATTCTTTTTTTGCCCTGAGTTGTCTGTCCACACATATCTGAAATCTTCCCGAGCAATGTGACCTCTCCCTGCCAAACCGCTCCTAGGAATTAGGCCCTGCCAATTCAACAAGAACCATGTAAATGGACTGATCTGATTCAATCTTTTGCGATATCTAAACACAAACAATAAAGGTGCAGTAAAAATCTAAAGTGAAACAAGGTTATAAATTAACAGATACTTTGAAAAAATGGTGATGAACTGCACTATAGACTAGATTATCACACAGTAACTCTAATGGTTACTTTCTTAGAACTTCCATTAAGGAATGTAATATACCTGGACATCTATGGCCATCATATGAAGATTTATAAAACATTTGACATCTAAGGTTCTTGGGCATAGTACTAAAGAAATTATAGATCATCAAATATTGCTTTCTTGGCAAGATAATACCACCTGAGAACTGTAGCGAACTGTGTAAGAAAGCAATTGACCAAGTCTCACTATTCACACTGTGAACTAATTTGCGGAAGCAGCAGTAAAGCCAAGCGAAGTACAACAATTAATAAACGCAGCCTTTGAAAGAACATAACCAGATTGCAATAAACGAAACATGGATTTTGATCATACATGGCAGGCATACAATGTCAAGAAAAGATTCTAATATTATATGAAAAGAAGTAATTGATCATATATAACACCGGTGTGTCCTGACCATGACCATATTCGAGTCACATAGGCAACAAAACACTCGGCAACTACATTGAAGAAACAGCATGTGCACTGTTGGAAATGATCAAACACTCAGAAAGCTACAGGCTTTTGACCTTGAGTAAATTTGATTTCAAAACAGCATTAAAGGCAGGTAGCTAACCAAGCATGTATCCGTTTTATGACTAACTAAACAATCATCCCAGACATTCTACGGAATCCAAGTAACATTACAAAGTACGGTCAAATTCAATGGAAAAAACAAACCTTGAGGAACCAATGTTGATGTTCCTGTGAAGAACCCTACCACGATCACCATCTCCACCATCAATCAACTCTCTCAAACCACCCAAACTCTCCACCTCCTCCTCCTCCTCTTTCACCTCCTTCTTCTCCTTACCCACACCTCCTCTTTGACTCGGCAGCAACTTCACAGGCAACCTCTCGAAGTAATTCCCGTAGATATACTCAGGCGTGTACCCATTCTCCTCATCGAAAAGCATGATATGCCCATGCCACTCCCAGACACGGTAATCCGACTCCTCATCCTCGTGAAACCCAACGCAGATGTGGTGCTCGTTGACCGTCACGGCTTGACCCGAATTGGGCTTCAGAGAGTCGATTCGACCCGAGACGATGACGCGGATTAGCTCCTTCTCGAGCTTGGCTTCTTCCCGTTCGAGATTGTTTTGGGAATCGAGGTCTTCTTCGTCATCGGTGTCGTCGGATTTGAAGAGGAGGTCGTCTAGGGATTGAGAGAGGAAAGGGGAGCTTGGGGGGCGGATTTGGAGGCGGCCGAGTAGGGTTTGGAGTAGTAGGTTGTCCATGTTTCCGTTGAAGGAGCTCATGGTTGGTGCGTGTGGTGGCGAATCGATCTTCTTCGACCACTTTTTCGTCGTGGTTATCGTAGGGAGAGGCCACTCGGGTTTTAGAGATAGGAAAGGGTTTTTGTTCAACGAAGACTGTAATTACGAAAAAGATCAGTTTTAGTCTTTTAGATATAAACGCCGTAAGACAGTAATTTCAGAAAAAATGTAAGGCTAAAATGATACATGTTGTTGACTTGTAGGCCGAAATTTAATATTTTAAATTTTTCAAAAGCTTAAATAACCTATAAAATACATTAAAATGTTAAATAATTAGTTTATAGTTTTTTTATAAAATAATATTAAAATTAAAATAAAATAAGTAATATATTTTTATTTGTATTAATCGATACAAAATACTAAATAATAAAATAATAAAACTGATTCGTTTTAATTTAAAATTGAAAATACAATATTAACTGCAATATATTATAATTTCTCACCAGCAAATGTGAATTAGAGGAAACAAATACTAAGTGTTATTTATGAATTATGATATTAGGGATAGTGTATACTGTATATGCAAACTTTGAAGCATATAGAAATAGAGTATTTTGGTTGAATTGGAACTATCTCAATTTCGAACAGAAGAAACTTATTAATTTTGTCTCGCTAATTAGTTTATTCGATAATTAGTTCACTAATTAAGTTTCTATGTAGAAATTGGAGTATTATGTTAGTAAGAAGCATATTGAAGTAAAGTATTTTTTTTGTCATTTACGTAAAATTCAGAATCATATAGAAGCCAAAAAACAATAATCTACCATGGATTTAAGAAACGAAACACTTTCAACAATTTATCAATATGGGAAAAATTACTCAAGAATAAAAATGAAGAACAAACAAAATGGGTACAATACCAACTTTCTTAGTTTCTTTGACAATTTTTTCGGCATCATCTACCGGATTCAACAAAAGGACATACACAAATACATTCTTTTGAGAACCCTTAACATATATATATGTAAGTATTTATACTTTTGTATACACTTCACATCTGTCAAGAAAACAAATGTGAAAATGCACTTGTAATCTTTCTTTATTGCTTGGAGGTGGTGAAAGAGATCACCGTCTCAAGGTCTCCATGACGTAATCCGCATAGAGATCCCTACAATGTCACAAAAGATTACATTAACTGTAAGTCCATACTATATAGTATGAATTATTATATATCAGTCAGTCTCATAAAAGGCTTACATGGAATGCTGAACTGCTTCATAGGCTGCGGTAGCAGGAAGGAAGTCATTAACAGCTACTTCCTTGTTCTCGTTTTTCTTATCTGTCAGAAGAAGAATCCAAGGATATAAGTCTTTCATCTTATACGCAGGCGTCTGATAAGAACTTGTATGTATTATGAGTAAGAACCTCCCAACCACCCTCTCTTAGTCTCTACACGCAGAGTCTAAGCCTATTCTTGAATCCCACAATCTGAGATCTCAAGCCACAACTGATTCTAGCTGAATGACCAACAGAAACAACTAACGAGCCCCTTATATACTGAGACTCGTTTAAATCTGTTAACTAACCAACTAACTTGCCAGCTCAGCACTCCCGTGAGTCATTCCCTCGTTGATACGCCTCTGCCTCTTCGAGATATAAACTCTTGTTGGCATATCAGTTGTTTCATCAGCAATGCGGGGAAGTTGGTGTCATAGATCGTAATCTTAGAGGAGTGAATTCGCTTCCTCTTCCTGTCAAGTGCGATGTAATGCATGAGGGCATCCATCACCTGTGAAAGATAAAAAATGAAGGGGTTAACTTTCTCATTGTTGCTCAATCAGTAGCTCATCGTCCCTCGATAACGTCTCAGGTAATGGGGTGATTACCCGACCCTGTCCAATGACTGGTTTCAACTGTGAAACGTGAAACACCGGATGCACTTTCGATCCTTCCGGCAATCTTAGACGATACGCAACTTTACCTATCCGCTCCAACACCTCATAAGGTCCATAGAACCGTGCTGACAGCTTGTGACACAATCGTCTGCTCACTGATTGTTGTCGATAAGGTCGCAGTTTCAAATAAACCTTCATACTCACATCAAACTCCAATTCACGCCTTCGCTTATCTGCGTTATTCTTCATAACATCCTGCGCTCTTAACAGATGTTGTTTAACATCCTGCAGCATCATATCTCTGTCACGTAACATTGCTTCTAGCTCGAAATTCTTCGTAGATCCTTCCTCAAACCGTAACAATGCCGGTGGATCACGACCATATACCATCTTAAATGGAGTGCACTGCGTCGCCGTATGATAAGAAGTATTATACCATAGTTCAGCCCACACCAAATACTTGGACCACGTCTTTGGATGCACAGAAGCAAAACAACGCAGGTAAGTCTCTAGACAGCGATTCAGCACCTCGGTTTGACCGTCCGACTGAGGATGAAAAGCTGTACTGAAACGTAGAGTAGTACCCGCAGCTCTGAAACAATCTTTCCAAAAGGAACTAAGGAAGATCTTATCTCTATCAGAAATAATCGACCTTGGAAACCCATGCAGTTTTACCACCCCGTCAACAAACTTTTGAGCAACATCAGCCGCAGTGAACGGATGTTTAAACGAAATGAAATGGCTGTACTTACTCAATCGATCAACCACCACAAAGATCACATTCATTCCTCGAGATACTGGTAAACCCTCTATGAAATCCATAGAGATGTCTTCCCATATCTGGTTTGGGATATCAATAGGTTGCAACAATCCCGCAGGTGACAGAGTCGAATACTTGTGTGTCTGACAAATTTCACATGCAGCTACGTAATCCTGAACGTGCTTCCTCATCTTAGGCCAATAGAATGTTGCCTTAATCCTCTGCAACGTTTTTAAAACTCCTGAATGGCCCCCTAGCAGACTGTCGTGGCATTCACGTAAGATCATCGGGATATGCTTCGAATTTCCCGGTAAAAACAGACGCCCTTTATAGAATAATCTTCCTTGCACCAACGTAAACCCCACTTTAGGTGCTTGACCACTGCTTACTTTCGCAATGATCTGTTGAATGTTCACATCGTGATCAACCTCTGCATATATATCTTGAACTTGTAAAGACGAAGGTACCGTCAGTGACAAACAACGAGGTAATACTTCTGCGGCAGTGTAGTGAACAATGCGAGATAACCCATCCGCCACCCGATTCTCTGATCCCACTTTATACTCAATATCGAAGTCGTAACCCAATATACGCGTCAACCATCTCTGGTAGTCCAAGGTTACTTCTCGCTGCTCCAGTAAGTACTTGAGGCTCTGCTGATCTGTTCTTACTATAAACCGTCGCCCCAACAAATAATGCCTCCATTTCTGAATCGACAACACAATAGCCATTAACTCTCGCTCATATATTGGTTTCTGCATTTCTTTTTCTGTTAAAGCGTGGCTGAAATAGGCAATAGGATGCTTCTCTTGCATCAACACTGCGCCCAACCCATAACCAGACGCATCTGACTCAATTATGAACACCTTACAGAAGTCAGGAAGTGCTAAAACTGGAGTGGATGTCATCGCCTTCTTCAGCTTTTCAAACGCTAACAGTGTGTCTTGTAACCACTCAAACTTGTCCTTTTTTAGCAACTCAGTCAGTGGTCTGGCCAACATCCCATAGCTTTGTACAAACTTGCGATAGTACCCTGTTAAGCCCAAGAATCCCCTAACATCCTTCACTGTCCGTGGAATTGGCCATTTCACCACTGATTTTATCTTCTCTGGATCTGTTGATACTCCCTTCGCAGATATGCAATGCCCCAAATACTCAATCTGTTCTTGACCGAAAGCACACTTCTTTCTGTTAGCAAACAACCTGTGCTTTTCAAATACCTTCAACACTTCCCTAAGATGCGCCACATGCTCCTCCAATGACGAACTATACACCAGTATATCATCAAAGAACACCAACACAAACTTCCTTAAGTATGGTTGAAATAACTCGTTCATGAGAGACTGAAATGTAGCAGGAGCATTCATTAATCCAAATGGCATGACAGTGAATTCGTAGTGTCCCTCATGTGTTCTAAACGCAGTCTTCTCAATATCTTCTTCCTTCATCCTTATTTGATGATAACCTGATCTCAAATCCAGTTTTGAGAAGCACTTCGCACCATGAAGTTCATCCAATAGTTGATCTATCATGGGAATTGGATACTTATCTGAGATGGTAGCTTGATTCAACATTCTATAATCCACACAAAATCTCCAGCTGTTGTCCTTCTTCTTTACTAATAAAACAGGACTCGAGTATGGGCTGTGGCTTCGCCGAATTGTTCCTGAAGCTAGCATTTCTGTAACACTCTTCTCCATTACCTCCTTATGTACTTGGGGATATCGATACGGTCTTACTGAAATAGGACCACAACCTGGCTGCAAGATAATGCCGTGTTCCCTGCCACGTACTGGAGGAAGCTCTGTTGGTTCCCTAAAGACATGCTCAAACTCATTCAACAATTCTCTGAGTTGTGCTGGTACCTCAGACACAGGTTGTATCGTCTTCATTGTTTTCTCAATTGTTGGTAACGACTGATCCCCAATCAAAGTCACCTGTTGCCCTTGATAGTTAAACGTATACTCATGTTTCTCCCAATCTACTTGACATTTCCCCAGGGTTCGTAGCCAATACATTCCCAAAATGACATCAATATTACCCAACTCCAATACAATGAAGTCCGTAGTGAAAGACCAACCTTGGAGAGTTATTTGCACATTTCTACAAACTCCCACTCCACTCACGGAAACTCCTGTTCCCAACAACACTTCCAATCCTTTGCCCTCCTCTGTAATCAACTTCAGTTGAGCTGCTACCTTCGGCGAAATGAAGTTATGTGTAGCTCCACTATCCAACATTACCAGCATTACACGTTTCTTGATACTCCCTATCAACTTTGTTGTTGTTGGTGAATCTTTACCCAAAAAAGATTTCAAAGAAAGAGTTTTTAACTGAGGTTCCCAAATGATTTCCTCCGTCTCCCCATCCTTATCTTCCTGATCAATCAACTCCATCTCCATACCCTTCCATGTTGTCAAAACTCGTAAGGAAGCATTTGGACATACCCCATTCACCAAATGTTGTCTACTCCACTTTGCATCACATTTGAAACAGAGCCCCAATCGCCTTTTTTCAGCAATCTGCTCTTCTGAAAGACGTACTGCCGGCTTCACATTATTCTGCTGTGTTGGAGTTGTAGTTGTAGTAGATGGCATCGCTTGCTTCTGTTTCCAACTACTAGTAGGGACATAACTTGAATACGACTTCGAGGTCGTATTCACTGCTCCACCTCCCTTTACTTTCCTCAGTTTCACCTCCTTCTGTATAACACTAAACAACGAGCTATCTTCCATCTGATACGCTGTTGCAATCATATCAGGAAGGTCTACTGGTTTACACATTGTAACTACTTCTCTCATCTCTTCCGTAAGACCATTCATAAAGATCCCTTCCCGTTGTGTATCAGAGACCCCTGAAGCTTGTGTAGACAAATCCTCAAATTGATGAATATACTCTGAAACTGATCCAGTTTGTCGAACCGCGAAGAAAGGTTGACTAGGATCTCGCAGCTTCACTCGACTAAATCGAGCAATCAATCTTTGTTTGAATTCAATCCAAGTCTCAAAAGGTCGTCTCAAGATCTCGCTGTTAAACCAGCTCAGAACATCACCTTTCAAACTGACTGATACCAATCTCATCTTCGTCATCTCATCGTATTCACCCATGCGAAAGAATCTTTCTGCTACAGCGATCCAGCCATACGCATCCTCTCCATCGAAAATCGGAAGCTCAACGCGTTTCATCATCTCTCGATAGTCACTTAACGCGTTCGGAACCCTAACTTCTTCAATCCTAATACTACGGTCAGGTTCCGAGGTCGACGTATGTACCTGATTTGCGCTGGTCACCGGAATCTGATTTGGATCTGCAATCGTCGGAGCTACCGAGTTCTTCGTCAACAGATTGAATAACTCGGTGAACTTATCTTCCAATCCCGTCATCGATGCTCGTAACTGCATCGTTGATTCTTGTTGCTCGGCGTAGTTCGTCGCCACCGTCTGTGATAACGATTCTAACGTCGTCGCTCTCGTCATCTCTGGTTTCGCGATTAGTTCGATCCAGAACGCTCCTCACGCACCAATTTGATAAGAACTTATATGTATTATGAGTAAGAACCTCCCAACCACCCTCTCTTAGTCTCTACACCCAGAGTCTAAGCCTATTCTTGAATCCCACAATCTGAGATCTCAAGCCACAACTGATTCTAGCTGAATGACCAACAGAAACAACTAACGAGCCCCTTATATACTGAGACTCGTTTAAATCTGTTAACTAACCAACTAACTTGCCAGCTCAGCACTCCCGTGAGTCATTCCCTCGTTGATACGCCTCTGCCTCTTCGAGATATAAACTCTTGTTGGCATATCAGCGTCATGGGCAATACGGCTTACGGTTTAGTTTTGATTCACCCCTAATCTCATGTCATTCCTAGACAAATAAAGTTGAACGAAGATGAAGAAAGAGCACTCACAGTCTTCAAAGAAACGACGAATCTCAGCCAGACGATGAGGTGGAAGCTCCTTGATGTCATTGTAATGACGATACTCAGGATCGTCAGCGCAGACAGCAATGATCTTGTCGTCTTTCTCACCCTATTAAAAACCATAAAAGCATCTACTTTCAGTATCTTTTCGTTCTATAAGAATATAGATGAGTCAAGGATGTTAAATTTTATAAACCTGATCGATCATTGGCATAAGACCGATAGCCTTGGCCCGAAGAAAGCATCCTGGGATCACCGGCTCCTGCAGAATAAATACAATATATGATTCACATGGCATGTGTTTTGTATTGGTCAAACAAAACAGACTGAGAAGAAGCTGGTTGAGATGCTTTAGCGAATAGCAACTGTAAAGCTGCTTTTCTAATTCAATTTCAGCGGACCTAAGAGAACTGATTAGTGAGACACCTTTATAAGCCTAGCTTTCACTAAATGATCTCTAACAGACTCAACAACATCTCTAATCTGCTACATTAAGTCCTAGGCTAGATGGAGTAGGGCCTCTATCTAAAATTGAAGCTGGCCAACTTCTTAAAAGCTTATCAGATACACAAATGAAACAATAAACATTATGTGATGAACTGTCTACTTCTCAACATTTCATTGCAACATCAAAAAGAAAGATTACCTGCATGATGACAAGAACATCAATAGGGTCATTGTCCTCACAAAGGGTACGCGGAATGAACCCATAGTTATGTGGGTACACAACAGATGAGTAAAGAATACGGTCCACCTGAAAAATAATAATGTAACCTCGGTGACGTCTTTAAACAGTGAAAGGGACAGCAAAGAAAGCTCTATTGCAATGAAGTTTATACCTTGATGAGACCCGTAGTTTTGTCGAGTTCATACTTCACCTTGCTCCCCTTCCCTATCTCAACCACCTGCAATAGTGCAATTCCCAAATAAATATCTCAACGACTAAACTCATAAACGGGTTTCCTAATCAGGCAATAGACATCATATAATATTATGTTACAGATACGTTATTTCTGTAGAAGCAGTAAAACAAGCGCAAAATCTCCAAATAACCACAATGCCATTCTTTTGTGACAATCTAACCATCAATCTTTAAAGCTTTTGTTGCCTAAATATCAAGAATTGTACCAAAATAACTTACACAGTTGAAGATCACTGGAGCTTCAGGTCCTATAAAACAAACCAAAATGCATAGAGTTAATATTAGAAGCCAAAAGTATTCATTTTTAAACCTGAAAATAAAAATAAAAAGGAAACGGTTACGTTATAGCGTTACCTATCTCAAGATCATGCCATGGGTGTGCAGCAACTGATCTATGGGTCAAGGACGAAAGTATCCTCTCATTAAGAGGAGGAACTGAAGCCTGTTTCTCAGCATAGTTCTTGGTGGTAACAATCTCAATCGGTGGAGCCATATCTGCAAAAGCATATGACCAACACAAACTCTGGTGATCAGTCTTTACAAATGTAATATACTAAAGATCCAATCTTTACATATGTTGATGAGTTATATACCAAAGATCTACCACGTCTCGAAAATTGAATACAAAACGCAATGCTTGACACAAGATACAAAATCATCTTTTTATAAAGAAAAGTTACAGAAACGCCCAAGAAACGCATAGGTTTCGTTTTGTTTTTGCAGCAGTTCATGGATCTTTAAATGTATCTACCGACAAAACCGTTCTCAAGATTTTTTTTATTTTTTTTTGAAACACAATCAGCGGAAGTTCGAAACCCAACTCAGATGACAGATCTACAGGTCACAAGTCACTCATCTCATGGCTTAAGACACTCAAATCCTAGAAACCTAATGAGGATGAAGAAACAAATCCGATTAAAAGACATTTCGAAGTCCGTACATGAGCGTAACGACGAATCGAAAAGAGTGTTGCAAGAAATGAAAACACAGGCACAGATCTCGAGAAGAACAAACTCAAGAAGCAACGATGCAGAGAGAGAGAGAAAGAGAGTAGAGGAAAGCTAAAGGAGAATGTTGCTGTAAACTATATGCGTTCCCGCTCTCTCTCTCGCTCTGCTTCTCTGCTATTTGAAGGCTCCAGTTTTTTAATAAAAGGAATATAATAAACCCGTGGAAAGTTAATAAAGAGCTATATTAAATTTAGAAATGTATCTCTTTTAACTTTGAAAACTAAAATCGAATATGTCCCGACGCGAAAGTGGACACGTGTTAATATGTTATTGTATGCCTAGAGAGAGACATAGACGGAATTCCTAACGGCGTGGGGTCTCGAGGTAAGGTTTGATACACGTTAAACGTGAGAGTCTCCACTCTCCAAATTCTGATTGCGAGGAGTCCACGTTAAGTCTCCGTTAATCACTGTTGATTGGAGGAATTAGGAATATGCTCAAGGAGCGAGGAATATAGCAAAGATTGGGTGTTGGCGAGTGCACGGAAACTTCGTGTAGGTGTTTAGACAAGCAATTTATTTGTCGGTGGGGCAATTAAAAGAAAAGGATATGTTAGTCTTTCGAGTGAATATTCGTTTTCCTTTACTTTGCATGTCTAATCCAGAATTGGTCGTGGCTAATGTTATTTGGATAACAAGTATTATTAGAAATCTATTTGTCTTCTAAAATCCTTACACATTCAAGCATTTGAACTTAAGGTATTCGGTAGCAGGATTATAGCATTAAGATATTACAATGATTTTTTTTTTTTTGGTAAAAATGAATTTATTTATTTTATTTTTATTTTTATTATTTTTTTAAGTTCTTCAAGATGGATTATTTTCTTATGATTATTATTCTAAGTTAAAGTTAATTCCACAAATATACACGTGCGTTCACACGTAGATACAATCTTCGATTTTACTAATATCAATTGGTGTCGGTGTGTGCCTTGTGGGATGATATGTTTTGACCTTTTGTCTCGTAAAAGTTGAATCATCGTTTTATTTTTGCCTAAGAATTGGGGATAAACTATCCAAAACAATTTGATAAGCGGGTAAAGTGGACTTAAATGAAATAAACAATCACATGCCGCGTAATAATTGCAATCTGTTATAAGATAAGCATTGAAATGATCATCCACTTATTTACCAAACTCAAGCATTATGATCATCCACCCCTTTACCAACTCAAGCACTATGATCATCTACTCATCAAACACTATGATCACTCACTCATTTACCAAATTAAGCACCATCTTTGTTATTTTATGTATTGTTGTTCACTATAAATACCATCACTCATCTCACTCTTTTGTACACCAAAAACAAGAACAAGAGTTTATAATCAAAGAATCATTACATCTTCTTCTTCTTCCTTATAATAAACTCTCTCCCTTATACTAGTGTTATTTGCTTCCTACGGGTATTAAATTCTACTCTTATTTAAATTTCTCGATACTATAAATTATAAGTTATTTCATAACACGTTATCAGCACGATCGTTCTGCAATTCGGTAAAATTTATTGTATCATATATACTCTGCTATAATGGTCGGTATACCG
>NC_027751.1:31634213-31649463 GCF_000695525.1 Brassica oleracea var. oleracea
TCACTATAAATACCATCACTCATCTCACTCTTTTGTACACCAAAAACAAGAACAAGAGTTTATAATCAAAGAATCATTACATCTTCTTCTTCTTCCTTATAATAAACTCTCTCCCTTATACTAGTGTTATTTGCTTCCTACGGGTATTAAATTCTACTCTTATTTAAATTTCTCGATACTATAAATTATAAGTTATTTCATAACACAATCTACATTCAAAACAAATACTATATGATCTAACCCTTTTGATATCTCTAGGGAAATATGTTTATTAAAGCTAGCTTTCCTTAATTGTCAATGGAAACACTCTTCGAATCCATTTATTAAAGGGAACTTGGATCATGTGATTTTGAAAAGACGAGATTCTTATTGGCTGTGGGCAGTGTATCTTTGGTGGACCTGTCCGCAGGGGATGATCGGTGGATGGGGTTGAGTAACGAATGCTCCACCCATGCAGTGGATATAGATGCTACGTAGGATAATGGTAAGGATTTTCCTATCTACGCTTTTATTCGTCGGATGGTTATTTCCTTCACGCCGAAGACAAATAAAAGTTTAATGTATCTTTACCGATTTGTCAAATCGCCACGCTTTTCACCTTTGCGTCCCCTTGGAGTTAGTGGGAGGATTCTCCTCGTTCGACTTTTTGTTGATCTACGAGTGAAGATATTGGAACGTTTAAATGTATTTATAAGACAAATTTGAATGTAGAACTACTACTTGCTCAAACGTACAAGTACCCAAACAATAGTTACAAAACGATACACTGTCTTGTCTCCCATATGATTACATTATTTCAATACACATGATGTGAATATAAATATACTCATGATTTTGTGAATATAAATATATATACTCATGATTTTGTGAATCAATAAGAATATCATATATATCCATCTGCTTTTTGTTTGTTTTGGTTTATATATACTTTTGGTGGTATTAGAGTACTGATATCCCATTATATGGCTTGTTAATAATTAAGTAGGCCAGAGTCTTTAAACTATTGGACGTGAATAGTACCACCAAAACAATCAAAGCAGCAGGCGATGCAAAATTTGCCACCACCGGTCTGTGTCACAACACAACGCAATCATATGGTCAAGTTAAAACTGAAACGCAAGTGTTGTTGAATGGTATCAATTATGAATGGTATCAATTATGAACGTTTTGACAAACTGATTAGAATGCTCTCAAGCCTGAATCGAACTTTTGCTGCATTCATGCAAAAACCTAAGTTCATGCACAGGGTCCTGCCTGAATACAAACCAATGAAGCATATGATTGGGGTTTTGAAAAACTATATTATTACTAGAAGTCAATTCTGAACAAAAAAATCTAAAGAGTTAATTGGCGTGTTTATGCACGGAGCTGACCATAATTGACATTTTACCATATGATTTTGACAAAAATATTTTCGTGACGATATTGCCCCTGTATGTAGCTATGTAGGTTGGTCAATTCTTGTGTCAGATTACTATTGTCATGTGTCAGCTTACTGCTATCGTGTGTCAATTTGCTGCTTTTTACTCCTTGAAACCAGCAAATTGATATATCTCACTATATAACAATTTTCCTTTTTTTCATTTAATAGTCAATTATTTGGTTTTGAAACAGATTTATCATATGAATTTTTCTGATATCTCTATATTCTTGCTAAAACTTTTTATATGAGATCAATCCCAAAATTTAAACGAAACACAATTTTTTTTTTGCGTTATAAAACATATGTTTTATGTGAGTATTTCACATTTGGATATTAAAACATAGAAAAAGTACTTCTCTTGAATGCTTCATATTTTTCTTAATTCATAATAATACACCGCACATACTGGTGAACCATTTTCTTTGTTACAAACATTTAAATCTTCACTATTAAAACTGTTAAAAAATAATAATAAAATTTAACGTATTACATTGATAGATAGCTGATAATAAATTACAATATCCAAATATGATTTATATTCTGATGAAAAACAACATGAGAATAACAGCTAATATATATGTTATCGTGTAAAACAAAGTATTATATACTCCCTCCGTTTCATATTGTAAGTAGTTTTAGAGAAATGTTTTTGTTTCAAAATGTAAGTAGTTTTCGTATTTCTAGGTAACTTTTACATTTATTGAATACAGTGTGACCAATCAAATTAAATAGACTTATTTTTATTGGTTAAATTATATTTAACCTATTTATTATAAAATACTTTTTAAAAATATAATAATTTTCTTAATCTTCGTGCTTTTAGCCAAAACTACTTATATTATGAAACGGAGGGAGTATATGTTAATATGTATAATTAATATATGTGTTACATGTAAAGTGAGAGCTAATATCTATGTTAACAGATATTCTAACTTTTTAAATGATACATCAATTATTAACAACCTACAATAAAGATTATTTGCATGTTAACTGATAAATAGTTTGGCAGTTTATACATTGTTTTGGTACATGGTTTATTGGCATATAAATTGGTTGATATAGCGGCTGTTAGTTAATATATTATTTGATCAATTGTTTGGTAGTTGTTAAATTATTTTGTTACTCGATCTATGTTTTATTAGCTGATGCATAATTTGATACCAAATTAATGATAAATGGTTAGTAAGATGTTACAAAGATTTGTATTTAAATGAATGGTTAGTAAGATGTTACAAAGATTTGTATTTAAATGATACATGGTTTGTATATAACTTCACATATAAAAAACAGTTAACTTCAGATATTTTAAAAACAGTTAACAGTTACATTCATACTTAGTCGTACATGGTTTATTGGCAGATAAATAGGTTGATATATGAGCTGTTAGTTAATATATTATTTGATAAATTGTTTGGTAGTTGTTAAATTATTTTGTTACTTGATATATGTTTTGTTAGCCGATACATAATTTGATACTCAATTAATGATAAAATGGTTAGTAAGATGTTACAAAGATTTGTATTTAAATGATACATGGTTTGTATATAACTTCACATATAAAAAACAGTTAACTTCAGATATTTTAAAAACAATTAACAGTTACATTTATACTTAGTCGTCACATATATTTATTACCGTTAACAACAAGATTGCATTACCATGAATTCACTCATAGAAAGCATCCTTGAGTTTTTAGATGACCATGTGCCTCCGTCTACACTCATAGGATTTATCTCAGTTATCCTCTGTGGTGCATACGCCCATAAGAACTTCATCGCTAGCCTGCACCCAACCATGATCCTTCGTACCTAATACAATCAAATATTTTCTTAACTGTTAACTAAATATTTCTTCATCGTTCTTAACTTTTGTATGGTCGACTTGCAATCTTCATGACCCTTGATGAACCCTCTCTCATTCACCGATCATCAGACGCACAAGATGTCCCATTTTTCTTCTTCTCCTTCCTATTTATTATCTAACAAAATCAAAGAAAGATTTTTGCTTTATCAGTTAAGTTCTTTAATTGTTGCTTGATAAACATCGACAATAGCAGTCACAAACAAAATTATCGCTAACAAATATTTTAGCAACGAAACCTTTTGTTTAGCAGCCGCAACCCTTATCTTCTTCAACACCACAATCACGTTTATCTTTTATTTCGATTCTTGTTTGTGTAACACTTCCATTACATACCTGAAGAAGGTCAAAAATTATGAATTTGACTTAATTGTTAATTGTATTAAAATCAAAAGCAAACCTGTTTATCATTATTGTTGTCGTCACTAGCGTTGTAAAAAGTAGAAGATGAAGCAAGGTAAGAAGAGTGGGATGAACAAAGGAGATTCATTGGCTTTCTCCTCCTCCTTCCACCTTCTCTTGATGTGCTCCGCCAAAATCCATCTTCTTCTTCTCTTCAAAACGAACAACTTTCTAATGAAATTACTTCATTTTCACAAAGTTCTCATCTTCAAAATCACTATTTTTTTCCTTAAAATCTTGACATTAAAACCTGATTTCGTCATTGGAGATGCATAATCAAAATTCCTGATTTTTTAACTTAAAATCAAAAAAAAAATCTAAGAATGTGATGTTTTTTAGGGGATTGATGTAGTTAATTGTAATGTTTCTTTCTATCAAGGAGAATGCTTTTAAGTGATGGGAGTTATCAAAGAAAGAGATGGAGCAGAGAGAGACTTTTACGGGAAGAGTGTGGTGTGAACCTGACAGATGCGCAGACCTAAAGGGCTCCTATATAATCTAGTTTCGTCCGAAGGGAGGGGTGTTTTCGTCTTTTCCGATACCAAAAAGTAAGACAAAGCCTCTTTATGTTCCATCATGTGTAAATCTCTAATATCACTCTAAGATATGTATAATTAACTAAATATCTCAAATCTAAATACTTAATAAATAAATATTTAAATAAATAAAAATCTAAAAAAATAAATTTTTTTTTTTCGAATAAAACTATTTCGAAATTCAAACCCTAAACCCTAAAACTCAACTCTGAACCCTAAACCATCAATCCTAAACCCTATTTCTTTTTTGAAATACGAACCCTAAACCCTAAACCCTAAACCATCAATCCTAAACCCTATTTTTTTTAAATACGAACCCTAAACCCTAAAACGTCAACTCTAAACCCTAAACCCTGAAACATCAACTCTAAACCCTAAACCCTAAACCTTCAACTCTAAACCCTAAAACATCAACTTTAAACCCTAAACTCTAAACTTTAACTCTAAACCCTAAACCATCAACACTTAACCCTAAACTATCAACACTTAACCCTAAACCCTAAAAAGTAAACTCTAAACCCTAAACCCTAAAAAATTAACCCTAAACCTTAAAACATCAACTCTAAACCCTAAAACCTAAACCTTCAGCTCTAAATCCTAAACCCTAAACCCTAAATCCTAAACCTTAAAACCCTAGAGTTGATGTTTTAGGGTTTAGATTTGAAGGTTTAGGATTTTAGGGTTTAGGGTTTATGTTTAGGGTTTAGAGCTGAAGGTTTAGGGTTTAGATTTGATGGTTTAGGGTTTTAGGGTTTAGGGTTTGAATTTTTTTAAAAATATAAGGTTTAGGGTTTAGGGTTTACGTTTAGGGTTTAGAGTTGATGTTTTAGGGTTTAGATTTGAAGGTTTAGAGTTAAGGGTTTAGAGTTGATGTTTCGGGGTTTATGGTTTAGTGTTGATGTTTCATGGTTTAGGGTTGATGATTTAGGGTTAAGTGTTGATGTTTTAAGTTTAGATTTAGGGTTTAGGGTTTACGAATTTTTCTAAGACAGTATTAATAATTTACATTTCTGGAACACCTCTAATAGAGAGACAAAGGGTTATAACTTGAACCCCCCTTTTTCTGAACGGAATTTTCGGGAAATGCAAAACGATGCAAGACTCAACCGTGCTAACCTTGGTATGGAAGTTATGCGATCGAATCCTTTCTAAAACGGATTACTAATCCTTAAGTACCGTTCGAGCCTTTTTTTCATGCTTTTCCCGGGGGTCTGGATATTTAGAGTTGATGTTTTAGGGTTTAGATTTGAAGGTTTAGGGTTTATGTTTTAGGGTTTACAGTTTAGGGTTTAGGGTTTAGAGTTTAGAGTTGATGTTTCGGGGTTTAGGGTTTAGAGTTGATGTTTTGTGGTTTAGGGTTTAAAGTTGATGTTTTAAGTTTAGATTTGTTAAGCATATGTTTTTTTTTGTCAAAGTTAATCAAAAGGTTATAAATGTCTTTTACCCTTCATTAAAGAAGAGGGTAAAAGTGATTAGTGTAAACATGAAAAGTGGTACTTTGAAAATGATATTTTTGGCAATTTCCCAAGGTTTAAAGGCTTCTACAACTAGATATGAGGTTTGAATCCCACACTATACAATTTTTTGCAGATTGCACATTACAGGAGGTCCATGTTTCAATTCCCGGAGAATGCGATTTATTAAACAATTATGCAGACTACATAAGACGAAAAAAATGTTTACAAGGGATCTTCAACATGGTGCAAGTAAATCCGGCCAGACGTGGATCGTCATAGGACAGCTCATGAGATGCAGTTAGGCGTAGATCCTCATAAGGCAGGTAGTATTGTCGGTTGTCGAATCGTCTGTGTAATATTTCTCATAATTGTAATATCATAATAAATCAGCGTTAAAAAAATTATTAAAACTGAAGTATAATTTTTAATCTATACTATTAAAGCAGAATCTTTCTTATGATTATGCCCCTGACTTTTCCAATTAATTACAAAAAATTCTACACCTTTTTCAAATTTTTAAATGGTTTTCGAAAATTGAAAGCCCGACAAATTAGAAAGTAGCATGTTTCTGTCCAACTAAACAAAATAACCCAATAATTTAAACAATATATCCATCATTTTTTATGCCAATTTCGTTTATGTTTACTAACCCATCCGTATATGTTTTTGTTCTAACCATATACCCTAAAATTCTATTTAAGCCCTAACTCTATTCAAACCCTATTAACACCATCAAAAACCCGTTGTCCAAAAAACTATACCAAATATATTGGAGTTCACTATAATGCCTATGTCTTATTTAAAATTTTCTTATATGAAGTTGCCGAAATATATTAATCTTTCAATAATATTAATTATACTATTATAGTATAGGGTTAGCATATTTCGAAATCATTCGTTTTCAATGTTATTGACCTTTTAAACAACCAATAATATTTAAATATTTATTTTACCAAATTTGGTATATAAATATAAACATAAAACATAATAAATAGAAACTCATAAATTTTTTGGATTAAAATCAAATAAATTTCAAGAATATTCTCTATAACATCCATTTTCGTAATTGCTACATACAATAAATTCAAAAAAATAATATATAGAAACAATATTTTCCGATTTAACTAAATTAACTTAACGAACACGCAGAGAATATATTCTGTTTGACATGGTAACTTAATTTTCCGAATACCAATATTAAAAGATAGAGATATTTGATAATAAAGAGAGGACCCCCCAACTTATTTGTTATTCTTTGCTATATTATTTATACCTTAAATAAATAGATATGTAAATAAAATAATTTTCAAAATATTTCTCCCATTGTATTATATTGGTGATTCACAGTATGGGGATTTTTTTTTTATTTTACCTTAATTATTTGAAATGATTTAAAACATAAATGTAACCAGAACCGAAAAATTCGAAATTTTTATATATCCATACCACACAAAATATCAAAATATTCAATCACTTTAACCAAAACTTAACTTCATATATAACCAGATATATTTCTAAACCAAAAACCACAGCCAAACTGATATCGAAAACCAATAAAAACAAATTAGAGTCAAAACGAAAACCAAAAACATTTATGGCGAAACAAATTAGTTAACAAACAGTTATATCAATAAATTTATCAACAAATATACTTCCGCGCTTTCGAAGCGCGGATCAAAATCTAGTTAACCCTTAATTCAGCTTTATAATTACAAGTTAATGCTACTACATTTAAAACAAATAATTAATTTAAATTGCAACTACTACATTAATCATTTACATTTTGCCGGAGAGTTCACTTACCAAAGCTTAATATTTACGTTTAATGTTTTATACATATATCTTACTACATTAATCATTTGAATTAAAATTTATCAAGGCCAGAAACGGTCAAATGTTAATGAGTCTGACTACTTTAACGTACTAAGAGCCTGACAAGTTTTCCCGCTACGACCCGCAAACGCAGCTTTTGCAGTTGGTAGCGGTTAACAACGTTTCGAAACAATCATACAAACCATTACAAATCGATTCAAACCGTTCTGAACCTCTTAAAATCAAAATCTGGTTCCAACTAGCGTTTGCGGTTGCGGGCGGCTGCAGGTGAAAAAATAAATATAAAATTATTTTAAAATGGAAATATTATAACTAAAAATATATACATATTTTATACTAGGTGATTTTCCCGTGTTCATGCACGGGTATAAATAATTTTAAAGTAAATATATTATAATAATTGATTGCTACTTACTTTTAATTTTAAATTAATTTATATTTACACGCATCATTTATATTAATAAATATTATGTTACTTTAATTATACATATGATTTTATATATGTTATATTTAATCGATTTTGTTGTTTTTGAGTCGATTTAGTTATCATTTGGGTAAATTGGATTGCATCTATGAATTCAACTGTAATATTTGTATTCCATATATTAAAATTTTGGTTAATTTCTTATTTGCATTTAAGTGGTTGTTGTCTTAGATATGTGAATATGTTTTATGAAGATTATGTATAACTTAAGATATATTGTGCTTAGAATGAAATAAATAAAATAAACTAAAGTGTCTGATTCCAAATTACATAAATTAATATAACGAAACGATAATATTCTGAAGTCTCATGCATATATATAAATTTTACAAAAGAACTAAATTGTAACAATTTGTTAATATTCTATTTTCATTTTAATATGCTTTGAGTTGTCCTGTGATTTATATTTATAAAATAAATTACTATTCTTATAAAATTATATACTCTTATCGTAGTTAAATCTATGATTTTAGATGGATTAGTCGAATCACTCATGTTGTGAGTATATTGAGTTACATATATTCTTTCAAATTCAAAATTAAGTATAATTATTGTTTATTATAATTAAGTCAAATGTGCATGTATTTTCATAATATTTATCAAATTATATGCTGATGTTTGTAAGGAAAATATTAGAAACTAAAGCGATGATCAATAGGAAGTTACATGCGTAAGTAGCTGATACATTTTTGAAATCTCATGAGTACATATCAATATTTACAATAATTAAAATATTTTATAAATTCTAAATAACTTTACGCCTTTGATTTATTGATTGGAGACTAAAATTTATTTTAAATAATCTTAAAAATGAGAATTCAGATTTGCTTTGGTATTTTGATTATGGTTCTATTAAGTTACAAACATAAAAACATAAAATTTAAAAGCAAATTTAATATTAAGAAAAATAACTTCAATAATGATAAAATATAATATATCTACCTCATTAAACTATTTTGTAACTATTTGATCAAACGATGTTTATTTTGAAAATTATTTTTAGTTTTTTTAATATCTCTTAAAAATAAGCAATAAAAAAAAATGTGATTGTATTTAAAAACAATATTATATAAGTAAAATATAATTTATCGATATTTTTTTTCTGTAATTGAAAGATATTATAGTCAGCTAAATATATGAAAAATAAATAAAACATTTGAATATTACTAATTATAAACTATTTTTAGACAATTAAACATATATCAGTTTATGTTTTTATGTAATCATCTAAGAAAATATATAGATATATAAAAATATTTTTATTAGTTTGAATTGTTTTTATTATTTAAAATTATGTTTTAATAGAAATAATATTTTTTTTTCTAATATGAGGATTATCTGTGTAAATTGTTTTTAATGAAATCACATTATATAGATATTTATAATTTTTATCTAAGAAAACATAGATATAAAAAAAGTATTTTATTACTTCAAAATAATATTTTATGTTATTTAAAAATATTTTTTAAATATAATATTACTATTTTGTGAACTTTCCTTTTATTATGAAATCATATTATATATACATATATTTTCGTTTTTCAATTTTTTTTTTAACTTTATAAACATTTTCCTTTTATATTATATGTGTAAATTTTTCGGAAATATTTTAAAAGGAAACTAAATAAAATAAATAAATAATAGTATTTTGAATGTAAATTAATTCATTAAGGGTATCAGTGTAATCAACCATCGTGAGAGTTAATGTGTGAGCGACACATAGAAAACTGACTTCTCAAATAATATTATAGAGATATTAATTAAAATTCACGAACAGTATCATAATTTGTTTTATAAAAACTTTAAACTAACTATTTATTAGAATTTTTAAACATTAATATACACACATATATAAAGATATACAGATATATAAAACGAAATAAAATATTTTTTTAAAAGTTTTAATATAAATCTTCAAAACAAATTTTATTAAAATTATAATTTTCAACTAATTTAATTTTTTATATATAAACATAATATTTTTATTAATCATATTATATTGATAATTATTATATTTTATTACAATAGTATTTTTCTTTATATTTTTATAATGTTATAATTTGTTAATATGGATAATTTATTATTAAACCGCTGCAATATCTTATAATCAATCAGTCACAAATATTCCGTAACGCAATAATTTTCAAACGTTGTGCCAGTCATACAAAACACTTGAAACCGCAAGCACTCGAATCCGCAAACTCCCGCATCCGCAACCGTAACCAATGCGTTTAAAACCAGTCGGGCCCAAATCAACTGTGGTTACAATCTTCAAATTTTGGTGGTAATAGTCTCGACCATTTGTTGAAATGTCAGTTAATCAAACCAGAAATATAATATTACACTAAAAAGATCTAATTAAATAGAACTATATTTGTTTGTTTCTAAACCAGTTAGTTCGGTTTACATCTAGATCACAAGATGGTATTTTTAAATATTAGTTAGATACGATCTCAATAACAAGTTTGAAATTAGTAATATAATTCTAATCATTCAGAATAAACTTGGTCATTGAACACTTATTACAACTGATTTTTCAAAAGTTTTCCATATTGATACGTCACATAAAACTTAATTATTAGATATATTTTGTTATAATAAACAGTGATTCACTCCTAAACTAACTTTCTTAACTATCTTCTCTAAAACAAACGTTAACTAATTTAACCTTCCAAAAGAGAATTACCAATGGTTTATGAGTAAATACAAATCGATTATATGGAAATGACTAATCAACCGTGATTCTCTTGAAATATATCTCAGCATTAATCTATCTATACTATTATAACAGAATCCTTAATAGGATTCTTCCCTTATTTTTCGAGTTATCTACATTGTTATGTCATTCCCTTATTTGCATTTTTTAAAATAATTTTCACCACATATTACTCAGCCAATTAGATGATTTCATCCTCTATATATTAATTGAGAAACCTTACAACTTATTTTTGTAGTCACGTGTCATCACTAAGATGATTATTATAATCCTTATAAATATATGTTGGTCCATCTAAACATATATTATACTTTTATTGAATTAACTATCATATTGGTTAGTAGTGTACAAAATAATTTTCTCTATGATTTCCTTAAATAAAATCTACGTAATTACCTAATATGATTAACATTTATATGACAATTAATGATTATTAATCCCCTATGTATTAATTTAGAAACATCACAACTTCTTTTTGTACCCACATGTCATCACTAAAATGATTTTTAAAATCCTTAAGAAAATAGGTTGGTCCATCTAAACATATATTATACTTTTATTGAATTAATTATCAAATTAGTTAGTAGTGTATACAAAAATATTCTATATTATTTCCTTAAATAAAAGGTACAAAATTACCTAATATGATTAACATATATATGATAATTAATGATTATTAATAATAAAGATTTGATAACAATTTTTGTATGCTTCTTATTTTTTGTTTATTTTTATACTATTAAAAGAAATTTAAAAATCATATTAACTATATAATAAAAAATTAGATTTTTTTCTTATATGTTATATTTTGAATTTTTTAAACAACTATAAATTACAAAAAATGTTAAAAGTCCCACAAAAGTTTTGGGATCAATGGTTTAACCTTTTTCTGTTATAATAAGATACAAACGATCCGCCTCGAATCAAAACGTTCTTTTTTTTCTTTCTAAAAACGATTTTTCTTCTCTTATGAAATTGATAGTTTGTGAGAGGAATGAAATAATTCGACTATCTACATATTTGATTTCCAGCAACTGATCTTTCTATCTTTCTGCTCCATCCTTCTTCTAAAACTGCTATCCTTTCGGATTGACTCCCTGCTCATAAGAATAAAAAGGACAATCAGACCATTTGTAAAATCTTAGACCATTTGTAAAATCTGTCCTTTGGCTAAACAAAAACACTTACCTTTTCAATCTCATAATAACATTTGATGAACCTTTTGATCTGATTCATTGTATGAATATGAAGTCTCATCTAATAGATATTCATATTATATATATTGATATCGTTTAAATTAAACTATATACCATAAAAATACATAATTATGTTAGTTTCAAAATATGCATTGAAAGGTATCGAGACTTTAATGTTTTAACTTTTTGAAATTTGTGTTGAAAAATCTCACGTTGAAAATTTTGTGATTAATGGTTTAATTTTTCTTGTTACAGAAAATATACAAATGTTAATAAATTCATATGAGTAGCAAATCTCAATAATAAATATTTATATTAAAGATATCCTATATATACGTCAATATCATTGAAATTTAATTATATACTATATAAAATAAATAAAATGATGGTTTTAATTTATTTACCAAAAAATTATTGTAAATAAATAAGTGATATTGTTTTGATTTATGTGTTTACTCTAATTTAAATATATACATAATACATACGTAAATGAATACAAAATAAATAATAATATATAAAATATATAAAAATTATTTGTATACATAATGTTTATCCCGCGTTTGCACGGATCTTAACCTAGTTTTAAACTATTTCGAAATCCTAAAGAAAATAAAAGCCAATCGAATAAGACAAAACTCTAACCATATACATGAGAAAGCACATGGCGAGAATGATAAATGAACAATCCGTTCTCTCTTCTATGGTATATAGTACCAGTCCGGTTATGAATCGATGCAATATCAGCAAGATGGTTATGCGCTTGGACCTGAATCTAACTCCCTTGGAGAATGATCTTGTATACATAAGAATTTGGTTCCACATATTGATTTGAAGTTTGTAAACTATACGTGAAGGAATGACATTAACGTTACTAAATATCGTAGGATCAATATATTATTACCTAAAATCATTGTTAGTTTATGTATAGGTATATTGACCAACCAAAACTATGAAGGGGATTTTGCTTCTACCAATACTGAACGAGATTGAAAGAATTTTGGTCCAAAGTAATTATTATTCTACTGTTTCTGCTTTAACACATTTAATCTAATTCAAAATACAGTGAAATGAAACATCAACTATGAAATTGTCTAATGAACGGAATCTATGGAAACTAATCAAAAAATAAATTTTATATCGCTAACTTTACTTTCATTTTTTAAAAATATTTTAACAAGTGGTGGAGATAACATATCGAAAATGTTAGCTTTAGGTGCCAGTACTTTTATCTTTTCTAAAACAATCACACTAAAATTTAGCCTTCAGTTTCAAACGAATATGGTCACCATAAGAAAGAAATTTATAGGATAATAATTAATTTTCTTTATTTTTAAAATATGAAGAAAAATATATCTGGAAAAATATTGATAACATTTGAAACACATGCTCGAAATTATTTGTTATCAACCCATGATAATTAATAAAAGGATTAGTTTTATCTATAACATGCACAAAAATGCAATTATTATTTATATTTTCCAAGATTTCTTAAATGAATTGTATGCTATTTTATATGCTACTAGGAGTATGCCGGCGCGTCGGTTTTGTACGTTGGGTTGTCTAATAAGCTGAAAAAGTCATCTCTGATTGAATTTGTAATTCATGTTAAGTTGATGTATGTATAAGTTGCTTGGAAACGCAATATATGATTGATTTTGGAGGTTGCTGGTGTTCAATAGAACCATCTAATAATACTCCCCAAATTCTCCAAGCTCTTTAGTTTTTTTTAACAGTTTAGAAAACATTTATTTGTTTTAGAAAAAAAAAACAATTATCAAGCTTACCAACGTTAGGTTTTTTATTTAATGGCAGTTTTGTAGTAAGATTTCTGGGGCATGATTTGAGTCACATAATTGATAAGTTTGGAGTTTTGATTATTCGGAGGATCTAGTCTTAGTTTGAAAGTTTTCTTCATCCTTTTGTAATTTTGATTTTAGAAAAGCTCCGATTGTATGTTAGAGATCTAGATTAAACGTACGTAGGAGAGCTTAGAAGAAGGTTCTGATATTGTGGTTTGAGTCTTGATTTTGAAGATGGGAGAGATGAAGTTGGATTTTTTTATTTAATCGTATATGCCTCAATGATTCTCTGAGCAGTATCACAATAATGGAAAATGATTAAGCTTAGCGTATATGAAGGAGAATTAGAAATTTATTGGCTTGTATATCAGAATATTTTGTTATGTTAGTGGAAGGAAACAACATTAACTTCCTCGGTTTGATTTGCCAAAACGGTGGCGTTGAAATCGACACGTGGCGAGAAAGCCCCCCCCTCTCCAGAGTGACGTGGACGCCTGAGAAGGCAGATACTTCAACTTTATATATATAGATTTAACTGAATTATATGCTATTTCAATACATTACGTTAAATAAATCGTATGCTATTAAAAGTAACATACAATTCATGTTAAATGAATAATTAAAATAAAGGATTGACACAAATACAAGTACTATATATATATATATATGTGTGGTGTTCAAAAGATAATAATTTGTAGACTATACAAAAATCTTGCTAATCAAAAAAAAAGTCTCGCACATTAAAAATACGGGTCAAAATCAATATAAGTTTCAAAAGTTTTCGATTTTGATAAAAAAAATTATAATTAAAACTTAATCCCGCGCTTTTAAAAGTGCGGATCAAAATTTTAGTATTACGTTAATCTTCTTACCGTCTTAATCTTCATTGATATTAAACTTTTTTTACTCTTCCCATCTTAGTGCTACATTACCTTGGCTTTTTTGGTTTATATTTTTGTATACTCTTCCACTTTCTTAATTGGTTAATATTTTTTTTATCATATTCTATCTATAGACAGAATTTTGAGATAAAATTTTATATTTTAATATTATGTAGCATCTATTTGGATTAGTCCTTTTACGAACTAATAATGTTTATATTTGGATAGTAGTATGTTTTGTTTGTACTCAGTAGACTCAGGTTGCTACATGTTTAAAGCTAATAAAATGTGGTATGTGAGTTATATGTTAAGAACAAGTAAAATTATAATATATATTTTGGAGGGATAAATGGGTTTAAATATATTATGTTTAGGATTGAAAATTTTAATCGGTTGTGATTGTCACCGTCGATTTCTTCCCATTGGCCATCCGTACCGAAGAAACAAGAAATTGTTTAGGCACAAAAGGGTTGTGAGAGACACTCCTCCTCCATATCTAACTGGAGAACAAATTGAAGCGCAAATTGACTACTACGGAGCTAACGAAAAAGTTCATTGTGGTGATAATTGGCATGTCCCCGGTAATATGCCTGATTATTACGGTGTTCATCACAACTGGCACAAGAAGAGTATATTTTGGGAGTTACCATATTGGAAGGATCT
>NC_027751.1:31652170-31654392 GCF_000695525.1 Brassica oleracea var. oleracea
ACATTCTCATCTTATTGTGCAACTTGGAGAAGATATTTCCTCCGGATTTTTTTACGTCATGGAGCATCTAGCTGTCCACCTCCCATATGAGGCATTGCTTTGTGGACCTGTACATTACGGATGGATGTATCAGTATGAGCGAGCCATGAAATATTTGAAGGGAAAAGCAAAGAACCTCGCAAAAGTTGAAGGTTCTATAATTGCTGGAAGTTTGACCGAATAAACTTCTCACTTCACATCGTACTACTTTGCGTCAAAAGTACGTACACGGAGAAGAGCTCCAAGAAGATATGATGATGGTGGCGTTGCGCCCACATATGCAGTTGTTGGTGTTCCAGAAATCTTTACCTAGATTGGACGAGGTGGGAAATCAAAAGAGATTTAGTGGTCGAGTGAAAAAGACGCTCATAGTGCACACACCTATATTCTACTCAATTGCGAGGATCCATTGATGCGTTATTTTGAAAGGTAACATATATGGACACTTCTAAACACATTTAAGTATACTAGCTACAACATATCTACCACATGCACCGGTTAGTGAGACCTTAATTACTTTTGTATACTTTCTTCTTCTGCTATGCTTTGAAGTGATCTCAAGTCTCTTCATCTCTTTTGCAGACATGCAATCACCAAATGGTGGGTATGGTTCCTGGTAGAGTTGCACTACCAGTGGAGATCACTGAAGCTGAGCCAGTGTCTATCAATGCGAAGCAATACCATGCAATCATGAGGAAGGAGGCAGCAACGCGCCAAGCTTGAGGCTCAGAACAAACTAATCAAATCCCGGAAGGTATAATAAGGAACCAACAAAGCTTCTCATGTAGAAAGCTATGCTCATATCAGTCTTTTTCTTGCTGCAACAGCCGTATCTTCATGAATCACGACATGTCCATGCTCTCAAAAGGCCAAGAGGATCCGGTGGAAGATTCCTCAACACCAAAAAACTTCTTCAAGAATCCGAGCAGGCTGCTGCCAAAGAACAAGAACGTGACAAGTCGGTCCAACAGGCAATGAGGCAAACATGTCTAGATTCCAAGCTCATTTGCTACAGCACAACAAAGACCGTGGTGGCTCAACCACTTCTGGCTCTGACATCACATCTGTTTCCGAAGGTGCTGATATCTTCGGACACACTGAATTCCTGTTTTCGGGTTTCCCAACAACTCGGACTAACCGAGCTATGCTTGTTCATGGTCAGTCCAATGACATGCATGGAGGTGGGGACTTGCACCATTTCTCTGTCCATATCTGAGACATTGGATCTTTGGTGATGTTTCATGTTTCCCACCAAAAGGGGAAGTCATCCTTGGCTACTACTACTACTAGTTCTTCTGCTTGCTGTCACTTGCTACTTTTCCATTTCACTTTATCTATTGTTTTAAGACATCACCACAAGAACTACCAAAATCTTCAGCTTGAAAATACTTTTAATCTTCGCTTACCATGTCTCCTTGTGTAAACTACTGGTTTGATTCTGTATGAAGATGATAAATAAAAACACAGATTCTGCTTTCCACTCCATAGACGTGTTTAGAGAACATACTTAATTATACTGATAAGATGGGATATCATCCGAAGTGTGAAAACTTGAGCTTCACGCATCTGAGTTTTGCGGACGACATCCTAGTGTTCTCCGATGGCAATACTCGATCTATAGAAAGCATTCTTGAAGTCTTTGGAAGCTTTGTTGCGGGGGTTGATGATGCAGTGCGACAAGAGTTCCAGGTTCAGAACAGGTTGAGGGTTGGTGCGCTCCTTGTTCGCTACTTGGGACTGCCTCTCCTCACCAAAACAATGGGAAAGAACGATTATCAGCCACTCATATAGAAAATTAAAAAAACGTATAAGCCTATGAACAAACAGATTTCTATCAATGGTGGGTCGCTTACAGCTTATCAAATCGGTTTTAATGAGCATTACAAACTTCTGGATATCATCATTCTATCTACCTAGTGAATGCTTGAAGGAGATAGACAGTATATGCTTGTTCGTACGGGATTCAGTTGATCGGAATGATGAACTTCAAGATGGGTGACTAAAGACGTTTTTATTAGAATCCGACAAAGGGTTACAAGATTGATGGGAAATAAGGAGACAAGATTTGAGGTCTAAGCAACAAGGTCAGAATGATCGTTTTGAAACCCTAGATCTAGCCGCTTAGTGTGTAGGTTCTCCAAAAGTCCTCTCGCTCGTTGCCTCCTCCTCCCCTCTTATAGTGC
>NC_027751.1:31654492-31660000 GCF_000695525.1 Brassica oleracea var. oleracea
GGGCGATTCAAAAGCTTTAGTTACGGTGAAGGATGCCGTACCTAACGTTGTCGTATGTCCAATGTTAACCGCAACGAATTACTCGGTGTGGGTTACGAGGATGAAGGTGCTTCTCCGAATACACAAGGTGTGGGAAACGATTGAACCAGGGTCTGATGAAGAAGACAAGAATGACATAGCGACTGCACTGCTATTTTAATCAATTTCCGAAAGTTTGTTAATGCAAGTCGGTGATCAAGGCTCTCCTAAAGCTATCTGGGAAGCTATAAAATCAAGAAATCTTTGAGCATAGCATGTTAGAGAGGCTCGACTCCAGACTTTGATGAATGAATTCGATCGATTAAGGATGAACGATTCGGATTCTATTGATATCTTCTCAGGAAAGATATCAGAGCTTGCATCACAAGCAACCTCATTAGGTCAAAGTATTGAAGAACCTAAGATTGTGAAGAAGTTACTTAATGGATTACCTCGGAGGAAGTACATTGACATGGCTGTGTCTCTGGAACAACTACTGGATCTAAAAAAACGAAGTATGAAGACGTTGTGGGTAGATTAAAGGCTTATGAAGAGCGCATAAAAGAAGAATCACCTCAAAATCAACAAGGCGATCTGTTATTCTCGAACTCTGAGAACTCCTACGGTTCAAGTAATTCTAGAGGAAGAGGGAGAGGATATGGTCGTGGTCAAGGAAATAGGGGTAGAGGACGCGGGAAAAACAACTCAAGCGAGAGAAACAAAGAGAAAAAGGATTACTCTCAAATCGAGTGCTTTCACTGCCACAAGAAGGGTCACTTTGCCTCAGTTTGTCCCGAGAAGAATGATGATCAGCAACTCAACAAAGCAGAAACGGAAGTAGCTGATGCAGCGTTATACATGCATGAAGTTGTGTTTTTGAATGAAGAAAACGTGATGCCGAAGAAACTTGAGCTGAACAAAACCAATGATGGTAACTGGTATCTTGACAACGGTGCTAGTAATCATATGACAGGAGAAAAGACCTTCTTCTCTGAACTCAATGAAAGTATCAAGGGAAGAGTTAAGTTTGGTGATGGCTCATGTGTAAAAATCGATGGCAAAGGCTCAATTATCTTTGAAGCAAAGAGGGGAGAACAAAAGCTTCTAACTGATATATACTATATACCTGAGTTAAGAAGCAACATCCTGAGCCTAGGCCAAGCAACGGAACAAGGCTGTGATGTAAGAATGAAAGATAATTATCTGACTTTGAGAGATCCACGCGGGAGGTTACTTGTAAAGGTCCTAAGATCACCTAATCGTCTCTACAAGATATCACTCAAGGTTGGAAAACCAAGTTGCCTTCTCACAAAGATGAATGAAGAACCGTGGAGATGGCACGCACGCCTTGGCCATATCAACTTCAAAACGATAAGAAGCATGGCAACACATGAGATGGTTTGAGGACTACCTGAGATCAACGAAGAGAAGCAACTATGTGAGTCGTGCCTCGTTGGGAAACAGACCCAAAACAGCTTTCCCTCAGCAACACCACATAGATCATCACAGGCATTAGAGTTGCTGCACGCTGACCTCTGCGGTCCAATCTCTCATTCAACACTGGCGCAGAACCAGTACATATTCGTCATAATCGATGACAATACAAGATACATGTGGTCTATTTTGCTCAAAGAAAAAAATGAAGTCTTTGAGAAATTCAAGACCTTTAAAGCTCTTGTAGAGAAGGAGGTTAATAAGGTGATAGTAACATTTCGCACAGACAGAGGCGGGGAGTTTACTTCAAGAGACTTTCAAGATTATTGCAGCAACAATGGGATTAGGAGACATCTAACAGCTCCATATACGCCACAGCAAAACGGCGTTGTCGAAAAAAGAAATCGGACATTAATGGAGATGACGCGTAGTATGTTAAAAGCTATGAATGTTCCAAATTATATGTGGGGGTGAAGCGGTTCGACATGCAACGTACCTGATCAATCGAGTTCCAACTAGAGCTTTGAAGAACCAAACTCCTTATGAGAGTTTTAAAGGAAGAAAGCCAAGCATTGGACACATCAGAGTCTTTGGCTGTTTGGCATATGCCAAACTCGATGCTGCCCTTTTAAAGAAGCTCGACAACATATCACAGACGTTAGTTCATCTTGGGATTGAACCAAGGTCGAAAGCTTACCGGTTGTATAATCCCAGCACAAGAAGGATTGTTGTTAGCCGAGACGTGAAATTTGATGAGAAAGCATGCTGGAACTGGAATGAAACAGATAAAGGAAAGCAAGTAGAATCTGGAAAGTTCCACATGACGTGGGGATCAAGCGTAGACGAAGGCAACATTCCGTTTGTCATTGGTTCACATCAGGAAGAAAATATTGAGACTGAAACAGATCAACAAGAAGAAACAACAGAACCAACACCCAGGGAAGATCACGTCGCACCAAGAAGATCGTCTCGAGAGGTAAAGCTTCCTAAACACCTAGAAGACTATATTCTACTCGCCGAGATAGAGTGTGAACTACACCTGTGTTCAATCAACGATGAACCATCGACATATCAAGAAGCTAAGATACATGTTCGATGGACAAAGGCATGCAAAGACGAGATTGACTCTATCAGCAGAAACAAGACATGGACGTTGGTAGACAAGCCACACGGAGTTAAAGTCATTGGTCTTAAGTGGATTTTCAAAATCAAAAGAAACGCGGATGGATCAATCAACAAATTCAAAGCAAGACTTGTAGCAAAGGGATATGTACAAGAACATGGAATTGATTTTGAAGAAATGTTTGCTCCAGTAGCTCGTATAGAGTCCATTCGACTCTTAATCAGCTTAGCTTTTGCAAAGAGATGGGAAATTCACCACTTAGACGTCAAAACAACATTCTTACATGGAGAATTGAATGAAGAAGTCTATGTATCTTAGCCTGAAGGGTTTGAAAAAGAGGGAGAAGAACATAAAGTTTTCAAACTCTCAAAGGCCCTATATGGACTAAGGCAAGCTCCTCGTGCATGGAATACTAAACTTGATAACATTCTTAAAGGTTTACGGTTCAAGAAGTGTATGAAGGAAAGCTCGGTGTACAGAAGAGAAGAAGGAGAAGAGCTCCTAATCATCGCAATATATGTTGATGATCTCTTTGTTACAGGTAACTCAACAAAGATCATCAAAGAGTTCAAGACGGCGATGTCTCAAAAGTTTGAGATGTCTGATCTCGGGTTGCTAACCTATTATCTAGGTATTGAAGTAAAACAGAGCACTAAAGGGATCACAATAAAGCAAGAAGCCTATGCAAGACGGATCTTAGAAGAAACAGGTATGGCTGAGTGCATTCCAAACTGCAATCCAATGGAGTTCGGCCTGCAACTCTCAAAGGCGTTGGATGCACTGGAGATTGATGCAACTCAATATCGAAGAAATATTGGGTGCTTAACGTACTTAATGCACACTAGACCAGACATGGCGTTCTCAGTTGGGATCCTTAATTCAGTGATTTGGCTCTACCAAATCTTTTGATATGAGCGAATCATTTGTGATTGATCATTTAGCCATTGCAAACTCTGGACCCAAGAGTCGGACTAGGACGCCAATGGTCGCTTTGTGGTGGTTTAGATCATTCAGAGGTAGAGACAGTTGTCTCAAATCTGTTGCATGCTCATGAGAGAAAAAATGAAACATCATCTTTAATTATTTGGAAAATGTTTACTTTTGACAAGTTGCTACCATCCCAGTGACTTTTGGTTACACAAATCTAAATATATAAATTTTAAAAAGAAAAGGTTATGCACTAAAAATGGTGGAAGTTTCCTATTTGGGCAACTAACCAATTCTTCTTGTTGATTCTGATGTCTTATCCACCACTTTTAACGGTGGAACTTTCCTATTTGTGAAACATTTCAATATTCATAAACCCTACTTCTCATTTCTATAAGGACGACATATTGCAAGAAGCAAAACAAAAGAAAATATGCAAGTTCAGACAAGGCCAGTCTTGGTGGTGGTACTGATGGTAATAATGGTGGTTATGAGCACTTTCAATGTGGAGGGAGGAGGGAGAGGAATACACAACCAAGATCAAAGGCTTCACCATGTTGGAAATAAATCCGTCTTTCCATCAGCAAGAGGAGTAGACAACCACCATAACATTCCACGACAAAACTATGACAATTGGGGTGGAAAAGGAGGAGACGCTGGTGGCGACGATGGAACCGGTTAGCACCAGAAACACGTAAGACAAGACATGACTGCGGCAATGATGCTCCTAAGACATGTATGTTTGTATTATGTAAAGATTGTGATGTAATTCCTGGCTTATGTTACATTTTGTGGTTTTATTTGATGTCTCCCAAGTATACATGTATTTTTGAGAAGTGTTGTGGTTCCAAGCTTGTGTGATGAATGAATGGCACTACTCATGAGAAGTGAGTTTCATAAAGAAAAAGTATGGATTACGTGTAGTTAAAATTAGTACCTTTACAGCTGATCTGGTCAAATTCTCGTCGAAAGTTAGTGAATTCGGTTTCAATGTAAAAATCGATCGGCAGAAATCTAGAAAAAAAGAGTTTTGTATTCGATTTTAAGTTCGATTGAAAACTTAAAACAAGCTTTTCAACCGAAGAAACTGTCTAGGGATTCTTTGGTTACCAGGAAACAAAAATTAGGAAACTCTTTGTTATTTCTGCTTATCCATTTGTACAACCCATGAGCCATAGCCCACAAGAGTTGAAGTCAAGGAAACTCAACCCAAAAATATCTATTCTTTTGCAATATTCAAATATCTTATTTCTTCGAGATAAGTAGACAGTTTGGTTTAGCTCAAAGCCCATGTATCAGGAAGTAAAAAAACCATAGAGTTCGTTAGTTAGTAGGAAGTGAGTAGGATTTTAATAGTTCTGTGAGCATTCTCAATTCTCATTTGTCATGAGATAGATTAGTAAAGTGAGAAATGAAAATCCGAACTTCTGTGAGAAACAAATATCACAAAATATATATTTTTTTTAATCTACTAAACTCAGAAAAATATCAAGAAATAGTTTTCTGAATATAAAGCAACAAACGAAAAAAAAAAACTAAGCAACAACAATTCTCTCAGATACCTGTTTTTAAGTTTTTGTCACAAAAATAATTCTAAACAAAATGACCAAAATAATTATTTTTTATTTTAAAATTATTTTTTATTTTTTAAAATTTGAAAATATCCTCAAAACTCCAGCCCTCAACTTTAAACTCTAAATCTAAATTAGTTTATCTTAAGGTATAAGAGCATCATTAACCCAAAAACCCACTTTGGATTTCTTAATGATTTTTAAATATTAAATGTTACTTAAGAAACTTAGTTAAGAGACACCAACATTTTTGTGCTCCAATGGAGTCTCTTATATAGGGGTTCTTAAAAAAAAAAATTAAACATTGTTCAATTAAAGATAAAATTTATTTATTAAACATTGTTTAATTAAACATTGAGGTCAGATTAATGAGATTCCCAAAACATTTTCAATTTCAAATTGTTTTGTGAAAAACAGCAAACATGAAAAAGCGTA
>NC_027751.1:31660150-31661489 GCF_000695525.1 Brassica oleracea var. oleracea
AAAATCATACAGCAGAAAGAAGCATCCAACACAAGGAAACCAAAAACAAAACAAAGAACATAATGGAGAGAGTGAAGAAACAAAAGGAGATTGACAAAGCGATACCTAAACAAATATGTCCATTGCTGTAAATATGCGGATGTAGCGGCGCCGGTGGAACAAAAATAACCTGCTCAACATATCCAACACACACAAGAAATTACCAAACAAATCACAACTCTAAGTCCAACACTAAGCCCTTAATCACACAATTAAGAAACTTGGAGGAGAGGCCCTTAAGGTAGAAACTACAAACACTAATCACGATTTGATTGCCAGCAAGAGCATTAAAAAAAAACTTAAATGTAAATTCCAAAAAAGGAGATTAGAAAACCTGTTGCTCCGGTTACCTCTATTATCCATCTTTACAATTACAGAATCAAAATCTAAGACAATTACATAATCAAAATCTAATACAGAGACATGTAATTGCCAGTTTGCCACAACCACAAAACTGCTGAAAACAGCTTCCAAAGTTAGCCAATAATAGAACAAGCTTGTATCGTCTACGAATCTACCCCATAAGAACATATATAAGCACTAACAAGACAATAGCAAGATGGGTTAAAATGAAATAAGTTCACATGAAGATCATCTTAATAACAGCTTTATGTACAATGATCAAGAAACTATGTGAAACGTTGAATACAAATTCATACATAGACAAGATGAATGCAGAGATTCCCAATAGTTAGAGCCACGAAACAAAGCTGCAAAAGGCTTACCGCAAAAATGCTACAATCAGTTTTGAGAGAGAAGAACTCCAAAGAGGTTTCACCACCACTCTCAAAGGGTCTAATATTCTCATTCCTCCTCGAGTACTTGATGGCACTGAAGATGCAAGATGTCTGTCCTTAAGTAGTCGTTGAAGTAGTTGCTGACGCAGACGACTTGTTGAATGGTGAAGACCATGTGGAGTCAAGATGTTGAGCTGGAGTCGTGGAGACTTGGAGAGCAAAGGAGTATCTTGGAGAAAAGGCAAGAGAAATAAACTTGGGGAGCAAGAGGAATAAACTTGGGGAGCAAGTTTATGACTTAAAAAAAAGAGGAATAAATGCATTCCAAGAAAAGGAAAGTTGCACTTAATGTTATGGAAGATGTCTATATCCATGTTGCCTTGGAGACTAGGGTTTCAAGAACATGGAGTTAATGATAAAATAGCTCTAAGGGTCGTCGGGAAAAAGATACAGACATAGAGGCTGATTTTATAGAGAGAGAGAAAAGCTCTTGAGTGTGGTCTTGGTCGTGCTGAAGTACTGACGGAAGAGAGACATAAGCTTTGTAGCTTAGGAATCGTTCA
>NC_027751.1:31661717-31663386 GCF_000695525.1 Brassica oleracea var. oleracea
TGAAGTTGTGGGTATGTTAAAAGCTCATGAGATGGAGCTTGATGGCGTGGGCAATCATAGTGAAGTTAACCTGGCAGTTGCTGAAACAACAAGTCAAAAATCAGAGGATGAAGAGGAGATGGTTAAGATGATTCGCATGCTTCACCAAGTACTACGGGAAGTGATACAGTGGTAAGGACATGAAGAAGTTGCTATGAGAAAACAAAGGCAAGAAGATGGCGATCCATGCAGTAATAAAGATGTGCAATGTTATAAATGCAGAGGATTTGGACACTTCAAAAGGGAATGTCCAATGGCCAAGAGAAGAAGATTCAAAGGCTTTAGGTGGAGAAAAATTGGACACGGTGAGATACAGAAGAAAGAGAGATCCTTCATAAGGGAAGATGATAATAAATCAGAAAAAGACGAAGTGTTCAACCTAGTTGCTTTTGGTGCACACAAAGATTAAGTAAGTACATCATCTGAATCAGATTCTGAATCCGAGGAGGGAAAATATGATGAAGGACTAGATGATGGTCTCAGGGAGTGCTACAAACAAGTGTGTGGAACGTTAGTAAAGCTTGGAAAGGAGAATATGGTGCTAGTAAAAGAACAGAGACGTCTTGAAGCACTTATTGAAGTTCTACAGAAGGACCTGCAAGTAGAGAAAGAAGAAACAACACAAGCTCGTGTTAAACCTGGTGAAACACAGAAAGGAAAAACAGAGAATGTATCCATGTCTGCAATGAAGCCAGTAGTTAAGAAGTATGCAAAGACTACTTCATATGGAAAGACTGTAGTGAAGACTGCAACTGCAACGAGAACTGCTTCATTGTCAGCGACCTTTCATACCTGTGTGTCATCATTGTGGAGTTGTTGGGCATATTAGGCCAAAGTGTCTCAGGCTATTGAGGGAGAAGCAACATATTGAGAGAGTATATGATATGAGGATTCATGGTCCAACATGTTATTCTTGTGGAGTTCAAGGACATATTCGACGTCATTGTTTCAAATTGGTTGATCAAAGAGGCACATCAAAAAGTGGAGCCAAAGAAGCTTGTCAGGTAGTACGTCGGGACATGCGACAAGGAGTACGACATAAAGTTCTACATCACGTAGCTGTGAGTAACAAGCCGAAGGTTGTACATCAGTGCACCAACATGAAGGTCAGGCAGGAGGTTCTGAAACATGGTTGTGCAGCTGGTACAAGGAAGGAGACTGATCGGTGCATCAGCAGCTGTGTCAGGCCAAGCAAGAAGCAACATCAGATGTGTTGTTGGTTATGCGGTAAGGTTGGACACAAGAAGGTGGAGTGTTTTGCTCGTGAGAAGAGCAGAAACATGGCCAAAAAGGTGAACAAAACGTTCACTAAACCCAAGAGGGTTGAAGAGGTGTCCTTAGCCAAGAGTGGCTTACTTGATGAGATCAAGGAAGAGACATCAGAAAAAGGATGCAGCTCTGGTAGGAGTGATCTTGAGGTTGATCAACGAGCATCAAGTCTGGAGCCAGGACACGAGGTTGTTTGTGGCACAAAGGGGAAGGAGATCGAAGTGCGTCAGGAAGTGATGCAAGGTGATCTTCAGGAGTGTGATAGCGAAATCACTCCAAGACAATATTAACGAGTGCAGAGTGCACTCGGTGTGGATGAGGAGGGGCTCATGGTCAAGGAGACGACACATGAAGGTAACCA
>NC_027751.1:31663409-31669580 GCF_000695525.1 Brassica oleracea var. oleracea
GGACTGTATCATGATTACTATGATGGAATGGTTGACATCTAAGCATCTGTGTTTTAGCTTAGTATGCAATCAAGCAGGGGGAGAAGTGGTGACGTTCTGGTCCAAGGAGTGCATATCTCATGGGGGAGAAGAGCATGGTGATGGACATCCTGAAGTAGATCGTGCTTATCTCATGGGGGAGAAAAGTACATTTGGTGTACAAGTTTCCAGGTGAGGAACGTGGTTATTGAACCAGAAACATGTTGTGCTTGATCGGCATACAAAGCTAAAAGGGGGAGATTGAAGATGCAAGATGTCTGCCCTGAAGTAGTTGTTGAAGTAGTTGCTGACGCAGACGACATGTTGAATGGTGAAGATCATGTGGAATCAAGATGTTGAGCTGGAGTCGTGGAGACTTGGAGAGCAAAGGAGTATCTTGGAGAAAAGGCAAGAGGAATAAACTTGGGGAGCAAGTTTATGACTTAAAAAAAGAGGAATAAGTGCATTCCAAGAAAAGGAAAGTTGCACTTAATGTTATGGAAGATGTCCATATCCATGTTGCCTTGGAGACTAGGGTTTCAAGAACATGGAGTTAATGATAAAATAGCTCTAAGGATCGTCGGGAAAAAGATACAGACATAGAGGCTGATTTTATAGAGAGAGAGAGAAAAGCTCTTGAGTGTGGTCTTGGTCGTGCTGAAGCAAGTGCTGAAGTACTGACGGAAGAGAGACATAAGTTTTGTAGCTTAGGAATCGTTCAGTAGCGTGTGTTAGGGTGTTAACACTAGACGTGTAAAAGCTGAATTAAGCAGATCTTGTAATAGATTGTTTAAAAGAGATTCTAATAAAGCATAAGTATTTGCTTGTAGTGTTTTGCCTCTCGATTTACTTTCTGCAGTACTACTGTGGTGTCTCCTTTACATCAACAGGCACCTCCCTTCTTCAAACTTCACAGCTCCATCAACACAGCACTTAGCGTCGCGCTCGTCTTCGTTCCGTTAAGTATCAATGTCTTCTTCCCATTTTCTACCTACACACAACCAATATCAGATACAAAGTGAGTAACTTTCAAGAGATTCTTCACCAGTTCTCTGTTGAAACCAAATACAATAATCAATTCTCTTTGTGTAAGCTTTGAATATAAGAAGACTTACCAGCTTAGGAACTCGCTGTTCGAGTACGCGCTTGGCTTTGTGGGTCTTGGGAGTTCGTATTTCCATCATGACTGGTAATTTTCCGGCGACGGCTCCGAGAAGAGGAGACAAAGGAAGACGAAGAAGAGGTTTTTCGATAAGAGCCTCTCCGAGAGATCACGAAAGAAGTTTTGGAATCAAACCGACTGATTTCGTCCGGGAGAAAAAGAGAGATGAGAGAGATTAGAGAGAGACAGAGAGGTCGCAGTTATGACGCGTGTCCAGCAAGGAACGTCTCTCGTAGCCCTTAATTAAGCGACATCTCTTACATTATTAGGTAATTTTTTTTTTTTCAAAAGTAACCTAAGAGACGGGCTAAACACTCCCGATAATGATGGTCTAAATGTATTTTTACTTTTTAATATAACTTTTTGATCATTTTACTCATTGATAACTATTTTTTGCGAAAATAAACTAAAAATAACTATCTAGATAATTTCTCTAATCCTATTTGCACTTTCGAATTTGAAACAGATGTCTGCCCGCTCCAAGTTTACGGGGGGTATTTAAACAAGACTATTTTGAGGTTGCTTCCTACGTCAACACCACGAGAGGAGATACTTGGCTCGGTCTAGCAGAGTAGACCCATTTTATAACACACAGCAAAAGATTCAAAGATACGGTACTTGAAAATCTCGAACTATTTACTTGTCAGCTTCAGATATGTAATAAGGCCATAGTTATGGCTGACAATTGTTCATTTATAGTGAAATGAGAAATATATAGATCACTAAAAAAGAGAAATATATAGTCACTATTTAGTTTGGTAATAAATATTCATATGTTATTACAATAATCTTATCAATTATGTAGCACAGGGTTGCAGATATCTTTATTTTATCATTTAGGTGTTAATAATTTGATTTTTCAAGAATACATTTCAAGAAAGAAGCCAAAGACGATCATGTAGCCTCTCTTCACCAGCTCCAAACATCTCGTCAACCTTTTCACCGTCTCTGTAGAACTGAAACGTTGGAGTGTAACGGATGTGAAGAGTGGTCTCAGGGCACTCGTCAATATCTGCATAAACAAACTTGATCCTTTTGAAACTGCTGCTAAGCTCTTGGAACGCAGGAAACGTCTGGCTACAAACTCCACACCTACTCAACAAAAACATTTATCATTGAGGCATTTCATCGAACAGTTTGTAAGCATTATGAAACAGAGACCAAGTCAATACCACGAAGCACCGTAGTTAATAACAGCCTGCAAATTAAAAAGCAAGAAGATTAATTTAGATTACGAAGAGTCAAGCTTGGGTCGGTCTTAAACCTGTATAAAATGTAATAGCTGTTGCCTGTAATGATTACCGGAAGTTTTGAAGATTTGATGTCGTCCAGAATTGTTATGAGACTTTGGTCGCTTGTTGCGGTTTCCATATTGACGTTACGATTTGCTTCCTCCGGTTCTTGCTTTCTCATTTTTGTTTTTTTTTTGCTTTCGGAACTGGCAATTTTGATCCTTTTACAGAAGCTACTCTAACCACAAGTCTACTTACCACTAACCAAACCAATCAATTTGATTCTTTAACCGGTTTTAACCGATCTGATTTCTAGCATAGACATGTTTTGTTAACCGGCTCAATTACGTTCAGGATTCTGTTAGGTTACCGTAGAGATGTCAAACAGGTTTACCCATCCCGTTCCGTCCCGTACCACAGCGGGTTAGTCGTCGAGCAGGTTACAGCGGGCATGTCCCGCGCGGGCTGCGGTCTTCAAAATGCCGGTCCAAACCCGGACCGCAGAATATATAAGCCTTCGCGGACCGTCCCGCGGGACGCCTCCTTATCAAACCGCCTACTATAGTTTCTTTCATGAATGTTCAAGTAGAAGAGTTGTGTAAGAGAGTTGAAGAGAGCTCATTAAGTTTCACTAAAGCATTATCAAAATCAATGCCACAAAGCTCCGTTTGTGCTTGCGTTCTTGAGTTAAAAACCTTCTTTTGTTATCATCATAAGCTTTTGTTGAGTTTGAATCTGATTGAGTTGTTGTCTTTGTAATAATTTGGCTCAAGTGTTGCATATCTTCATCAAACCATCTCTCTTTTTATTTATTTGGATTGCAAAAAAAATTGTGAATCACTTTGCCAAATTATACAAGTGACGTGATATACAACTAACTTTTCTCCTAAACAACACCATTACAACCAAATTTAATTTAAGAAAAACACCACTTCACAGTACTGAAAAAAAACCAATCAACTTAAACAAAAAATATCACATTGTAATAAAGCAATTCATAGTTGTGTGTAATAAAAAGAGAAAACCAAATCAAAACACCACTAGAGCTCGAATTGTTATCGCTGGAGCTGGAGTCGTCATCGCTGGAGCTCGAATCATCATCACCGGAGCTCGAATCATGCATCATCGCCGGAACTCCTCATGTTTTCTAGGGAAAAAGTCACAAGAATCGCTTTCTTCTCACTCTTTTTCTCATTTTTTCATGTAACATAAGAAATGAAGAAAAAAAATGCGGGTCCATGTAATCCCGCATGACCCGTTTCGGTCCATCCCGCAAAAGATACAGTCCCGCAAAGATCCGTCCCACGAGGCCCGCAAATTTGCGGACCAAAAAAACTTCGTCCCAATACCGTACCGCGACAGTCTTTTACGGGTCAGGCCCGCGGTCTAGATCCATGATTAGGTTATCGTTTGAATTTTGAGGTTTTATTTTTTTTGGCAGAGTGAAGTGGTCGCTTACTTTTACGCTTATTCTGATGAATGATCTCCAAAAGGCTTTGCTCGGTGTCATTAATTTGTTTATTAGATCTTTTATAGTTTAAACTGATGTTTTGAAACCTTTCATCTACGTTTCAGTGCTTTTTCTTCATTGTTACAAAATTCAAAATATGACTTGGCAGATAACGTAGGGTGCTAACACGTGAATAGTTTGGATCTACTCCCGTGGAGTTCAAGATATCCATGTATAATTCAAAAAAAAAAAATAGGACTTGGCAAAAAAATGAATCAGAAGATCCGAACTGAACAGACTCCGATCCAATAAAATATTACTAAATCTGAATCAAAACTGGTTAAAAATTCCAATGGATTCAAAATTTTGATATCTAGAAAACCCGAACCCGACCTGGACCTAAATATTTTGAGTATCTGAATAATCCGAATCATATTTATATACTTAAATATATTAATTATTTTGATATTAATATCTAAAAAAAATATCCAAAATATATAAGATATTTTGAAGTTGTCCAAAATACTTAAAAAATATATATAAATAGTCAAAATTAAATATCCAAAATAGATAAGCATTACTCAAAACACCAAAGGTATTTGAAATGTGTATTGATTTTTATCCAAATATTCAAGCAAAACTAATTTTATGTTAAGTCTAGATATTTTGGTATACATTATTCAAATTTATATGTTAAATATTATTTTTGTTTTTAGATTTTGAGAAATTTATAAATATCTGAATGCAGCTCAAATCTTTAACCCCAAAAATCTGAAACCTGAATAGATCTGAACCAAACCCGAATGCCCACTCCTATTTTAAAAGATTTTAAATAGAAATATTTAAAGGTGGATATAACCATGTAAAATACTCATTTTGTTCCATTTTAATTGTCGTTTTAGATTTGTCTACACAAATTAAGAAATTAAACATTTAATTTTGTATCTTTTTTATAAAAAACACATCATTACTTATACAAATAACCACATTTCAACCAATAAAAAATAGATTGGAGAATACAAAAAATCATATATCATATAAGATTAATAAACTTTGCATTGAAATTCTAAAACAACACTTATTTTGAACAAAAAATTTATTCTATAAGATAATTAAAATGAAACGGAAGGAGTATTGGTTTTGAACTTTCAAATTTTAAAAATTAATATATATATATAGTTATAGGCTCCCAATCTATTTAGTTTTTATAAAAAAATTTACTAAATTATCTATAACCCAAAAAATGTCAAGACCGTCTTGCTTCAAGGTTTTCAGCACATCGGTTACAGTTACACTAGGCTCAATGACGCTTGCTTCCATGCCAAGGCTTCATCTTGTGGTTCTGTTTCTGCCTCATAATGAAAATTTTTAACCGGTTAGCACCATGAGCCATATCTTGGTCTCTTGGGTACTCTACTACTCTTAGATTATCTACGGATGAATCACAATCAAGAAACTAAAACTTTGACACCTCTAATATTATTTAATTAATGGACTTAACTAGTTAACTTACACTCATATACATACATAAATCTCAATGTAGGACTTAACTAGTTAACTTACCCTCACATTTGAAGACTAGACATTTGAAAGTACAGTTTGAGGAACTGGGCATTCATGAATTATAATCGCGAAATTAAATGTTTTAATCTAATACTATCTAATAAACCTATGTGACACCCAAAACTACATTAATATGAAAATTGCTATATATAGTATAAGTTTACGAATCTATATGGAATATTTTAGGAACAAAACTTTTAAATTCACCTCAACCTTTAGGACCAATCAAAGTGACACATAGATTATTAATTAAAAACACATTAAATTAAATAAAAAATAGCTACAATAAATAAACACGATAATTTTAATGACGCTAACGTTTCCAGCGAAATCCTAAACCCTAAATCTTAAATTATAAACCCTATACCCTAAATTCTAAATCCAAATTCAAACCCCTAAACCCAAACCCTATACCCTAAACCCTAATCCTAGATCCTAAACCCAAATCATATACCTTAAACCCAAAAAATAGACTATAAAACCTAAATCATATACCCTAAACCCAAGTTTTAGACCCTAAAATCAAACAGTAAACTTTAACCCAAACCCTATAGCATCTAAGTTTGGGGTTTGGGTTTAGGGTTTACCGTTTGGGTTTTAGGTCTAGGATTTGAGTTTAGGGTATAGGTTTTGGGTTTAGAATTTACGGTTTGGGTTTAGGATTTACTGTTTGGACTTATGGTTAAGGTTTTGGGTTTAGGGTATATAATTTGGGTTTAAGATTTACGGTTTGGGTTTAGGTTTAG
>NC_027751.1:31669597-31688607 GCF_000695525.1 Brassica oleracea var. oleracea
GGTATATAATTTGGGTTTAGGGTCTAGGATTAGGGTTTAGGGTATAGGGTTTGGGTTTAGGAGTTTGGATTTGAGTTTAGAATTTAGGGTATAGAGTTTGAAATTTAAGATTTAGGGTTTAGGGTTTAGCTGGAAGCGTTACCGTCGTTAAAATTAGCGTTTTTATTTTTTGTAGCTATTTTTTATTTAGTTTAATGTTTTTTAATTAATAATCTATGTGTCACTTTGATTGGTCCTAAATGGTGGAGTGAATTTAAAGGTTCATCCTAGGGTGAACCTAAGTTCTGTCTGAACCTTTAAATTCGCCCCACTCTCTAGAACCAATCAAAGTTACACATAAATTATTAATTAAAAAACATTAAATTAAATAAAAAATAGCTACAAAAAATAAAAACGCTAATTTTAACGACGGTAACGCTTCCAGCTAAACCCTAAACCCTAAATCTTTAATTCTAAATCCTATACCCTAAATTTTAAACCCAAATCAAAACCCCTAAAGCCAAACCATATACCCTAAATCCAAATCCAAACCCCTAAACTATATACCCTAAACCCAAAAACAAGACTATAAACCTAAACTTTATACCCTAAACCCGAGTCCTAGACCCTAAACCCAAACTGTAAACCTTAAACCCAAATTATATACTCTAAACCCAAAACTTTAACCATAAATCCAAACGCTAGATCCTAAACCCAAACCGTAAATCCTAAACTCGAAACCTATACCCTAAACTCAAATCCTAGACCCAAAACCCAAACGGTAAACCCTAAGCCCAAACCCTAAATTTAGATGCTATAGGGTTTGGGTTAAGGTTTACGGTTTGGGTTTAGGGTCTAAGACTTGGGTTTAGAGTATAAGGTTTAAGTTTATAGTCTACTTTTTAGGTTTAAGGTATATAATTTGGGTTTAGGGTCTAGGATTAGGGTTTAGGGTATAGGGTTTGGGTTTAGGAGTTTGGATTTGAGTTTAGAATTTAGGGTATAGAGTTTGAAATTTAAGATTTAGGGTTTAGGGTTTCGCTAGCGGCGTTAGCGTCGTTAAAATTAGCTTTTTATCTTTTTTAGCTATTTTTTATTTAATTTAATATTTTTTAATTAATAATTTTTGTGTCACTTTAATTGGTTCTAAAGAATGAGATGAATTTAAAGGTTCACCCTAAGAGGTGAACCTAAGTTTTGTTCATATTTTAGTTTATTAATTAAAAGTCAGTTTACTTATGAAGATCATGTAAACAATGAATGGAGACAAATACGTGAGTATTTTCAGTATTTTCTTATGAAAGAAAAATAAACTTGCATGTGTATCAGTGTATGTATACTTCATAGCAAAACTTAAAACTAGGATGTCAACTACAGGTTAGGGCCCAGCCATGTTTTGTTTATTATAAGTCCAGTCATATTTTAACCCGGCCGTATTTTAACCCTATTATAATCAAGAGTTAGGGCTGGTACTAGGGTTAATTCATTTAATTGAAAAAATATTTCATTTATTTTTGTTCTTAAATTTTAAAGATAAAATTAGAAAAAATAAGATATGATATGATTCTTTCCTCCAATTTGTTGAGCATCAAAATCAAAAGTTTTCTTGACAAAATCGCAAAATCGAGTTTTTACCCCACAACTAAGAATAAAATTTTTCCGTCAAAAACAAAAATTATGTTTTTTCCGCCAAAACCTAATTTGAGTTTTTCCACCAAAACCACAAAAACGAGTTTTCTCGCCAAAACTGGAAAATCAAGTTTTTTACGCCAAAACTACAAAATCGAGTTTTCCGCCAAAACTGCAAAATCAAGTTTTCCCGCCAAAACCAAAAATCAAGTTTTTCCGCCAAAACCACAAAACCGAGTTTTTCCGTCAACACCGAAAAATTGATTTTTTTCTCGCCAAAACCGGAAAATGAGTTTTCCCGCCAAAACCACAAACCCGAGTTTTTCTGCCAAAACCACAAACCCAAGTTTTCCCGCCAAAATCGCAAACCCGAGTTTTCCCGCCAAAAACAGAAATTTGTGTTTCCCGCCAAAAACAAAAAGTCAGGTTTTTCGGAAAAAAATCACTATTGGGGTTTCCCGCCAAAACCGCAAGATCGAGTTTTCCTGCCATAACTCAAAATTGAGGTTTTTCGGTTTTGGCGGGAAATTTGATTTTGTGGTTTTGGCGGAAAAATTCATTTTTTATTTTTTGAAGGAAAAAAACTCGGTTTTGTGGTTTTGGCTTGCGAATTCAATTTTCCTGTTTTGGCGGGAAAACTTGACTTTGTGGTTTTGGCTGGAATACTCGATTTTTAGTTTTTGGCGTAACTCATTTTCGTTTTTGGCGGGAAAACTTGATTCTTAGCTGTGGGAGAAAAACTCGAGTTTTAGTTTTTGGCGGGAAAAACTCACTTTTCGTAACTCAGTTTTCGTTTTTGGCGGGAAAACTTGATTGTTAGCTGTGGGAGAAAAACTTGATTTTTAGTTTTTTTTCGGGAAAACTCGATTTTCTGTTTTAGCTAAAACTTGATTTTTCGTTTTGGCAGAAAAAATTGATTTTTTTTTGTTTTTGAAATTTTTACGGAAAAATTCTATTTTGCGTTATCTAACAAATTTAAAATTTCAGTATATATTTAAATATTTTATAATAATTTTGTGAATCAAAATTAAAAGGTTAAGATTTAAACCCTAGATCTATTAGGATCAGCCATTTTTAAATCCTGTTACATAAATAAGAGTTAGGGCTACAAATGGTTTCAGAGGGTTAGGGAACATCCCTACTTAAAACACCACTGATAGCTAAACCGCCCTCCAAAAGAAACTCATAGAGACGCCATATATGAAAATGATTACTGGCCCTGAGATATAAGTCTACAACAGGCTAAAAATCTCGAGTATTATTCTAAGGATATTATTCTAGAGATCAGGTTAACCAAGAGGCAAATGTACGTCAATGATCTATTATTCCAAAAGTTGAACGAGTCTTCTACGTTGGCTCGTTCACCACCGACGCATAATTGAACGTTTCAAAGTGACCTTTTTCTTTTAAACAAAAAAAAGGTTCAAAGCGACCTTTTTCTTTTAAACAAAAAAAAGGTTCAAAGCAAATGGAACTCACTTGAAAAAACCTACAAACAAATACTCAGTTCGTTTCAAAACTTATCTATGTTTTAGAAAAAAAATTTCTTTCACTTTTTTTTTATCAGGTAAAAATGATAAATTGTAAACTTTGAAAAATTAGTTGTGATTATTGAACTTCGATCGGTTAAAAATTATGAGAAATAATTAATCACAAAATAATATATTTATAATTTAAAATATTCTTTAATACGCGTGAAAACTTCAAAACATACATTTTTGAAAAAAACATATCCATGATGTTTGAGGATTATTTTATTTAATTAGTATAATAAAAATTTACAAGTTGAATGTCAATAACTATCTAAATTTCTTGATATGAGCTGGCTAGCAGTATATATTGTTCCTTAACTGGTTTGCAGAAGTCCCTTGACCTAAAGCTTTTTCTAAATTTTTAGTGACCAACAAAAAGTTGAAGCAATACATAATATTATGTAATTACAATATTGACACATCAGTATCAAAAAGATATCCATGTGGTCATTCATCATCTTGTTTTTACTTGCTAGTCATCCAGGAAAAACAAAGTCTCTGTTCTATGATTTGTACATATTTAGGCAACAACTTCTGAGACATATTAAAAAAAAACTTCTGAGACATATAATTAAACTCAAAAACAAGAGTTAAGAGAAAATGGTCTTCATAATCTCCTTCATTCCACCTTGAGTTTGAGATAGCTGATGATTATTTACCTTCGTATCATGAATTTTTTTTGGAAATAACGTTTACCAATTCATTAACTTCAAACTACGCCAAAATCGCAATAATGATTGGTAACTGCGAATGTTTAAAATGACATTATTCTACAAACTCGATCAAGGAAATAGTTAGACTTTGTTTCGTTTTTCTTCTTGTGTTCAATTTTAAGTCGGCATGAGCTAAGATACAAAAATATATGTTGATTAAATGAAATTCATTTTTGTTAAAGAATATCTCTTGAACACTCTTTTGATAAACTACACCACAAAAACATATAAATTAAACGATGTGATGATCATAGAAAATCTACCTTTAGCCTTTAGGCAGGGTCAAAATCTAACGGCCCAAACAGCCTTTAGATTTATGTACAAGTAATCTCATCTTTTCAGATACGCTCATTGACTTCTAAGAGCATCTATATCCCAGAAACTCCATTTGGAGTTTCTTAATTTTTTTTTTTTTTTTACTTTTTCGAATTTAGAAGAAAAAAAAAATTAAAAACGAACCAATCGCGGACCGCCACGTGTCAGTGGGATCCGCGAACAGTGTAAGAAATCCTTAAGGACCGACTACTATTTGGTAGTTTTGGTCACCGGTTTCTTAAAAAAAAGTGGGTCCTACGCGGAACCCACACGCTAAGAATCCCTCTAGTATCCTTGGATAAAGATGCTCTAAGAGCATGATTACTGGGAGGTTCTTAAGGTGGGGTTCTTATCGGAATATAAGAACCTGTCTCTTAACTTTTAACTAAAAAAACTAAGAACCGTCTCTTAAAACTTTTTTTAATATATATATTATGTATATACGTAAACCCTCTTTTAAAAACCTTTAGAGCATTTCCAACTCCACTCCATAATTTATGGAGTAATTGATTTTTTGTTTATTTATCACTCCATTTTCCACTCTATTTTACGGTAAATTATGAAGTAGGGTTGGAGATGCTGTTACCTATGGGGTTCCACAAAAATTGTAGATTCCACACTTAGTTATACATATATAATATATACATACATATATATATACATACCACATATATTAAGAATTTCAATGGAAAAAACCTCATTGGAGGTGCTCTAAAAACTTCAATTACCTCATATACTTCTTGATAACGTGACGTAGCTCACCATCGTCATGGTATAATGACTAGTTCACTACCGTCATCTATCAAAAATTAAAACAGTGATGATGCGTAATTGGTTCTCTAAGCAGCAGTTTTCTTATGACTTATTCAAAGTCAATATACAGCTTTTGAAGACTTACCAATTAAATAAGATCTATCACAAGATGCATTCACACATTTACGTATATAATATATATACATATATATATATACATATTACACTTTTGTTGTCTATCCTCTCTACATCCCTATATGTATCTTTACTTATAAGCTTTTGCTAAACCCAAAAATGGAAATTAAAATGGTTTCAAAAGCCAAAAGACTTCACTTTGTTCTGATCCCTCTCATGGCTCAAGGGCATCTGATTCCCATGGTTGATATCTCCAAGCTTCTTGTGCGACAAGGCATCATTGTTACCATAATTTCAACACCTCAGAATGCTTCTAGGTTTGAGAAGACACTTGATAGGGCGAGATCGGAGTCAGGTCTCGAGATCAACGTTGTAAAATTTCCTTTTGCTTACAAAGAGTTCGGTCTTCCCAAAAATTGTGAGACTCTTGACACTTTGCCCTCCAAAGACCTCCTACGACAATTCTATGACGCTGTGGATAAACTTCAGGAGCCATTAGAAATGTTCCTTGAGGGACAAGAAACCCCTCCAAGTTGCATAATCTCCGATAAATGCTTTTCTTGGACGTCAACAACTGCTAAAAGGTTCAAAATCCCGAGGATTGTGTTCCATGGAATGTGTTGTTTCTCTCTTTTGAGTTCGCACAACGTCCATCTTCATAGCCCTCACCTCTCGGTTGCTTCAGACTTAGAGCCTTTCTCTATACCAGGAATGCCACATATGGTCGAGATAGCTAGAGCTCAGTTACCTGGTGCTTTTCAAAAGTTAGCAAATATGGATGACGTTAGAGAGAAGATGCGTGAAGCTGAATCAGAAGCCTTTGGGGTGATAGTTAATAGCTTCCAAGAACTGGAGCCTGGCTATGCAGAGGCTTACGCTGAGGCCATCAAGAAGAAGGTATGGTTCGTTGGACCCGTTTCTTTATGTAACGATCGTATGGTGGACTTGTTTGATAGAGGAAACAACTGTAACATAGCTATAAGCGAGACAGAATGCTTGAAGTTTCTTGATTCGATGAGACCAAGGTCAGTATTATATGTTTGTCTAGGTAGCCTCTGTAGGCTAATACCTAATCAATTGATAGAGCTAGGGTTAGGGTTAGAAGAATCTGGTAAGCCCTTTATTTGGGTGGTCAAGACGGAGGAAAAACACATGAATGAGATAAATGAATGGATGAAACGCGAAATGTTCGAAGAGAGAGTTAGTGGAAGAGGGATAGTGATAAAGGGTTGGAGTCCTCAGGCTATGATACTTTCACATGGCTCTACTGGAGGGTTCTTGACGCATTGCGGTTGGAACTCGACGATCGAAGGGATATGTTTTGGTGTACCAATGATCACATGGCCATTGTTTGCTGAACAGTTTCTCAATGAGAAACTTGTTGTGGAGGTATTAAAGGTTGGGGTTAGGGTTGGGGTGGAGATCCCGGTGAGATGGGGAGACGAGGAAAGACTTGGAGTGTTGGTCAAGAAACATAATGTTGTGAAAGCTATAAAGCTTTTGATGGACGAAGATTGTCAACATGCAACTGAAGATAGTGAATTCTTGAGACGTAGGACACGTATTCAAGAAATTGCAGTAATGGCGAGAAAGGCTGTGGAACTGAAAGGATCTTCGAGTAGTAATGTTTCATCCTTAATCCAAGATGTCTTAGACCAATTGAGTCTCGAATAGAACAGTCTAAGTTATATAATAACGAAAGGACATCTTAATATTGTTTAGAACAAGAAAAGTTGCAATATTACTACATGAAAATGTTCAGAAGTAAGATATTTATTTTCTAACATATTTCAGAACTATTATTTACGAAGTTATTTTTCGCATTCGAGCTCTCACGTTAAAAGTTAAATCGGTTAATATTGTTTATACCCTTAATGAATAAAATATATAAATTAGCTAAAATAATAACGAATTTGAATTTTTTTTAATAATATAAGTGGTTAAAATTAATAATAAGAACTATCAAAAATATAAAATATATTTTAAAATAAAAAGAGAATTCCTATAAATATGGTTTTGTTATTTAAAATATATATTTTAATAAAAAAAAATCAAAAACAGAAAACATAAAACAAAGTATTAACGAAGTAAAATTCTTATTTTTATATAATTGAAAAGATAATATTGAGTGATTTCTAAGACTAATTTATTACTGATGAATATAGTATACAAAGAAATTTAAAAAAAATTATAATACATAATAATTTTCAAAAGAAAACATAAACAATAATTTATCATTATCATCTCTTAATTAATAACTAGAGATTGATTCGCGCATCCACGCATGTATTGGTTCTTACATTTTTACACATTAATATTTATTTTTTATAATCAGTGTTATATATTTTAGATGAGTTGTAATATAACTAATTGTATTCAAAAGACCTAGACCGAATCGGATAATATGGTTATTTTTGGTACAAATATTGGAACCCATTTCAGATACATTTATTATTTAGATATTTTTAGGTTCATATACATCAGAACCATACTCATCCAGTCCCACAGAAGGACTCAACTCAAAACCCACACATAAATTTATAATATTTAAGTTGGGCCTAATTTCAAAACAAAAAAATGATACTCGAAAAAAGCAACTTGTACCTAAATGATAGTCAATGTTCATGCCTAACTGATTTTATAAACTAATAAAAAAGACTCTTTTATGTGTTTGGCTAAATTAAGTGAATTTTTATTTATTAAAATAAAAAGAGTTTTTTATCCAGTAAAATAATTATATTGAGTGAAAAGTTAAGTGACAATAAATGTAATATATTTTTATTATTTTGATTTAAATAATTATTTTATTCACAGAAACATGTCTTTGAATTATGTTTCTGGCTACGCAATTTTCCACCGATTGAAACTAAAATAATTTTTTTTAGTAAAACAAACTAAATCAAACGTTTAACAATATGCAAAATTGAGTTATTTTATATTTTTGATTTTATAATTGGCAAAAAATTAATGTTGATTAACTAATGAATAAAAATCTGCACTATTTAGGTTAACGGGACTATTTAGGTTAACGGGTTTCTGTCCATTCGAACTACTTCGGTTTCAGGCATGACCAAATCAAAACCATTTTAATTTGGAATGAGGTAACCAATGGTCATCATGCCCAATTGACATCCATCCCTACTCTTGCCATCTCTGGATTGTGTGAGATAAAATTAAGGTCATCTTCATCGAGGGTTTATAAGATAGTCTCTTATAGATAAAAAAAATGAAAAAGGAAAAAAAAAAGAAAACAAAAAGGAAAGTAGATAAAACGTGAAATCTTATCCTAGTCTGTTAATGTGTAATGTTCAAAAATTCTTGAATCATTACTTTATTTTTATATTTTTTCAACTTCTCGAGAGATGAAACTTATGAACGATGCCATTGAGGATTCCAATTAGAAATAAACTATTAGATTAATACATCTTAGTGAAAAATGTATTTATTAGAGATCAACAAAGAGGTCTACGACAATCTGGAAGCTTTTAGATAGTAAGAAGATAACTGCTTTAATATTACTTCTGAAACTCTAAGATGGTGTAGAAGTAATCGATGTAGAAAGGTCGAAAAGTAGAGAATCCAGCAGAGAGACCAAGCTCTTTATACTCTTCTTCGGTTCTATGCTTACCTTTGGTCCTATAGATTGTCATAACAAAGATGTCGCCTTCTAGCAAAGCGCGAGTACGGTGGCTATCATCGGTTTCCTTAGGCAAAACAGGCTCACACGCAACTAGTTTACCGCCAACCGGTAAAGCTTTGTAGCAATTCTTCATTATCTGCTTACATTCTTCGTCCGTCCATGTCGTTAGCACCCACTGTGCACACAAACAACACACGGTCAATTACAAGCTAACTAATTGGGATAGAGAATGCAGAGAGTCATGTTTATCTACTTTATTATTTATTTAGATATTGATCTTAATTAGTTGGAATTATCATAATTTTTTTTAATAATTTTTAAATTATCTGGCTTTCATATAAATAGATTTTTTATTCATAGAGTTGTATTTAGTTTTTGATAGTTTAATAAGAAATAATTTTTTAAACGATCTTTACAGCACGAGAAAGAATATTTCTAAATCATAAGAAGCTTTAAAGTATCCACAAGAGCATTCCCAAACCTAAAAATTTTCACTACATCATAGGCTCAAGATTTGTGTTTATTTGTGTTGTTCTATAAAAAATGATATCCTATACAGGTCCTAATAAAAAAAAGAAGATTTATCAGCAAATAAATTCAATAATTGAAGTTGTATACCGATATGACTGTATGAGATATGTATACACTAAAGTCTAATATGTGTGATTCATCTCCACCAATTAAACCAACCCAAATAAACATTCCAATAAAGTGTATATACAAACAAAAATATTGACAGATCTAGTACTAGTATTTAAAATATCTTCAATAAATAAAAGTGACAGTCACATGATCTATGCTTATATCAGTCAGGTCCACACAATTTGTCCGCACGGACCGCACCAACTTATGTTATGTACCTACCTAGACTAAGATTTTTCGTGAGCAGCTAGCTGTCAATAAACTCCAAAAACAATACATATGAATCAATATACGTCCAACTAACAAAAGTTTAGTATTCACGTGACAACAATGTTACCACAAACCTTCATGAAGATTGCGTCACCACTCGGAACTGATTGGAACATATCTCCACCCATGTGAGTCACTCCTAATTACTCATACACCATCAACACTAGTTACAATCAAAGAGCTAAAAATAGCATTAATCTTTCCAAAAATAGATAAATCTTGATGAAAATAAAACCAAATATTTATTCTGACCAGGAATCTTGGGAGCTTTGGCAACAACTTCAGGCAGATCAAAGTTAATCCCTTGACGGACGTTAGGGAATTGCTTAATGATCATACGGAGACAATCTCCTGCGCTTCCTCCTACATCAACCAAATGCTCAACGTACTTAAACCCATCGTAGCCGTCCAATATGGCTTTCATGAACGGAACAGATACGCCGGACATGGCCTTCTGCATTAAACCGTTCATCTCCTCGCACTTTCCATACTGCGCATACGCAGCCTCGCCGTTTGCCTTCACGTACGGCTCAGTCTCCGGCTCCACCACCGCCGTGTGAACAAGTGGCCATGCTCGCATCAACGCCTCCTGTAAACGTCATCACTTTCGTAAAATATTAAAGAAGTAAGTTACAAAAATCAGTGTTGTAAAACACGCTAGACTTTACTAGCTAGGCAGGAGACGAATTTTTTCTTACAAATAATATTGTTTATGTAGACAAAATTAATGTGTGTATATATTAGTTTTAGAAAACTGAAAATAAAATATTCTTACAATAAATGTTTAACACATGTAAATAGTTTCAAACTATAAAAACAAATACATTTTTAAAAATATTAAAGTAAATGAACATATAAATTTATATCTATATTGCCATTTTTAGAATACGGTAAAATAATAAAAAAAAAAAGAATATGAAAGAAATAAAATATGGGAAACCTGGTGGTGTTGGAGGACGTAAGCGGCGTAGGAGAGACCGTCGGAGTCGGTGACAAGCGTCTTTCCAACGTCGGTGATAGAGTATTTCCTGCCGGCGTTGGTGAGGTGTTCGGAGAAGACACCGTAGCTTGTGAGCATACGAAGTATACGCTGGAGATTCTCGGGATCGCCGCCGATGGTACCGTTTTGGTACGTGAGGTGGAGACGAGGGAGGATCTCAGCGGCTGAGACAGGAGAGTTGTCTCCGTCGTTCCAGATAGCGTCGGCGAGGCCTAGCCTCACGGCGGCGTTGAGAGACATTGGAACGCTGATCATGTTAGCGAGCTCCATGATGGCGAGACGAGCTTTGTTTCTACTCTCGGAGCTTCCGTTTTCCATATTTTTCTCTGTTTGGTACGTGAATGAGAGAGACTCCGCTAAGGTAAATGATATGGTTCTGTTTTTTTGAGAAATAAATGATATGGTTATATATTGCAATGGGGCAAATGGTATTGTATAGTTGTATCCTCACATGTAAATACAAATCAAAGGTTTATATGGTAATAATGGAATATAGAAGGTGTGAAACGAATAAAAGAAATATGGGTAAATGAAAGAAAAAAAAAGGACATGATAAAAGAATAAAAAAAGGACAGAGAAAAAACTGTAACTATTGAATTATTTGGTTGAAGTTTTGTTTTTATATAGATTTTCTCGTTGAGATATCATAAAAATGTTAGGTATAATTTTATAGAGACAATTACTTTTAATCCAAAATGATGATAGAGGGCTTATTACTCACTTCTCAAACATGATTAGTTTCTAGAAAAGGGTATACATGTCAAGTGTATGCAAATAGTGAGATAACATCTCTGTTTGTTATCTTCGACTTCGAGACTGGGATTTTCTCACTTCTCACTGAGAAGTTCTTAGAGTACAACATAAGGGCCTAAGAGGTGCTAGCTGGATTGAGGAATTCAGAAGAATGTAGCAGAACGTTAATATAAGCCACTACTCACTAGTTAAGATTTAAGAATGGTTGATTTTACTGCTAAACCCTTTTTTTCCTTTTCCAAGTGGAAAAATATATATACTTGCAGTTGTGGCTGAACTGTTTAGTTGGCATACCGTTTTAGAGATAATACACTCAAAAAGTTTAAGAAATTGTAAAATTTTATTGGACAAATATATGATGAGGGAGGATAAGTGCACAATCATAATTATAAAATAGAAGCAAATTTTCAACAACAAAAAAATTCACATGTTTTCATATAGATTTTGCTACATAAGTTCCTTTCATGTTTTCATATAGATCTTAGGAAGCTTAATCCAAATTGAACCAACATCAATTGAGCTGTTAGCATTTAGACCCAAGACATGGAATAATTGAGTTGTTTTTACCTAACTCCAGTTTCCTATATGTTTTGTCGTTTGTGGGGCTGGTGGAATGCATGTTATTGGTACATTATTTTGGCAGCAAAAATAATGTAGTTCTTATATTTCATGACCCAAGAGGGTGATTCATATTGTTTCGGTATCATGAAACTGTTATTGTATGAGTGAGGACATGTTATTAGTATGAATTCAGTTTTGGTGAATTAGGTTAGAAACGTGATAAACAACATTCCTCTTAACATGATTTATTGATCGGAGTATCTTCTGTTTAAGAAAACAACAAAATAACTAAAAAGGGCTAGATACGAATTTTACACAGTTACACATCATAAACTCTCCATTTCCATTTAAGCCCTTCAATTTAGGATTCAGTGGTAATACTATATAGTACAAAAGATCGCAACAAAGTCCATCAACAACAATGAATCATGATGGTAACAAATTTAAAAAAATATCATAAGACAGATGAAACACAGATTAGAACTTCATCTTCGACATTGTGGCTTACATTTGGCTCACCTTCATAAACAATCCGAGCAGTAACATAAAAAAAGAACCTTCAGAGAAATTGAAATCCTTCTAAGCAAAACAGAAACTCTGAATAATCTTGGAGTTCGAAAACATTTTCATTCATTAGTAATGTGTATGGTTGCTCCAATGGTCATGCTAATGGTCTGATCAGGAACCATCCCAACGTTTAGGTGCTGGAGATAGACCGCGAGTGACATAATGGCCTCCACGAATGCAAAATCGCCTAAGCATTTTTCTAAGCCCTCCACTAAACGGTACGAATCTGGTGGAAACAAATCATCAACCTTTTTTTTATCCTATAGCAAAATGTTATACTTGATTATATATTTTGTAACAAAACATGTACTTGATGAGCTCATTTCAAATCTCAGAGCATCTCCAAATAGACTTTTTATTATAGAGCTTTGCAAACTTTATATTTGAAGTTTTAAGGTGTTCTTCTCCAAAATCAAAACTTCAAATTTAATTTCAAAATTATTTGTAATTTACACTATGCTCCTTATATTTGTCATAATTAATATAAAACTTTTGTAGATAACTAGAACATATATAAAAATATTATAGTAATATTAATTAATAAAATCTTAGACTAAAATATAAAATTATAAATAGAAATACACAATTAAATATTAAACTATAAAAAAATACAACATTATTACATAAAATTATTTTATTAATGCTCCATTTTTGGAGAAAATTTACTACACTATTAGTGTTGATGTAATATTTAAATTTGTGTAATAATTATGTCTTCATGTATATATCTTCTTAAAAAAATTATTAAGTTTCTTTTGTAATATTCTTGTTGTCCAATTATACTTTTAAAATATCATAAATCTTATTTTGATTTAAAAAAGACTTTTATATGTAAAATTCTAATTTATAAAAATAAATTTGAAATATTTAAAATATACAAAAGTTTTAAAGATTAAAACTATGAATGAAAAAATACTTAAGAATCATAAATGTGATGTATAATTAATTATAAGGACCAAGATGCAAATAAAAAGATGGAACTTTAAATTTAGAGTTTTGAGTAGTGAAGTTTTGAAGTTTCTTTTCGAAGTTTCACTTATCAAAACTCTAAATTTGAAGTTTTGAAGAGCAAAAAATTCTATATTTGAAGTTATAGAATTTATATGGGAGATGATGTTCGGGTGTACAGATATTTTATGAGTTTTTCACGCGAGCCGTTGACTGTGAATAATGTCGTTTCAACAGCAAAGGGCCTTAAAATTTTAAATTCTTAAATTGTTCGTATTGGGCCTTCAGAAGAATACGGCCCGTCAGGGGAAAACCAAAACCAAATCGTGTTAGGAACCGAAATACGAAAGTAAAAAGTTTCGTCGACAAACACGCTTTCTAACCGAAGTTCCCGAGTCTTCGATCTTATAGAAAGTTCTTTAATTTGGTCGATCCGGTAAAAGGTGACTTTTTTTTCCGACAAGACACAAGCTTCTTCTGGTTATTCGCCGAATTCTAGAAACGATGTTCAATTTCTGGTAATACCCAAATCTTAATTTTGTGTGTTCCGTGATTGTTCGAGACTAGCTAGCTGTATCGTATGCTGTCAAGATTTTCAATTTGATGATAATCAGATACGTGTGTTCAGGACATTAAGTATGTTCGTTGATTAGGCAAATCTGGTTGTTATGTAGTTATCTACAGTTGAATTGAGCACTGTGTTGCTGATTTAGGCAGGGTTTGCTGCTATTAGATTTAGAATGTTGTAGTCTCTTGTTACTGGTTGTGTCTCGTTTCTACTTTGATGTTCTGCATCTGACGAGAAGAAGTATTGTGTTATTTCAGCTGTGTCCCTAAAAACTAAAAAAAAAGATATATATATATATATATATATATCGTTGACATGTTTACTTGATAATGTTTCTTTGGTTTTCATCAAAGGGGATCAAAAGACCAACAAGGTCAATCTCGTCCTCCTCCGGAAGTTTCTTCTTCTTCCCAGCAGCAGCAGCCATGGTACTCTCCTTCTCTAGTCAGCTCTCCAAGCTCCTCATCCCGCCCTCAAACATCTGGTCAGATTCCAGCACATGTTTCACCAGGTGAAGCAGCTGGCATTATTACCTTCTTGAAAGACAAAAGGTTCGCTCTCTATTCTTTTTGTATGCTTATGTTCTGTGATGTGGTTTTTTGTATGTTTTCTTTTGTTGAATCTTTGTATACTTTTGATGTAGTGTGGACGAGCTCAGGAAGCTTCTCTCTGACAAAGATGCGTATCAGCAATTTCTGCTCTCTCTTGACCAGGTCAAAATCCAAAACAATGTAAGTCTTAAAAACACTCTAATTGTTTCTGGATAACGGCGGTTGTTTATAGCTTTCTCATTAGTTATGTATTGAGATTATTCACTGGTGCTCATTGTTTTTGGTTTCTGTCCATAAGATCAAAGATGAGCTCCGCAGAGAAACATTGCAGCTAGCTAGTAAGTTCTCTGTTGTTTCATGTCATTTGGCGAGAGACTTCCGTATCATCTAGAAATCTTATTATGGTCAAAATGTAAACAGGAGAGAACTTGGAGAAGGAGCCACAAATAATGGAGCTCAGAAACCAAGTGAGTTATCAAGAACCACACTTCCTTGTTCACTTCACCATGTATAACAAGCTTTTTCGATATCTCTTCTTAAGAACCTTGTGTTCATCGTTTTACAGTGCAAAATCATCCGTACAACTGAGCTTGCAACTGCGCAAGAAAAGCTTAATGAGCTGGAAAGACAGAAAGAAGAGATCCTCAAGTTCTACTCCCCTGGTTCTCTTCTGAATAAACTTCAAGGTAAAACTCATATACAAGTGCAATACTTCATGTGTACAGTTTCTTGTGTCATCATTTCTAAACCGCAACTTTTGTGGGGAGGTTTTGCAGAGGCTATGAATGAGGTGGATGAAGAATCTGAAGCTCTGCAAGAGAAGTTCCTTGAGAAGGAGATTGATACAGCAGCGTTTGTGCAGAAATACAAGAAGCTGCGTACTATCTATCACCGACGTGCATTGATTCATCTTGCTGCTAAAACCTCAACCATCGGTTGAAACTTGAAACTAAGAAAAGCTTATTGTGGACACTGAACGGAAAATCATAACCAAAGTCTTTTTCTGTGTCTTGTCACTTATCTGATGTTGTAAAAGATATGATTGACAATTGAAACAAAATTTGAATTTTTCGTGAAAAAACGGCTGAAATCTTTGCAATCTGATATAATAAATTACAACAATCTCAGGAAACAAAAAAAACAAAAGTTTTCACGTTTTTTAAACAAATTGTCTTCTTCATCGGTGAGTTTTTTTCACTCATCAAGCAGGCCAGCTTCCTTGAGTGCACTCTTGTACTCTTCCTCTGAGTTCCAAGACTTGATCTCCTTAACTTGCGCTCCAAAGTAGCGCTCTATCTTCTCCATCACCTCTTTATCGTTCCCATTGTCGAGGAGGAGGTTGAACACAGCCCCTGCCATACAAATACACAGTTTATAAGTTGATTATCATTAATGTCTAACTTGATGGTAACGCACTCAAAAAAGGAAGCTCACCTTTACGACCAAACCGGCCAGCTCGTCCAACTCTGTGAAGGTAGACTTCATAATCTGGCTCCCCGGTTTCATATTTAGTAGGCATGTTATAATTCACAACCAAATTCACCTGCAAGAGTCATTATTAACTAAGAAGCATTTTAGGGGAAACAACAAGATGAAAGCAATAGGGTTGAAGAATGATTTACCCGTTGTTGGTCAAAACCTCTAGCAAGGACATCAGTTGCAATGAGGACTTGAGTAAGGCAGTCTTTGAACTCCTTCACTATCTTATCCCTGTCCTCTTGACTCATACTACCGTGAACACTGGTGACGTCATACCCCATTTCCGCAAGAGCTTTGTGCACTTTGCTTGCTGATACCTTCGTTTTCACGAATATTATGGTCTGCCCAATATCCCCGAGCTCCATGATCTGATCCTTGATGACTTCGATCTTGTCTTGCTCCTTTGGGCAAACCACTTTGTACTGTTTCACAGAGTCTAAAGCCAGATCCTCCCTTTTTACAAAGAGTTGGTTGGGACTCTTGACTGTCCTCTGAACAAAATCTTTGACAGTTTCATTAAAAGTTGCTGAGAACAGGAGAACCTGTTAGAAAAAAAGGTCAAGAACACAAACACATGATCAATTTTAGCACAAGAAAGTAAAAAGCAAAGAATTTCTTTTAAACTGAGACTAACAGCCATGTAGAAAATGAAATAGCCCAGAATAGCTTTCTAACAGTGAACAACATATCAACCATCGTTTTAACACGTAGATATGTCTTATTAACATAAGGGACTCTGGTTCAATAAAGAAAACACAGCTGAGCTGATTCTATTCACTAAAGAGCGTCAAGTAGAATATCTTTTACAAGTCAATAGTCACACTACTTAAAGTTCACGATTCATGACTAAATTAGACCAGTTTAACGTACCTGATAATTGGGATTAACTCTCTCAATGTCTTTCATTATCCTCAAGGAATCATCCCTAAAGCCATCCTGCAACAACAATGAAACCTCAAATATCAACATATGAAAAGAAACTTATATACAGAAAGTAAGAAATTAAGGCCAAGTAAAACAAAAATTAAAGAGCATACCGTAGCAAGCATATGGTCAGCCTCATCAAAAACCAAAATCTTCAAATGATTTAGACCAAGTTTCTTGAAGGCCATCCACTTTTTAAGTGTCCCAGGGGTGCCAATCACAACTTGAGCAGACACAGGTGCTCTTCTTGCAGTCGTTACGCCTTGATTCGACTCCGGAACCGCAACTTCAGCAGTGATCCCAGTAAACTTCCCCATCTTCTGAAGAACTTCCATATTCTGTCATTCATTTAAACAATCATTCAACAATCAATGACTCTCAGATCATTAACCAGTAGTAGCGTAACTAAACTAACCTGGTTTGCTAATTCTCTGGTGGGACAAATACAAAGGGCTTGAGGCTGTCTCAGACTGGGGTCAACACGACTCAACATCCCAAGAACGAAACAGGTGGTCTTGCCAGATCCGTTATGCGCCTGAGCAATGAGGTGCTTGTGAGGCGGTGTGATGATCATGGGCAAACTGATGGCTTGGATCTTGCTGGGTTTCTCGAACTTCATCTCAACGTACAAGCCTTTCATCAACTCAGGTGACAAGTTCAAATCTTCAAACCTACTCGCTGATGTATACGGTGTGTCACCTGAAGTAACCTACAAAGAAAGAATGACTCAAAAATCAAACTCATCCTAAATTGATGTTAAAATCATCCAAGAAGTACTTTTGCATCAAAACCCAGCAAGAAAAACCTAATCTTTTCCAGAAAAACCAAGATCTAAGCTCGACTGGGAAGAGTCCACATCGTCCCAGATCAAAATCAAAATCAAAATCAAAATCATCCAAATAACCCTAGACTGATGTTGGGATCATCCATGAACTACTTTTGCATCAAACCCATCAAGAAAAACCTAAACTTTACCAGTCATAAGTGGATCTAAGCACAATTGGGAAGACTAAACACAATCACAATTCACTAATCAGAAGAAACCTAGCTAGTAGATACCGCTTTGATGTTTGAGTCTTCGGGTTCGTCAAGGATAGATTCAGGTTCCTTGATACTTAAATATTTGAGCTCTGAGACTGCGTCTGATTCCTCTTCGTCGTCATCCTCAACGTCGCCCCACTTTGTCTTCTCCGTTGTTGTTGTAGTGGGCTCTGTGTTCTCGCCGGTGATTGATGCTTCTACTGAGGATGAAGATGCTTCAGCGGTGGGGACTTTCTCTACAGTATCCGACATTGTGTAGGCTGCGAATCCGCGAGTGAGACAAGGAAGAAGAAGAGCAGATTGGGTTATCGTTCGTGTTCGTTGGTGCACGATCACTCGCGGCTGCTATAAAGTCTCGAGAGTTTTCCTTTTTGACAAGAGTAATAACCAAAGTTTCCTTTTGTATTATAATTCGGTTTAAGTTTGGTTACCAATTCCCATCACTAATTCCGGTTTAGGGTCTGATTGATTTGTGTTTTGACTTTAGTAGCTTGGAGTTTAATTTAATTCTAACTAGATCCTAATCGCGCGAATATGAATTTTCAGTTTTTAATTATTTATTTTATTAAATGATGTATTTGTAAAATTTATTCATATTATATTCATTAAGCAATTTTTTTTTTTGCATCTTAAACTATCTATTTTTTTACGAATGTGTGATATCATATAAAAAATATAAAAAAAATGAGTATACATAGTTAATTAGATAATTGTAAAAAAATAAATTTTTCTTTCGTTTGCGATATCATATAAATAATGATCCGTCCAGTTAACAAAAATCATGACTTTTTTTATGTGTAATTTTTTTTTATTTTGACCATTTCCTTAAAACTATATTAAATTTTACATATTTTAATTAGAATATTTTTAATATCTTTACCTTTTTATTTGAAATGCAACTCAATTTTTTTTAAAAAATTATAACAAAATATTTAAAAAATATTTTTAGAATTTGTTTGAAAAATATGAAAATTACATTTTAAATTAAAATTATCCTAAAATATGATAAG
>NC_027751.1:31688671-31692253 GCF_000695525.1 Brassica oleracea var. oleracea
CAAATGACAAATGAGTTATGAGCAAATAATACCATATAATTTTTAAAAACATAGCCATTCTTAAATATTTTTTGAATAAATCAACTGAAAATAATATCCGTACAATTGTGTGAGTCAAATTCTAGTTTTATTGATGCATGTTATATATTAATGCTGTATGTTTTAGGTAACATTTTAATGATGCACGTTTTTTAAAATCTCCATTATTAAAATTATGCACGTAAGGATAATTCATGAGTTTTTTTTTGTTGATTAAATGACATTATGTCCAAATTTATTTAAGGATATTTCATTAAGGTAACTGAAAAAGACAAACAATAAAATAGGAAGTTTCAATTCATTTAAGCATATTTCATTAATGTAACTGAAAAGACAAGTAATAAATTAGGCAGTTTTATTCGTTTAAGGATATTTCATAAATGCAACTGAAAAAGACAAGCAAAAAAATAGGAAGTTTAATTAATGAAGTAAGAACATTTTCAAACGGGTACTTCTCTTTTAATAATATAGAAGTTTCGGAAGTCAATTTATTTACAAGGAGGCTTTAAACTACCAAAGTCCTATAAACTTTCTTTCAAATTCTCAAAACCAAAATTACTAATTTCATTTTTTACCTTATTTTTTAAAAATTTAATATTTCCTAACTTCTAATATTTCTAAAACCACTTCCATTATTTAAAAGTGTAAAGTTTTAACAGTCAAATTTTAAAACCTTTAACTGTAATTTTTTTGAAAGTTATAAACAATCGGACCTTTAATGTTTTTTTTCTGTGATTAACTGATTTTACTGTTCAGCTAAACTGTTTTGGTCACAGAAAATAAATCTTAAAGCTTTCAATATATATTAGTTTATTTCAGCATTCAAAAATTCACAAAACATTGGGTTCATAAACTCCTAATGTCTGAAACTAGGTGTCGATAATACTACATTTACCATCTCTCAAATAGACTGAGCTAGTAATCTTATAAACTATCAAATAAGACTAGATCGTCAACCATTGTGTTATTAAACATAAATTTTAGATATCAAGTGACAGTCAAAATTTAAATTAGTATCTAAAAAATTCAAAGTTACCTGGTTTATTTTTATCTGATTTTTTATAGTTTAGATATTTTTAATATTTTAAAAAATGTTATGTAAATTTCATATGGTGTTTTGGATATTTTGCATGTATTTAAATACTTTTAGATATTTTGTGTAGTTTTTACTAGATTTCAGATAATTTAAACATTTTAAACTATCTTTTTTAGAATTTTTTTTTATTTTAAAAAAATATATAGAATAATTTTGAATATAAAAAAATCTAATGTTAACTGAACATATAATTGCTAAACCGACCTAGAAACCGAAAATACCTGCAAACTATTTATGAATTTGATATAATTTTGTTTTCAAAAAACTTTTTGACACAAAACTCATTGAATTCTTTTCCTTCCTGATCCTTAAACCAATTTGGCCTAATCAGAATGTTTAGACCGAATTTAGTAGAAATATTTTGTTTTTTAAATTACAAAAGAATCAGCCCATTAATTCATGGTTATAGGTCACATATCTAGCCTATTTCACACACTTTAGACCTTATGTCAAGTAGAAAATTCAATGATGCTATGGCTCAAACCTTCCTTTTTTGGTTGAAATTTCGCGAGCTTTTTTTTTTTTGGTAAAATGTTAAATTTATATTAAAAGATAACTGAAAGTTATGTACAAAGAATCATAAGAATAAGCTATGCTTCTAAGTCTATATCAATAAGCTAGTGCCCCCTGAACCATCTTTGCATCAGTCCTAGAAGCTTTGGTTTCTCAAAGTACCGAGTTGACATAATCCTGTTCTTGACTGTTTTTTCAATGAGAGCTATTAACTGCCCCACCAGTTTCAACTTCCCAGTATGTCTCATGTCATTTCTCTCCTTTCAAAGATAGTATATAGAAGTTTGAAACACCAGTCTCAGTAATATAAATGTCAGTTTATCGTAGTCGTGCTCTACCAGCCGGCTTAATGTCATCTCCCAATCTGGATCAGCACTTACTCCCAGCAAGTCTCCCACAACTGCCAACCATACAGTGAAGGTGTATGGGCAAGCAAAGAAGAGGTGGTCTCTGGACTCATTAGGCTCTCCACAGAACACACATCCTTGTACTACTCCCCACTGCCTCATTCTAACTCCAGTTGCAAGTCTATCACGAATTGCTAACCAAGTAATAAAGGCAAACCGGGGCACCCCTTGAGCCAACCATACCACTTTACTCCAATCTTGCTTCTCTCTATGCGGTCGTATCTGCTCCCATATTTGGAAGGATGAGAACTCGCACTTGTATGCATCAGGCCCTGACCTCCATAGCACCGTCCTCCTCATCACCATCAACTGGCGCTGTGACCCTTGTAACACTCGTGATTATTTGCCGTAGCATTTGGTCTCTGCGATTTCGAAACTGCCAACCAGAAGCATTTGCAACATCAGCAACCTTGGCATATCTCCCAATGCCAAGCCGTTGTGGTCCACTATCCCCCGCTATGCCGATAAGACGGCCCTCAGGAAGCCAGTGGTCTGACCAAAATAGAGTTCTGTGCCCATTTTTAATTTGCATCCTGATGAATTTAGCAGCCAACGGCCTCAGCCTCAAGAGCTTCCGCCATACCCACGATCCCTTAGCTGACTCCCTTATGTCTCAAAATGAATCATTGCTCCATATATTTTCCTTGACCCAAGCTACCCAAAGGGAGCCAGACGTGGTGAAAAGCTTCCAGATGAGTTTCAATGCAATTCTTTTGCAAGCTTTTGAATATAATAAACTAGGGTCGGTCCGTGCTACGCGCGGGATATGATATTTTAGTTTTTGTTAAATAAAACATCTAATTCTTGTATAATTTTTATAAATCTATTGTTTTCTTTCCGTAAGCATTAACTTTTTTTCTTAATTTTGTTATGTAGCAGAATATTATTAGTTATGAATTTTCCGGCACTATGCACCATTTTTTAAAAAATATTTTTTGAAATGGTAATTTAAATACATGGTTTTACTGTTAATATGTTTCTCAAGCGAGCTGTTTAGGATATTTACTTTGACATTTTTTAAGAATAAAATTTTATAAATATTTTAATTTTATTTCACTCACACATCATTAATTCTGAGGTTATAAAAAATAAGGGCATCTCCAATGACACAAAAAAATTCTCTATATTTCACACTAAAATAGAGTAACTCTATTATAAAGTTGGATTTGCTCCAATGGTTCACTCAATAATAGAGTGAAATATAGAGTAATGTTGTTTTTTCACTCTAAATATAAAGTAAAAAATAACATTATGTTATGAACCAGATTGTGGATGGCTCATAACCAAGAGATTATGATTTGTAATCTTTCCATTTATCTATGATGGTGTAATCTCCTATATAAGGAACCTCTATGTTATGAATAAAGATAGACTTTTCCATTACTTTTATAACACGTTATCAGCACAAAAATCTAAATCCCTAAGCTAATACCCAAATCGAAAAATCCTAAAACCCTAACCCTAGCCGTCGATCCGACGAAACCCTAAACCCCGATCGCGTCTCTTGTTCCCGCATTTGTTCCAGCT
>NC_027751.1:31692353-31698814 GCF_000695525.1 Brassica oleracea var. oleracea
TGAGTATACTGAAAAACGCCAATATAAGTACTAAAGCAGGTATCGCCGGTCTGAAAAAAGACTATGGCTAGGCCAATATATTATTGTCTAAGGGTATGCATCTAAAAATCAGTGATAACTTATATTCACCCAACTCTAAGAGCAAGAGCAGCCTATTGAGTTTTAAAGATACAAGAATGAATGGTTTCCATATTAAAACAATGGGCGAATGAAACAAAGAGTTCCTTCAGATGTATAAAATCACCCAAGGCCATAATAAGTCCTAAAGACTATACCTGCATTCTCTACTGACCTAGACTATGCATAGATAAGTATGATAGAGGCTAAAAGCCTGCGAAAATATACACTTTATGGCACGACCGGATTGGCCATCCTGGTCCAAACATGATGCGAAAATTGATATTCAAAAGGCACACATTAAAAGATAAGAAGAGTTATTCCAAAGAATCTCACGTGTGTAGCATGTACACAAGGGAAACTCATTAGGCCATCACCAGTAAAACGGCTACGAGCCCCTTTTTCATGAATAAAGACTATATGTCTAGATAATACTGGTGAATACATGTCCCAAGCGTTTAAATGATTATGGTATGTCCATGGGGGTAAGTGTGGACAATTCTGTGATACATGTTCATACCAAGAACGGCTTGGCCGAAATCTTTTAAAACGCAAATAACTGATTGATAGACCATAACTTATGAGGTCAAAACTCTCATTCACAGCTTGGGACACACGAAATTTACATACACCTAAGTTAATACGCATCAGGCCATTTGGTGAGCATAGATATCCCCTATCACAATTATTAACGGGTCAAGAGCCAGATATGCCCCATCATAAGGCATTTGGATGTGCTGTCTATGTACTAATTGCTCCACCACATAGAACTAAGATGGGACCTCAAAAGGAGGATGGGGATATATGTTGGATATGATTCTCCTACAATAATAAAGTACTTTGAGCCAACTATGGGTGATTATATTTGAGGCCAGGTACACGGATTATTTTAAGACCAGGAGGAGAAAAATAATAAAGCTGGTAAAAGAATGGTAAAAGAAATAGAAAAGAATCAACCATCAATGTCTTGGCAAGATCCTCGGACTAAAGAATGTGAAATAGACGTCCAAAGATTATACATTTACAAATCTAGCTAATCAAATTCCAGACACATTTTGTTGTGGTCACGAAATCCATGGTTCAAACAGAGTCTCACCAAACTGTCCAGACCGGCCATCTAATAGGTACCAGCGACCGAGGTTCAGTCCAACGCGTATATCTCCACAACCAGAAGGTTTTTCAACATGAAACCAATTTTATTGGATTCTACACTAAATAAGGAGTTCATCCCAATTGGAACCGAGCCAAAATATTTAGGATCAAGAAGTTATAAATTTTACAAGTCTGAGGTTTCCCAGCCCGTCCTTCTGCGAGTACCCGACTTTAGAAGGAGATTCCAGCCTAAGGAAGGAGCTTCCTGAACCAAAGCCCATCATAGGATTCAATAGGGATCCATCATACTTTCAGAAAGTCCAATATCAGGAGAAATGGACACGGAAATCAGAAGTTATGATCCAATCTCCAAAACCGGCCAAACCAGTTCTGCACTTACCTCAATTGGAAGCTAACCGGTTCAATCAGTTTCAAACTAGGCATTGGCGACCAGGAGATCATTTCAAACAATCATGAGGTATTCTAGGTGTCCAGTAGGAGTTCTACATGTTCATACCATGCACCAGCAACCATTGGATCAGGAGGATTCTCATTTACTTCAACTTGCCTTATTTGGAGTCTCAAGCATTTAAACTCCAACAGCTCTTTTTACTTCAGTCTATGCACGACATCAGCACCTTCCAGACCATAAAGAAGATTCCCAGGAAGCTCACTTACCCCCTCAAACCGTCCAGATACAAGGAGAACACCATCTACATTCATTTGGCCAACATTCTCATCATAAAGCCTCCAATGGCTAGTTTTCATGGAGCCATCAATTCTTTTGCTTCCAAGTTTATTATTTCGATTTTATTTCTTTCCTTATGTCATTTTATGACTGTTAGAGAGTCCCAGTAGTCTAGCCTATAAAGCTCAATTAGTTTGTCTTTGTAAATCACCCTTGAACTTTTATGAATGAAAATCAGTTTTTCTAGTTTTGTCAAAACTATTGTCTTAAGTCTTTTGAGTGTGTGAGAAACAACTCTGGAGCAACTTGACTTATCAAGGATCCCTTTCGTAGATCTTTGTGGCGTCCATCATCCCGTCTCCATCCATTAATCGATATTGAGAGTGATACACATCCAGCAAGACCGGTTCCATCTTCATTCATCTTCCATCCATCGATCCTTGTTGAGAGTGATATACATCCAGCAACAAAGATCCCATCTTCATCAGTCTATCCTTTTTCTATTTGTTTTTATTCATATTATCATTTTGATTCATATTCATATTTGTTTCTGTTCTCATCATAAAAACTCTAAAACTCATAAAAATCGGTTCTCTTTGTTTTCAGGTTGTAGCCTTGGATCCACCATTCAATCAATTCGTGGGTTACCCCCCCCTGTGCCTACAACATTTTGGTATCAGAGCTCAAGCTCCTGAATCAGGTCCATTCTATCCTTGCATCATTCATCTTGTTTGCATTTGTTTTTCCATTATTAAATCAAAAGCCATAAAAACAGTTTCTGCATTTTTGTGTTCTTGTTGCATTCATAAAACCAGAAAATATAAAAAAAAGGAAGACAAGTTTATTTCCGTGTAGATCATATAGGATTCAAATTTTATTCATTAGCTTGTTTGCATTCATTCCCCCAGCTCCACTTGCCATTTTTAGATTTTATGCATTCATTAAAAAAAAAAAACAAAAATCTGCATACCATATTTGTTTCTTGTTTGAATCTTGCATAAAAATAAGAAGAAAAAGGCATAGCATTTTATTAATTCCGTGCATACCATATTTGTTTTATTAGTTTGTTATTTGCATTCAAAAAAAAAATCATTCAGCTTAGTTTATATCATTTTGGGTTCAAGCATATATATTGTTTTCATTTTCGGTAACTTGCATAAGAAAATTCAAAAAAAAAATATCAGTGTTAGTTTGAATTTCATATTTCTTTCCATAGTGTTTATTATCATTTCATATTGTATTCATTTCGTGCTTGCATTAAAAAAAACATTTAAAAGCATAGTTTACATCATTTTAGTATATTGTTTTAAGAGTTTGCATATTAAGAAAATACAAAAAAAATCAGTGATAGTTTGCTTTTCATATTTTCTTTCCATTTGTGTTTCTTATCATATCATATAGCTTCATTTCGAGTTTACATTCAGAAAAACCAAAAGAAAAAAAAATCATTTTTACATAGTTTATTTCATTTCGGTTCAATAGTTGCATATTTCTCGGTTTACTCTAACTGGAGTTTACACTTGTTTTATTTTAGTTCGACCAGAACTTCCCATACTTTCACTTCCTCTTTTAGATTGGTTGCAGGAAGAAATGGAAGAGGCAGCACAAGGCCAAGCTTTAATAGCCTCTCAAAAACAGCTATTGGATGCTATAAAAGGAGTACAAGATCAGATTGCTCAGCTGGAGAAAAGAAACAAGGCACAAGGCCAACGTACACATAAAGGAAAAAGAAGTTTTGGAAATGCACCTGAGGCTGTCTATGTCGAGCCCAAGCCACCAGATCCTTCAAGGATCAATCAAACTCCAACTTCTAAAACACACAACTCTCATGTTGTTAATTCTCGGTTTGATTACAATTCCTTTACTGATAAAACTGAACTCTTTACATTTTCAGGAGGAAGAAGCTACCTAACATGGGAGGGGAACCTTGATGAATGGTTTTACTACAACAACATTCTGAAAGAAGAGAGGCTATCTTATGCCATTGATCAACTAAGAGGTAATGCCTTTAAATGGTGGGTACAAGAAGAAGATGATAGATGGTTTTACAAGGAGCCAGCTATCAAAACGTGGAGAGATCTTAAGGAAGTCATGAGGAATGAATTTGCACCAGAACTCACAAGTTCTAAAATACAAAAGATATACCCAAGGAGGTATCTAACTCATGGTTCCAAAGAAAAATCAGAACCTGTTATTGTCCAAGTAAAGGCTAAGGTAAGTCCTATACTTGATAAATTTGTTTATAAATCATCTCCCACTTGTATGAGTTACTTGTCTTTGTCCAAGAATGTTAATACAGGTCCTGAGGTCCAACAAAAACCGACCTCCACATCCTTGTTGGAACCAAAAGTTATCAAAAAATTATGTCCAAGGAACAAGGACATTTTAGACCCAAAAGAGGAGGAAACATCTAGCCAAGGTAAGTCTTCTAAAATTCTGAAAGATCAGACTTGTTTTAGATGTCATAAAATAGGACACTTTGCTGTACCTTGTCCAACTAAACAAGTATTGAAAGAAACATCACTAGAAAATAAATCTGAATTGTTTAAAATGAGTGATAGTTTTATTCAGTATGATTTGTTTGTTCCAAATTCATGTATAATGCACTTGTCTTTGTCAAAGGATGATGTAACAGGAACTAAGTAGCATGAATTCAAAGGAGAGGAGCCACCAGGCACCACACCTGTGATGGACCAGAAGATGGTTCAAGACACAATGCAGTCCATGTTGCTTAAAGAAGCAAAACCAGTAAATGAAGTATCATACCAAGGTAAGTGTCTAACACCACCTAGAGATACTAGTACTGACGTGTGTGTTCTTGATGTAGGGAGTAAAAATGAAAGCTATATGCTTACTGAAGTTCCACAGAAGGAACCAGACCATAAGCTCAGTCATGAACCACCTCACAAGTGGAAGCCAAAATCTAAACAATGGATTGTTCAAATTCCAAAACCTATGGTAAGATTAATTTTAGATCAGCATGTTCTTAATATTTCCATGACATATATAATGCACTTGCTTTTTGTCCAGAGTGTTGAGATTATTTCAGGTTGCCAAGAAGAAAGCTTCAAAGAAATCCCACCAGATTATCGTATGTTGCTAGGAGGATCAACTCCAAAGATGATCAGAAACGTGGCCACCAAAAATTTGAAGGACCATCCACTACAGAAGATAAGAAATGACCATGTTAATGGCCATAACCATAGCAGAGGTGTGATCCTTTCACATCTTCCCAAAGAAGAGCCACCAGATGCACCATGCATCACCAAACCGAAATTATACCAAAGTAAGGTTCTAAACTCTCAAAAGAGAATGAAACCTGACTTGCTCTATCATGATGCAGGTTATATAGTTTCGAGGTAGAAACCTTGTCAAGAGGGATGGGATGTTGTGGTCACGAAATCCATGGTTCAACCAGAGTCTCACCAAACCGTCCAAACCGGCCATCTAGGAGGTACCAGCGACCGAGGTTCAGTCCAACGCGTATATCTCCACAACCAGAAGGTCTTTCAATATGAAACCAATTTTATTGGATTATAAACTAAAGAATGAGTTCATCCAAATTGGAATCGAGCCAAAATATTCACGGAGCAAGAAGTTATGAATTTTACAAGTCAGAGGTTCCCCAGCCCGCCCATCTGCGAGTACCCGACTTTAGAAGGAGATTCCAGCCCAAGGAAAGAGCGGCCTGAACCAAAGCCCATCATAGGATTAAATAGGGATCCATCCGCCTTTCAGAAAGCCCAATATCAGGAGAAATGGACACGGAAATCAGAAGTTATGATCCAATCTCCAAAACCGGCCAAACCAATTCTTCACTTACCTCAATTGGAAGCTAACCGGTTCAATCAGCTTCAAACCAGGAATTGGCGACCAGTAGATCATTTCAAACAATCAGTAGGTATTTTAGGTGTCCAGGAGGAGTTCTACATGTTCATACCATGCACCAACAACCATTGGATCAGGAGGATTCTCATTTACTTCAACTTGCTTTATTTGGAGTCTCAAGCATTTAAACTCCAACAGCTCTTTTTACTTCAGTCTATGCACGACATCAGCACCTTCCAGACCATAAAGAAGATTCCCAGGAAGCTCACTTACCCCCTCAAACCGTCCAGATACAAGGAGAACACCATCTACATTCATTTGGCCAACATTCTCATCATAAAGCCTCCAACGGCTAGTTTTCATGGAGCCATCAATTTCTTTTCTTTCATGTTTATTATTTCGATTTTGTTTCTTTCCTTATGTCATTTTATGACTGTTAGAGAGTCCCAGTAGTCTAGCCTATAAAGCTCAATTAGTTTGTCTTTGTAAATCACCCTTGAACTTTTATGAATGAAAATCAGTTTTTCTAGTTTTGTCAAAACTATTGTCTTAAGTCTTTTGAGTATGTGAGAAACAACTCTGAAGCAACTTAACTTATCAAGGATCCCTTTCATAGATCTTTGTGGCGTCCATCATCCCATCTCCAATTAATCTATCTTGAGAGTGATACACATCCAGCAAGACCGATTCCATCTTCATTCATCTTCCATCCATCGATCCTTGTTGAGAGTGATAC
>NC_027751.1:31699913-31745563 GCF_000695525.1 Brassica oleracea var. oleracea
GTTATGTTTTACACATGGTGGTACACGCATATAAAAGAAACATCATCCAAGATTTCGTGTGTGTGTATTTGAGGTCGATGACTCAATATGTTCGATCAGATTGTGGCATGGCCGATGGTAAAGAAGAACCAACTATCATGTTCGAGGACGAAGCATATTCTGCCCAAGATCTTCATCACCCACAGATTGCAGAAAATTGGAGAGATCCAAGGGACCTTCAGTAATGTCCAAATCAGGGGGAGTAATGTGTGTTGTACTCTTTTTCCTTCACCATGGTTTTGTCTCAATTGGGTTTTCCTGGTAAGGTTTTAATGAGGCAACATTAAAGCACATTACAAGCTCTAAATGGTTATGGCATCCAAAGAAGAGTGTTATGAACCAGATTGTGGATGGCTCATACCCAAGAGATTATGATGTGTAATCTTTCCATTTATCTATGACGGTGTAATCTCCTATATAAGGAACCTCTATGTTATGAATAAAGATAGACTTTTCCATTACTGTTATAACACATTACTCTATATTTCACTTTATTATTGAGTAAACCATTGGAGAAAATCCAACTCAATAATAGAGCTACTCTATTTTAGAGTGAAATATATTTTTAGAGTGAAATATAGAGGAAATTTTTGTGTACCATTGGAGATATTAGTTTTTACACAAAAAAAAGTATTGTATCACCTTGTATTTTATTTTTCTTTAGAAAGTCCTTACATTTCTAGTATATTTGTGGGTTAAATATTTGTGGGAAATAAGTTAAATTTAAATATATACATGCAAATATTAGTTTTTTACAAAAAAAGTATTGGCTCTGATCTCATTTTCATTAAGCCGTTGTTTCTTTATGCCATTTGGTGTTTTGGTTGCAAGATGTGTTCCTTTTTGTGCATAAAAAAAAGATTCTCTTATTCTTATATTTAGGATTCCTGTTATTTGTTGGAAAAAAGTTTCTTTCCTGTCAGTAAAAATAGAAACACTTCATTTTGTCCCGTATATTTAAAGTATATATATATTTGGAGACATCATCAAATGTAATCTGGAAAAATCTGTGACGTCTTTACGTTCTTTAAAACTCAGAAGAAATGTAATCTCACAAAACTACATTGGTCGATGGCTGTTTCAAGAGTAGCTTGTTACCTCCATCTCTTCCAACCACTCTCCAGTTTTTGAAAGCATTTTCTTACAAAGCAAGTAATTTATATTTAGAAATTACTGTACTCATGGTTTATGATTTTATTCACGATCACTTGTTTGTTTATTTTGTTACCGTTCGGTACAGCCGTATAGCTGCAATAGGTGGCATGGAAACTTCAATGCCTACCTTTCATCGTGTGTACATAATTCAAAGCCTAATTATAAAGATGCTCTTGCAAGCTTTATAAAGGGTTACCATGACGGGTGCAAGAATTCAGGCAGACAAAGAAGAGTCTCAAGTCGCTAAAGATCATGAATCTGGCAATTCTAAAAAGACTACCTGACCTTTACTTGTTAGCCGCAAAAGTAGGATTCATTAGGTGAATGTGGAGTGTATACTTTGCTAAATCTTGGATACTTTGATTGTGCCACAAGTATTCAGAGAGTTCTATCTACAATAGTCATTTGCCCAAAATGTAGCCTAAAGAACCTTCTGTCTTCTAGAAATTATATGTAATATTTACTAAGTAACTCTTTGTTATGGTTAGAAAACATTTCAGTTTTGTTTTTTGATTTCCTGTACACGTTTTCTCTTAATGCTTTTTTCAGCTCTTCTTTATTATCTTAGAACTTTATCATCTCCATAACCCTGGCAGACAACCTGGCGTGGCAAACATTAAAAGTGATTTAATACCTTTTTTTGTCACAAATATATAGGTCCTCTAACGCAAATAGATGGATATAACAGAAGTTCAACACCCTAGTAAGTAGATGTACATGTTATAATTCTTATAAAATGTGTATCTGCATGTGCGTTGTGTGAAAGCACCCATTGATGTGAAAGCTCGCATGATATTGGATTCTCTGGTTAGTATAAAATAGTTTGATGTTTCTAGTTAATAAACATGAGCAATCAGAAAGAATCAGATCAAAAAACTGGCGAACTTGAAGATGGATTTCTTCATCTCCTCCTCCCCTCTAGAAGAATCATTCATCAATTTATATCATATGATTCCCATATTTGGACAACACAACAAACACATTCTCAAAATATTATTAGCCAAAAAGTATTTTTTTTTTGGTTGTTGGTTCCAAACCCGAACATTCGAACTTTAGGGAAGGTGGTTGGTTTATCCGTCAAGCACACTGAAACAGAGGGTCGAATCAATGACCAGTTGAGAAGATGCACAATGCAAACTTGTAAAACATGTTCTTAGCTTTCAGATGGATATTTAAACATCTAACTGGTTGAAACAATTGTTGAATGTATTACAACAGAGCACTGACATGGCGCAGAAGCCATGACTTTGCTGCCCAAGGTGATTCCCAAATACAGAAAAATACTGTGCCTAGAAACGCACCTGATAAAAAGAAAGTGAAGCAGAGTCGTTAAACAAATATTCTACAGCTGTAACTTCAGGGATTCAGCCAGAGCAAGGCCATCAAAACACTGAGGCAGACAGGCTTGTCCCTGAAATGGTTGGAAAGAGGTATCTCATCGTACAATAAACTTGGCACCAACATACTGGAGCTCTCCCTCAGGATCAGCTTAGTCGTGTCTGTGACCTCCACGAAAGCTGTCTGGTCCGTGAGTCTTCTGGAAATCGATAATGCTGTTTAATTGATTATCATTAGCCTCTGCTACACGGTTCTCAGCATTCTTAGACTCTTCCATAAGCTTTTGAAAGAATGAACTTATGTATTCAGACATCTCATGGGTTTGCTCCATCGTTGTGTGGAACTTCTGCTTATTAGGAAAAACAATCCATTAATAGCTTTTGTAAATCTCTAAGAAAATGTTATAGATCAGTGCACTGACCTGTCTCAGTTCCCTTGCAAAGAGAACCATTTCTCCCTGGTGGGACGTAAGAGCATTGTGAAGTTCATCAAATAACGATGATGTTGTCTCATCTCCTGATGCAAGAAACTGAAATCCACAAGACAGTTACTATTGGAACACATCAAAAGAAAAGGAAAGAAGTTGACAAAGGGGTTACATCAATGGAAGATGCACTTGCAGTTGTTAACGCTGAAACTTCTTCAAGAAAAGCATTTGAGTTTGCCTTGTGCAAGCTTAATACATTCTGCACTGCCTCCAAGTGAGAACTGTATAAATCCCTTGTGCTCGAACCTTCTTTTTCATTTCAAGAATAGCCTGAACAAACAAAATTTGAAAATAGTATTTACTCAGACCAATTTACAGAAACATTCACTCATTAATTGTTAGGAAACTAAAGAACAAAAGAGTTTGATACCTTGTTATGCGCCTCTAACCGAGATTGGGACAGTTTGTTAACACCATAAATCTGTGCATTTTGCTGGGACAGACACGAAGCAACCATACTGAACATGTTGGAGATTTGTTCAGAAAGTTCTGCTTGATAATTGTCTACAACTTTTCTGTTATCCGCACTGAGCTTATTCTCTCTTCCTACGCATCACCAAATCGATCATATATAAACAAATCATATGATATTGCTTAAAGACGTCCAAAATAGTAAAAACAAATACCAATTTTTTGGTGTAACGAAGCATTTTCTTTAGTAGCTTTCTCCAAGTTAGATTGTAAAACAAAAGCTTGTTGAACCAGCACATTTTTTGGCAAAATGCATAAGCATGTTAGAGACAACGTTTCAAGCATTTGGTTAGAGTAATGATTTAGAAAGTACCAGATTTTTTCTGCTCTGAAATGATGAAATATTTCTCCTTCATGGCATATTGAGATTTCTTCAATTCCTCATTTGTGGAAGCAAGCATTTTGCTGGTTTGGTTCAGGTTTTTCTAGATAGCACATTAAAAGTTTCAGAGCAGTATTGATCTAGCATTAAAGTCCAACAAAAGGTATGAACCAATGCCTCGGTGCTATCAAGCCTGCAGGTCAGATCAGAGCACTCCCGCACTTGACCAGTGTATTTGTCATGCAACTCCTCAAGTTTCTGGTCATAGAAATGTATAAATAATCGACTTCAAATGCCATTTCTGACACTAACGTAAATAACAACTGTGTTTTTGATCTATTAAGTAAGGAGACACCAACCTTTTGATAATTCTCTATCTGACCACCCATCTGTTCAATCTGTGCCTACCCAAAGAAGCAGAAAGGAGGTGATAAGTTTACCATGTCTGTTTATGCAAATGAACATTGTATTCCTTCAACCTAAGAGAAATCACAACTGTGCTCAGAAAGTCAATACCTTTCTTTCACTCTCCTCTTGGTAGTATCTCTCAGAAACGACAAACTTGAAGGTTGGATTGCTTTCTCGGAACATCAAAACCATTTAACTCATAAATCGAGCCTTCTTGCAAGATATGTCGGAAGGAGTTAAAACGGTAAACAGTGTTGCCTGTGAGAGGAGTAGATGAAACAAATTACAACAAATATCTAATCGATTAATCGGTTCTAACAGCATAAAGTAAATATCGAGTTATTTTGCATCATCTTACATCATAAACCTTGAATAAAATCAATAAACGAACACAAAACCATCTAAACTAAAACTTTCTAAATCAATAAAACGAAACCAGAATCATCTAAACTCAAGCTTTCCAAAAAAATAGATTGATGATTGAAGAGAAGATGAATTTTAAGAGATACGAAGAGAAGTTGAGTTCAAGGAGAGGGACCTTACACATATTTATACTGAAACCACACCGGCTCTCAGATCCAAACAACGCTTTGAAGACACATCGTGGAGGCATTAATCAATGAGATTAATCACGAAGCAATTAATCAGACTGTTTCAGTCGGGAGAAGAACCGCAAACATCACGGACTCGCTGCCACACGTAGAGCAGAGACGAACTATGTTTCTTCGATCGAGCAGATTTAGGTTAGAAGGCGAACCCCATCTATCCGGGCCAGAAAAATGGACCAAATTCCCGGCCCATCGCGCAATAAACGACCAAAGCCCAACAAAAAGGAGAATAAATGAAACGCAGTGGTTTGTGCGGATGGGACACGTGTCAGCTCCCGGTCGCGCGACTTATCTACGTGGCGCGCCCAAAAAAAAGAAAATTGTACTTTATAATAATAGATAAGATTTAGGAAAATAATTAGTGAATTCTTGAACAATCATGGTTTCTGTCGTGATAAGATGAAAATTCTGAAAATGAATTCTCCACAGATGTTACCAATCCCAGTCACATACTCCTATATGGTTGTGATGTCTTTGTTCAAACTAATCACAAGTTTGTCAAAAACAATAAGAAGCTCCCTTATTGAATCACTAATATTTACTATTACACTACATGTCGAATTGAACACATGCCACACAAAGTGTTTATTAGCCAATTATTATTTGTGATGTTAAGGAATTTGACTGAACCTTGAATTTTGTTTTAACCAAACCGATTTGAATTAACAAAAAATGGAACCAACCCAATTTTTTGTTTGATTGAACTTTCAACCAATTTTGTCAAAATCAGAATGTTTTTTTTTGTCAAACATTTTACATAGTAGAACCTAAAGAAAATTATGAGGTACATGTATCAAACAGACCACTGTCAAGCTCAGAGCCAGCCCTTGGGCCAAGCCAATGAAGCCCATGCTTCCGGCCGACAGTTTTAAGAAGAAATTCCGGCCACATATTTGCAAAATTCTGCTTTAGTCTAGTTGTTTAAGACGCAGTAAATAGACTTAATATGTCCAGTAAGTCTTTTGATGTCATCTAGATGAGTTTGAATTTCACTATTTTATGCTGATGTATCCAGACTGGTCGTGTTTCATTCTGGCTAGTGTGTTGTATAACTCTGACTATCTTCAAAGAAGATTACCTTCTTGTAGTTGAGACGGTTGAGTTGAACTATTGCTTCCAGGGCCAGAGCTTCTGCTTCTAAAACTGAAAGCTGGACCTGAATTAATAGTTTGTGCTCGTAGTCATGTAAAACCCACACTATTCCTGCTTCTTGTTTATCATCCAACCAAGATGCATCTGTGTAACGGTAGACTATATATTCTGGAATATGATCAGATGCATAAGCAAGTTGAGTTTGGGAAGAACAGACTATTTGGACTGGATCATTAGAGTCAAGTGAGGCTTTAGCTTCCAACCAAAGTTCATGATCCATAAAAGCTTTATAGATAATCTATGGTATAGACCATTTCTTTGCATTATATTATATTAGATCATTCCGAGCTTTCCGTATTCTCTGGACAATGAATGGGAATGTAGGAATAGGATGATCTTTATATCTGGACATTAAAAACTGAAAGGTAATCCATTAGAGAGTTAGAGGTAGCTTGTTGACCTGAAGGGATTTCAATTCCTGCTAGCTCCCAGATCTCTTTGGATACACTGCATTGAAAGAGTAGATGAATAGTTGTCTCTTTGGATTCTCCACAGAGATTACAATCTGGTAGGACTTTCAACTTCCTTTTTTTGCAGAGTTGCTGCTGTAGGAAGTATATCCTGAAGAACTCTCCACCAAAAGTGTTGAATCTTTGGAGGTGTTGACAGTGCCCAGATCTTGTTACATAGTTTCTGATGCTTGCTATTGTTGTCAGGGTTTGGGGTGATAGGTTTGACTTGTTGATGATATCCAGATGTGACAAAGTACTCTACATCTTTTGTGAAGATCCAAACTGGTTTATCTGGTGTAGAGAATAAGCTTGGCCTCCCTCTCTAGATTTGGGCTAGTTGTGAGCTTCTAACTTAAAACCAATTGGTGATAAGTAGATTTGTCATATCCCTTTGTATATTACTTATGTCTCAGTTAAACTCCCTATGTGGAAGCTTATATTCTCATACTCTTCCTCGAAATGATAGTTCTTATTACCATCAATCTCGATAACATCCTAGTCTAGGATTCAATTCGGTTAGACTGCCGGAGCATTCGGGCCAGATCGGTTTAAAATCGATCGGGCCTCTTTCAATGAGCCGGATCGATTTCAGTTCAGTTGGGTAAGGTGTGTTCGGGCTATGATATCATGTTAGATTTGAGCATGAGCTTTCAACTTAAAACCATTGGTAATAAGTGAATTGATGGCAACCCTTTATATATTACTCATGTTCCAGTTAAACTCCCGATGTGAAAGCTTATTTTCTCACACTCTTTTAACTAGGGGTATATCCTCGGAATGAACATGACGTTGAAGTTACTTCTCATCCCATATATTTTGATGCGGTAGAAGCGGGTCTGCGACATGTTACTGATGGTTCAGTGAGGTTATACATGTTCTGACTGGTTTTTAGAAGAAACATTTTTTTTTCTAAATTACACAAGAATAAGCCCCATAATTCGTGTTTTATAGGCCACGAATATAGCCAAAATTAACACAATTAGGGCCTTCTGCCAAGTAGAAAAAATAACTCTAATAGAATATACAAGAAATAAGAAAATAGCGATGATTGCTTAAGCACAGTATAAGGAAAAAAGAACCATCATTGCTTAACCACAATCTTTAAAAGGATACCAGAAAAAATAGATAAACACAATCTTTGAGATGCGCAAAGTGGATGCCACATTACTAGAGACATTATCATAACCACAACAAAAAAAGTTGGTGGAGGTCACACTTTGTTTATAATGCTATTTTTTGCCAATATTCAACTTTGTTTTCATCATCTCTTGTCAAGAACATCTATGTATGCCTCCAACGGTTCAAACAAGAAACAACTTGTACTAATCAAGAACTGAGCAATCAAATAATGAAAATATTATATGATCTATCAATACCCTTCTGCTTATAAATATTACTACCCTTCAAAGTTCAAACCGACCAATTGATCAGTATGAGATTCAGATTGAACAGAGCAAAAACTTCCTTGCATTTCCCATAGTATTGTTACCCATGGTCCAAGATCAATGACCGACCAAAGAGACTGGCATCATACAGTTTCCACCTACTCTATTGCACTAACAAATACTTTTTCTTTATCTTAAAATGGGAATGATTATCTTTGTATGACATTCATCATGTACTCAATTCCATTTTTCTTCTCCACTAATAATCATTAGCTATCTCCCCTTCTCTCTCGGCTCTCTGTTGCATTAGACAAGAAAGACAAGAAGGAAAAGTAATGCAAGAGATGAGAGTTTCAGGGTTTTGGGTTCTTTTATTGGTTTCTTGTTTAATCTGCAAATCCAAAGGAGCCATTGTTCCTGCACTCATCATGTTCGGTGACTCCATTGTTGACGTTGGCAACAACAATAACTTACTCAGCATTGTCAAGTCAAACTTCCCTCCTTATGGCAGAGACTTCACCAATCGAACACCCACAGGAAGATTCTGCAACGGTAAACTCGCTGTAGATTTCTCAGGTACACTTTATATTCACAAACCACATCACTCTCTGATACACTCTCTCCCTAACTCTCACTGGATTTATCTTCCTACTTGTGCGTAGCTGAGTACCTTGGCTTCCCTTCATACCCACCTGCATACCTAAGCAGAGAAGCAAGAAACGAGGATTTCTTGATTGGTGCCAACTTTGCATCAGCGTCTTCAGGATACTATGATGCCACATCTGTTCCATTTGTAAGGGAGACAACGCACTAAAAACTTTAACACACACACATACCCATGAAATGATCCATAAGGCTTTGCTCTTCCATTTGCAGGGCGCGATCCCCTTACCACGACAGTTGAGCTATTACAGGACGTATCAAAACAGAGTGAGGAGCATGATCGGAAGGGAGAGAGCACGCACTATGTTCTCTAAATCTATCCATATTTTGAGTGCGGGATCTAGCGACTTTCTTCAGAACTATTACGTCAATCCGCTGCTCAACATCCTAAATACACCTGATCAGTTCTCTGATATTCTCATGCGATCTTACTCAGAGTTCATCCAGGTACTTCTAAGTTTACTAACGAACTTCAAAACTTAGAACCTAATATTCCAAACAAGGCAACCATATGAACTTGCAAATTTACAAGAAACAAACAACTCGTTTCAGTTATTTACTATTTCTGCGTGTGTCAACAAAAACTATACTGTCGCTTGTAACAGAATCTGTATGAACTAGGAGCAAGGAGAATTGGAGTGATATCGTTACCGCCAATGGGTTGCCTGCCTGCAGCTATCACTCTTTTCGGTGCAGGAAACAAGAGTTGTGTCGAGAGGCTCAACAATGATGCTGTCATGTTCAACACCAAACTTGAAGCCACAACACAGGCATTGATGAAACGACACTCAGGCCTCAAGCTTGTCGCCTTTAACGCCTACCAACCTCTCATGGACATCATCACCAACCCATATGACAATGGTATGCCTCTGTATACACAGGAAGAATACTTATTAAACTTATAGCCATGATACCAGAATAAATTCTCAGATAATTAATCTAATTAGCAACTAACAAGATACCATCAACATTTTTAATTTATCTAAACTGCATCTAATTACAGGATTCTTTGAAACAAAAAGGGCATGCTGTGGAACAGGAACAATAGAGACATCGTTCCTTTGTAATTCTCTTTCCTTAGGAACGTGTTCAAATGCCACAGGATATGTGTTTTGGGATGGATTTCATCCCACAGAGGCTGTGTACGAGCTCTTGGCTGGTCAACTATTGAGTCAAGGGATTTCTCTAATCTCTTAAATTAAATTCCATCTCGATGAATTCAAACTGTACACCTACAAATAGTTACCCTTGTCTCTCTCTCTTTCTAGGGATATGTGTGTGACGAAGTATCCGACTCTCATAAACTAAAATAAGAGAGAGCGTGTGTGAGTGTGTGAATGTTGAAACTACCAATTTGTTTTATGTGATGCGTCAATAGATACAAGCTTTGTTAAATATGATCAAAATCTTCACTGATTTATGTTCTTGATTTATCTCTGGAGCATTTCTAATGTTGATAACAGTAATAATTTTGGCAAAGCTACAAATATGTCAAGTTTACTGATAGGTGAACATCATAAAACATTCACGTCTGATTAAACAAATCTGCGTGGTTAATTATCATATACCAACTACCAAGAAGTACCAAGTTCCTGATATCACAAGACAAACCAAACAAACTATTTGCATCAGCCCTAGCGGTATACCTCACACGCCATGTATATTAAAGGTCTAGCTGCTATACCGGATAAGTACCTGGTCAGAGGTCTCTAGGAGAGTTCAAATCCTGCATTTGATGTAATCGCGTACAATAGTTTCTCCCTCATAGTGCTTGCTCGTTTATACGTTGGAAGCTGAAACAATCAACAAAGAAAGAATAAACAAACAGGTACATGAGTGTTGGCATAAGTAGACAAACATGACGATTAAAACTCCACCTTAAGAGTATTGTAGCACGTAGAAGCAGATGGAAGCCTTTCTACATCTTGTCCTCCAATGGCAGCCCAAAGAGAAGTGTCACAAGAAACCTTCAGACGCAAAAGAACAAATGTAAAGAATAAACTACCAAACAGATAATTTCACATGAAATTGTAAGAAGCTAAAGTTCAAAAACAAACTTTGTGGATGATGAAGGTTGGCTGCAAGTATTTGAAACCAAGGAGTGGTGCTCGAGAACAACTAGTCACAAACTTTAGGAGCATGCAGCGTTCACTCGGTTCAAAACCTTTCATAACCTGCGGCAGGATACCCGGAGAGATATTAAACAAGCAGCTCAAAACCTCTGCGTACGCCATAATTTAGGCAGAAGAAGAAGAGATCAGGGCTTCTGAGTCCGAATCATTACCTCCCAAAAGATTTTGATTGTTCGACTGCTATCAGAGTAACCACCAGTGTATTTTGTATTCCTTCTTAAGTCATCAACATCGATATCATGGTTTCCTCCAGAGAGTAACTGCACATAGTCATTTACGTAAGAAAATAGCCCTGTGCAAGAGAACGATTACAGTAAAACCGCATACCTGATTAAATTCATGGGTGTTAAACAGTTTCAACCAAGCAGGAGATATAAGGTCGGTTAACCCTCTGTAAAATGCATTTGAAAAGGGCACAATCTGCATTCAAGGCACAGGACAACATGATTACCACATCATTCAGTAATTTTATTGATTGACCTTAAATTAAACGGAAAAAGACGAGACCTGGCGGTTGAGTTTATAGTCGGCCATTGCATGAATATATTGCATTTTGTTCTCAATCGTTACTGAGATATCCTTCCCACCGGGTTTGAGCTCAATTATGCTCATTTTCCCACAAAACTCTTCAGTGACTGTGAAATCCAGACAGAGTTCCTGTAAATCACCCTCATATTGCTGCATACAACAAACAAGAGTCTTAGTCTCAGAAACCCTCTTTTGTTATACTTAACTCAAGATTGAATTTCGTCCTATGAGGTGACAGATTTATCACCTGCGAGTGGTTTTTACCTTGATATACATAAGGTTCCTGTAGAGCTCCGGATCAAGCCCTGACAGTTCATCAATAAAGCTATAACGCCCCAATAGCTTCTGGATGAAAACGTGTGAAAAGGAGTAATCCAGAAGTATTCCTTCATATAGAGCTTTTCCAACAATTCTTCCAAGAAACTCAATCATCTGAATCCCGTTCTCAAGGTACCGAGCAGATGGGCTAGGAACAAGCAACCTATCTGAAGTAGTAGTTTGCGAGAATAACCCATACCTTGTGAAAGAGAATAGAATGTACATGCCAATAAAAACAAAAGTTAACCCATTGGAAAAGTAACAAAATAGATTAGAATAAAGTAACGCACAGAAGAGCTTACTCAGTAGCAAAAGCTGCTTTGGTTATGTCCGTCAAAAATTCTTTTGAAAGGCCACCATAGTCTAGGCCAGCCTCAGGAAGGCCAGACTCGTTCACAAACGAGACATGAATGGAGGATTTTAGCCTGCTACCGATGGAATTCAGTTGTCGAAATCCATCCTCGACCACATGACCTCGACGAACAACTATCTCTATTGATCTTGCGCCAGGCGCATCCACTTCACCAGCCATTTTCCTTGAAGCTTTATCCATGCTTATAAACTCTCTAAACACATGAACCCTGCATGGATAGCAACACATTTAAATAAACATCATTCATAAGATAATAAAAACTGAGACAGGTAACAGTTAGTTATAAGTCATTGTAGCACAAAAAGGACATAAATAGGCTATAAAGCGAACCAATGTGAAATACCTTTCTTCAAATGGAAAGACATGCGGAGTAATTGTTATAACAGAACCCATGCTTGGAGACGTAAAAACATCATTGGTTGGTAAAACCTCATGAGTTCTTGCAGCAAATGCAATTGGAGGTCTACTAGTTCTACCAGGTGAGAGCCACAGGGCAGAAGGACAAAAAGGGTGCCTGCAATCTCTTTCATACAATAGATGCAAACATCTGATAGCAGAATCCATAAGTTGTCTATTCTCAGGACCTGTGCCACGCAACAATCCATTGTACACGAGAGTGTTAAGCACTGACGCAATTCTCCGTTGTTTCTCTAGCGTAAAGGGGATCTATATCATGCCAATACAAACCTCAAGTAAATATCAGACTAATAACAAATAAGCTCCAGGAGACCATATTGTGTATTTTACCTGCTTTTCATAGAACTGTATGTCATCAAGAACCACGAGTAAATGCGCATAGCTTGCACAAAATAGATGAAGCAGACATGACACATCTTTGGATATACCTACAGGACCACTCCTAAGAGTTTGCACGTCCCACCCATCATCAGTTGACTCATTAGCCTGGCTTGATCCTGGCTGATCAACGGTACTCTCCACATGTTCCCGCGGCCCCGGTGATTTACCAGAGAACTTGTTAAGCACATTCACCCACTTGTTGACTCCGTCATTCTTAAGGTGCTTCAGTTTCTTCTCAGAAGCACTTCTTGTATTCCATGAAGCTTTAGCAGGTTTATGAGATGATTCGTCAGCAGTGCAACCATCTTCAGGGAGTAGGACACTCTCTAGAGAGCTCCACAAAGAGACAACGTATCCAGGACAGAAGGATAACATATTAAGGACAGGCAAAGGTCCTACAACAGGATTCAGCACGCAGAAGATTCTCAACATACATGAATAGAATCGTGCAATGTCAAACAATTCTAGGGTTTCTGATCCTTTTTTACTCCTCGTTGATGCATCTTTATCTGCTGTAACACGAGTTTCTTTCCCAGAAGCTGCCAACAGTTTTGCGAGATGCCACTGTTGACATACTGGTCGAAGCAATTCAACAAACGAAATCTTTACAGAACTTTTTCCTTTCTCCGTATCATCCGGTGTGGCCTCAAAGTCAAGATGAATATCCCGAGTTCCAACCTTTTCAACTTGAGACAAGAGATTCTCGGCGAGGGTCACAATAACATGAACATACAAGACATAAAACATCTCTGGATTAGATTCTTGTGTGTCCATAAAATCGTTTTCACTAACTGTTGCCAGGGATATGATGTTCCCCATAGCCCATCCAACAGAAGGAATCTCCGTTGTACAGCTTTGCTTCTCTGAATGCTCTATTTCTGATATTCTGGTCAACAGTTTGTCCCTCAAAATCTGTTGTCACCTGCCACACTTTAATAAGTTCTTCGATTGTTTGGTAAAAAAAGCAATGGCTCTTCTGAAAAGGCAACAGAGCTTAAAACAACTAAAACCTTTCTCTAACATGTTTTGCTATAACAAAATTTGATATGAGACTTACCAATATAGTATGAAAGCTTGGCATTAGTATGCTTTTGTGCTTCAGTGCACGTATGAGAGCGCTTGGAAGGCAGCAAACTAGTCGAGGAACTGTAAGTATTAGAGAAACATATCCTTCAACAGCCAAATTTGTGTCTGGTTGATTGTCATCAACAAAAGTAGGTTGTCTCGCATGGAATGGTCGTAGAGCCAAAGTTACTGCACTCGTAGTAATCAATAGTCTCTCATCTGAATTTTTGGTTAATGACTTGATATATTTTCTAACTGCTCTGTAATATCCACTTTTAGAGCTCCCTAAAAACTGAACGATCATTTTCCCAGCTGTTTCTGCATCTTCAAAGTTTTGTTTTGAGATAATCTTCCAGCTTTTGGGATCGGTTAAAACAATAAGGATGCGTAGTAAAAGGGCACTGACACCAAGAACATCTTTTATCCTCTCCTGTGAGTAACTACACTCCGTGAGAAGGAAAGAGCAGAGAGACACCAGTCTTCGTGTTTGACAGGCCCATGTTTTACTCTCTTCAAATGTACCAACTGCTAGTGAGCAAAAATGATACCCTTGATCTGCAAAAGCAATAACAACATCTATCTAAGATCTATATCAATCCTAATTTCCAAGACCAACAATCCAAAAGCCAAGGAAGAAAACAATCATACCATTAGAGTTGATGCTTTCCAGTAGAATCTTAAAGCAAGTGTGCATGCACTGTACATCTCGTGGCTCTATCTTTTGATGTTGGACACACAGAGATCTGATAAAGAAGAGGAAAGGTCTCAACACTCTACTTGACACCCAACTCTTAGTCAGTGTATCAGAATTGCAACTCAGCGAACTCTCCCACTCTTCCTGGATCACAAAAGCTGCCTTCTTTCTCACAATGTAAGACCTCCAAACTCTCTACGAAACATTTATAAGAAGATGAAAAGTTTATTATGCCTTTTGTTCAATTAAACACACAAAGAACATCCAAAAGATTCCAACTTGAGAGAACCTGAATGAAAATAGCAGCAGCATTAGCACGTCTCGCGTAACTGCGAAGCTCCCTTGCTTGTGAGACTTTAGCAAGCAAAGCATCCCTTGACATCTCCTCACTGCTGGCGCCTCTGAGGGAGACCTGACGAGAACAAAACACAGATCCATCATCATGCCACCAATTCGGAAGCGAATTGTAAATAGAGAAGATGATCGGAAGAAGGAGGAGGTACCTTGTGTTTACGATTAAGGTCCATTGGAGGCTAAAATTTGATTCTCCGATCTTCTTCGTCTTCGTTCGTATTGACGTTTTAAGGATCGAAGCGACTTCCGTATCAATCTTCGAGCCACTTCTTTTATGACGTCAGCTTACAGACAAAAAAAACGATATTAGGCCAAATGACTAAAACAAAAACAATAATTAACCAAAATTTTGCATTGTCTTCTCTTTTCTCTTCCTATCTCTCTTTACCTTTTTTGCTACAACCTTTTCCGGGCTAAACCCAAGTGTTTTTCCAAAAATTTAATAAAGATGCCTTTATATATGATTTTATTTGACTATGAACACATTTATATTCATACTGCACTGAAAAATAAAACAATTTATGACTCTGAAACTATTTAAAACTAAATTTTATTGTTTTAATATCTAAAATATATTAAATTTCAAAAATATATAACAAAAGAAATAAAAGAAAATATCCCAAAACACTCTAAAATGTTTTCTTCACAAAAAACACGTAAGGAAGAGAATGACTAAAAGATATTTTATTAAAGAGGTAAAAGACACTTATATCTCTATTTTATAAATTTAATAAATGTTAAATAAAAATATTTTTTATTTAAAAAAAACTATTCAATTCGAAATTTTTTTGATTTTTTTCAATTTAAAAAAATATATATTTTGAAATCCAAAAATTCTTTTTAAAACCATTTTTAAAATTGTTATTATAAATTTTAAATCTTAATTATATATTTAAAATCATAAACAACACCACTCCAAATTTAAACCTTTAGTCTATAGTAGTTAATCATATGAGTATAAATATTTTCTACCTTTATAATGAAACATATTTTGGTCATTTTGACCCTTGTATGCTAAATTGTGATTAAAAATTTATTAGAATTATCTTAGGAAATTTCTCAAAAACTAATTAAGTCTTTATTATAGTCCAATTTCTTATCTTTAATTATTTGAGTTCTCACTAAAACAATTTGTTAGATTCAATAAATGATTTAAATTTTTGTTTGGTTTTAGGATCAGTACTGAATTTGTGTATAAATTGTATTCTCTTTTCTCGTATGTTTTGCTTTCATTATATCGTTATTAGAAAATCATTATGGATTTATTTTAATATATCTTAAAACAATGGTGGTCAGTGGCGGATCTAGACACGATTTTAGCTGGGGGCACACTGCTACAAATAACAAAAACAATCTTGATTGGGGGCACTTTTTATACTTATTCAGTAAACTACAAACAATTTCATCAAATTAATCTAACTTATTCAAGAAAAAATAAAAAAATAGTAGGGGGCACGTGACCCCGTACCCGTACACCTACGTCCGCCCCTGATGGTGGTAAAAAAAGCAACTGTTACGCATGAGAATCATGTTATTTTTTTGTTAAAGGAGAATCATGTTATTACTTATTACCTTTGTTTCATGTGGCAAAGCGAATTCCAAATGAAAAAAAAATCAAAAATATAATAACATTCTACAACATTTATTTATTTTGTATGGTTTTCCCGGTTCACTTCTTCGTTGGCTTTCATTGTGTGTAATCAATTAAAAACAGAAAATTAAATTAGAATGCCAAATCCATTCCAAGTATATTTTTTAGCTCATTTCATGATTTCCTCTTCCTAAAATCACGCTTTAAAGAATTACATATACTCATATTGCTTGTGCAATACCCACAGAATATCTTTGGATTTCGAATTAGGGGACTGAACCTTCCTAATATTTACAATTATTCATATCGAAATCAAAACCATAAAATCTCGAGAGATACGATCTAGAGTATGCATCAAATATAGAAAACGAATCTATGCTTAAGCTACATTCACGGTTAAAAAAAAAACAAGCAGAAATCGTATTACTATATAATGCTCACATAATATCTTTGGTTTCAAATTGGTAACTGAATTTACTACTATTAAATACTACTAGAAAATCTTTCCAATATTTAGAGTATTCACCAAGTTTTCCTCAAAACCTAAACAACTCTCCCCATCGCCACTTCCTTATATAAATAACGACGCTTCTTCCTAAACAAACTCATACCATCAAACAAACAAATGGCTTCTAAAAAGCAAATCAAAACATCGATTGTTTCTAATGAACAAGCCATCCCCATTAACAACTTGAAGCCAGTGCACACCGCTAAGATGGTTCATGCGAAGGTTCTACATTCTTGGAAACAAAACATTCAACTAGGGGGGGAAACCATGGAATTCGTTTTGGCTGATGAGAATGTAAGCAATCCTAAATTATTCCCTTAACGTTTTTATTAGAATGTTATTATTCTAAATGATGTTAATATTCTAAATGTATTTGGAACATGTAAAAGGGGCATAAAATTCATGCAACCTGCAAAAAAACTTACATTGACAGTAAAGGAAGCCTTCTTCCGGTTGGAGCATGGCGCTACATCCGAAACTTCCAAGTGAGGCCTGCAGGAGGAGCTTATCGCACAACAAACCATGCCTACAAGATTGTTTTTAATCCAAATACAAACGTTACTCGGTCAAATTTCATGAATGATGAGTTGTATCTTAATTTGGTCGATTTCCAGTTAATTTTATCTGGCACACTTGATGATAAGCTCTTAATTGGTAAATATATAAGCTATAGATTTCTAAAATATTTTTTTGTGCTTGCTATTACTAATATCTTTTGCAATGTTTTTTTAAACAGATGTGCTTGGCCAAGTTTTGGATTGTGGTGATGTCGAAACCATTCAGTGTTCTGGGGGTAACCAGCGTAAAAAACTGGAATTCATCCTAAGAGACATCAAGTAAGTTTGCTGTCACATGAAAAAAAATTCAAGACATTATTTTGGTCGAATAATGTTACAACTAACCTCGCTTTTTGACTGGCGCCACCCCATAGTGATTCAAGAATACCATGCTGCATTTGGGGAAACTTAACCGATATTCTCCATTCTGCCTGCAACCAAGACGATGGAATGGTTACATTGCTTTTGAGGTTTGCTAAACTTGGAAAGTTTAGAGGTACATATTTAGCGTAAACAAAATATATATATTCTAAATAAGACTATCTTACATATACACTGCTGGATTATTAAAATGACAGGAGAACTACAAATCTCTAATTCCTTTGATGCCTCTCGAATGATCATTAACCCGGCAATACCAGAGGCTGAAGCATTTAAAGATATGTAAGGCCATAATCCATTGCTTATTTTACAGTAGTTATTTGCCTATCATACTGATTATTTGGGAAAATTTTCATGGTTATCAGCGACAATGGGGATGACACAACTCTAATTACATTTGAAAGTAATGAGGAGAGTCAAGAGGACAACAACAAGCAAGTAAATCATCCAGGCAAGCGAGGACAGCGTGATAAGTGGTTGATATTCCCCACTAAGACCATCCAAGAAATGGTAGCGTCAACTCAAGTAAGCATTTTAAGTCCTTTATCTTACATTGTGTATCTCGTGTGGGTGGTTAACTATTTTTTTTTTAATTGTTTAGGTTGATAAATGTTTAGTCACTTGCATAGTCTATGCAATTGATATGGATTGGTCCTGGTATTACTTTGGTTGTGATGCATGCCAAAAAAGGGTGATCAAAACCGGAACCAACATTAAGATAGTAAAAGGAACTGAAATAACCACTCATATTTGGTGGTGTGAGACATGCAACGACACTGTGTTCAAAGTTTCACCAAGGTATGATTGTGCAAATTTAAGAAAAAACATGCATACGTAACAACTTAGAGTGATGTTTAGCAGTTAAAACTGTAACTTATGTCTGTCTAATCTATAGGTTTTGGCTTCACTGTGTTCTGGCGATGGTAACCATATATTATCCTAAATGACTTTCTAAAATTTAGTCAAAAGCTTCTGTGAAATCAGAGAGTTTATCAAATATTATATGAAAAGCTTTGATAATGGTTACCTTTGTTCGATTCTTCAGATGTGTTAAAGTCCCCAACATTTGATACGGTTGATCTTCTTCTGTGACATAATTTCAGATCTAAGAAACTCTTCATCTGTGAAAACTAAGCCTTTTACATAAGGATCTGTGACAAAAAAAAACAAAACTTCAACTCTTCGTAAGAGAAATCAAAACAAACTAATTACTAATCAATACCATTCGATTTCTTATTTCTGAAGTTGTCTTTCTCAAATATATGTTGTATAACTTTGAATAGCACCATCGATTTCAATCTTCATCTCATCGATTGTTCGTCGGCCAAGAAGAGACGACCGTTTCTAGATCTCTCCTTTTTTTTCCCCTTTCCTTTTCTATTTTTTTTTTGAACTTGGAAATTAATAAACGTTACTTTTGATAAGTGGCCGAATAGTCAATGGTTAGATTTAAAAGGCCCAATTCGTTTAAAATGAACTTAATTAAAAATTTAAGAGGCCCAATTCGTTTAAATGGTTAGAATAATAACAAACTAAACTTAATTAAAAATTAATTTTATCTATATTATTTCGTTAGTTCAATAATTATTTCATTAATTCAAGAAAGTATATATTTAAAATTAGAATGTAATAAATATCCACTAATTTTAAAAATTCATAAAATTAAAATTTGTGTAATTAATTATAAAATTAATTATAGAAGACTTATTAATTTTGATGTAATAGCATTATTTTAGTTTCACCAACAACGCATATAAAAAACACATTATAAAATAATTTATAAAATGTATATATGTAATTTTTTTTAAATGGACAATCCCGCGCTTTGAAAGCGCGGGTCAAAATCTAGTTTTTTTGTTAAAGGAGAATCATGTTATTACTTATTACCTTTGTTTCATGTGGCAAAGCGAATTCCAAATGAAAAAAAAAATCAAAAATATAATAACATTTTACAACATTTATTTATTTTGTATGGTTTTCCCGGTTCACTTCTTCGTTGGCTTTCATTGTGTGAACACTGAACCGCATATGGTATCAACGGAAACTCAACGACATTCGTATAAAAAAACCTTTTAGTTACTGAATGAAATTAGTCAGATAAACTATTAATGTGTTAGACAAAAGTCATTTCTTAGCTCATTATGGATGTTGATCAAGGGGAGTACATAGGCTCTAGCTCATGCATCTTTTCCACGTAGGATTCACTCTTTTGACGTGTACTTCTCAGACAGCTTGAAGCTTATAAAAGAAGCAAAGAGAAAAATTATCATTAATATGCACTTACCGATTAAAGTAGGAAAGATGGGTTGTTTTGTTTGACAGAAAAACACCGGGGTTTCTGGGTGAGTCGGTGAATATTGTCCCGGTAGTCCACCAGAGACAGCTAGAATTGTTAATTTGTTCATGCAAGCGTCTATTTAGGACTTTTGATGGTTAGAGGGGTTCAAGTCATGGTCAATTCAGGAGCTGCATTGGGTTAAGTTCAAAGAAGAGATGAATTCGCTGAACTGAATCCTAATCAACTAACATCAATGTGTAAGAATATATACACAAGCAAGTGGTCCCCATTTAAAATAGCTTTTTTTTAACGTGGAAACACTAATTTGAGAAGGAACTTGGCTAAGTGATATACATTGAGTATTCACTCATGCAAATACTTGTTTTCCCCTCAGTCCATTTCGGATTCTCCATAGCTAACTTGAGAGACGGAGCTCTGTTCGGGTCCAAACTCAAAGAAACAAACAACCTTTTACCGGTCAAGGAAGAGTTAATCCGCTTAAACTTAACTGCCATGTAATGGTACGCAAGCTGACCCAAAGTAGGGTTACCGCAGTTGAAATGGTGACTACTGCCACGGGATTCTAGGTTCTGGAACAGAAAATGACTTCAGCACCGCATAGAAACTTGTGAATTCTGAGATTGTTAGGTTCTTATCAGTAGCTCTGAAGAAAAATGACATTCAATATGCTACTACATAAGATAAAAAGTCACATAAAAAAAAGAGTAGAACTTAAAATAGGATATTCAATATACTATTACATAAGATAAAAAGTCACAGAAAAAAAAGAGTGGAACTTAAAATGATAATATATAGGAAAATAACTAATAACTTGGAGAAGGAATAAACTTGGGAAGCTTGACGAAGGAACTATAGAGTCTCTCTCAGACTTTAGAGTACCAATTGTGATGCCTTCAAATAAGCATAGCATTATGTGCACCTAGTTTGAGAACAGATCAAAAGCTTACAATGTCAAAGCCCAATCATTTTCTATGCAAATACCTTTTCCAAATATTCGTTCCTTGCTCGGTTTACGGTCATATCATTTTTCTTCAGAGCTATGGAATTTGCGGTGCTTTAAGCTGAAAGTCTTACAACTTTATACAACACCTATTATAACGTATATAATTTATGATAAATAAACTGAAAATGTTGGGGGAAAGCTAAAAAAGGAAATATTGGAAATATGACATACCCATTATTCCTAGTTGTATGCCTACTGTTCCTGTATCCGGTCACACGACTCACGGTGGCTTAAGCAGAAGAAGCTGAACCAAACACATATGAGAAAAAAACTGATAATATGAATTCTATTTAAAATGGTGTGCAGCAACAGAAACCGTATACCTGAAAGCAGATATCCAAGGCTCCTTAAGACACCAAAGAGCACAATGAAGTGCTTATAAAGCGCACAAGCATATTCGATGAATCTGAGCTGTAGTCTAAGGCTTAACGATAATACTCATTGAAAAAATATCTACTTATCACCTCACTCTTGGGGTAAACCATAGTGATTCAGCAAAAGCCAGCAATGAGAAAGCCACATGATCATCATCTGTAACAAAACGTTATAGGATTCAGAGAAAAAATAGTTTCAGATTACATATGCATGAATCAATTAGATTTAAAGCAAACAAAATTACCTTTGACCAAGAATACGTCTTACTTTTATGCAGTCGATGTAGACAATCTGCGTTGAGATGGGTTTTAGAGTATGATGGGTTTCAGGAATGAGAGCACAGAAAGGAACAGAGCCATAATATGGAGTTTGAAGGTGGGGACTTGGAAGAGTAGATAAACTTTAGATTTCTGCAAGAATTAAATGGTTCTTTATGAGTGCTAGTGGTGAGAATGTGGATCGGTGGAGACGATAACAAAATGGTTTTCTTATGAGAAGGAAGAAAAAAAGGGTGACGATTGCTTGTCATATTGTTGTAGCTACAGTTTAGTAAATTAAAGATCAATATTTAGTTTTTCTTTTTGCAAGAAAATATGACTTAGGTTTTAAAGATGACATGACAACTCAGCAACATATGATTGACTGATTTTATTTGATGATGTGGATAGCTTAGAATTTGAGCATATCTCTCTTTTAGCATTGTTAGATTACTATAAATCTATTTTTTTTTGTTATTATACAAATAAACCTTATAAAATAGGAACAAATCTCCGCAAAGGACTTTTCTTTTGTGCACTCCGCAAAGAACCTTAAAATATTTATTTTATAAAAAAAACTGAAGAAAATGATCAACATTGAAAATGTGATAAATGACAATTACACTTGTCATACAGATATATAAAAATAAATAAATGTTTAAATAAATAATAAAAGTAAAAAGTGAAAAGATATGTTTTTTATTTTGAAAACACTTTTTTCAGTTCAAAACTTTTTTTGATTTTTTTTCACTTTCTTCTTTTTAATTTTATTTTGAAATCCAAAAATTCATTTTTGAAAACAATTTTTTAAATTCTTACTTTAAAATGTAGTTATCTATTTTTAAAATTTCTAAAACTCCACTCCCCCCTCCCGAAACTCTATCCTTCAGTTAGAAATCCCATGTATAAACTAGGAGTATATAAAAAAAATTTATCTATCTAATGAAACATACTTTGGTCATTTTACATCTTTTATGTTATATTTGCGTTAAAAAAATTAAATAATATGATGGTTTTGCCAAAAAAACATATTAATATTCTAAAAACATAAGTTGGCAAAAAAATTCAGTCTAAAAACATATAAAATCGTATTAATCAAACAAACTAAGTATAAATATTATCAGTAATAATTTAGTTAACAACCATTTATTTTAAAGAGATTAAAACATACTTCCTCCATTTCACAAAGATAGATTTTATAGTGTTTTCACACATATTAAGAAAACACATTAAATCACTATAATAAATGTATTTTTTCTGTAATTTTCAATTTTCAATATTTTTAACCAATAGTAATTAAATAAAATCAATTAAAATAATTGAAGTTTACAATTTTTTCATAGAAAACACAAAATATATATTTTTGTCAAACAAATTTGTTTCTAAAACATCTATCTTTTTGAAACAGAAGGAATATCGTATAAAAATAAACAATTAAAAATTGGGAAGATTACTATAATAAACTAAATCATGTTTTTATTACTAGATTAGATTATACTTATTTAATTACTAGATTGTTTTCCATACCCATGCATAATATCCTTTCTTTGTTAACAAAAAATACATTTACCAAAAATGCTATTATTAATTTTTGTCATATCATCAAAAATCTTCCCGAGATAAATAAGTTTACCGAATAAAATCTGCGATACGAGATAAAAGTTTTTCTAGCATCTGGCACATTTATTACCTACCGCAAAATTATCAAAATATACTTATAATCGTTAAAGACTTTCAGGAATAATTCCACCATATCTTACAGTAAAATTATTTACGTTGGTAGGTTTTTTTTCAGCTGACAGCTTTTATATGGCAGATTTTTATTGTATGATAGCATGTTTTTAATATGCAGAAGATTTTCACACATTAACAACTTTTTTCTCATAGACTCTTTTATAGTTTGGCAGATTATTATGTTTTCGAGGTAGCAGATGTATATTTTATTCGTTTATAAAAAGCAATCTTTTCGAATAAGTATGCTTCGCAGCAGACTTATAAATTAATAACAAAACTAACTCTATATCATAGCATGCTTTTTGTACGTTATGGCGAGTAATATGTAGTTCACAAGAAATATGTGTTATTATAGGTCATTTCTCTTAAAGTTATTTGTTCTAATTGATATTTTGCAACTAAGGTTGACGCATGCATCTGATATACAACCTTGACCACTTGAGACTTTAAGAACACCCTTCACCGACAATGTTAAATCATGGTTAAGAGAAGCAACAACAAGGACAATATATACTCAAGAGGGCACAAATGATATTCAGCTTGAGTAATTGACAACTATCAATTAGGCAACCGAGTAAACTAAAACTCTGTATAATTACTAAAATATATAAATATATGTTGCCAAAACTAATAACAGTTTTCAATCATCCTCTATGAACTCGATTAAACATAACATGCATTCAATTGGTGAACTAAACTTGGACCAAAAATATTATGGTAAATAGAAATAAAATAAATAGAAAATTTACTTAAAATAACATAAGTTGGATATAACTTTTCAAAAATACAATGTGTTTTTGAGTTTAAAGTTTAGTGATTATTGTTTAGAGTTTAATATGTAGAGTATAAGACTGGATTTATAAACTTTCATAATTAATTATTAAACATGTATAAATAATTTAAAAGGGTTAACTTAATATTTTTTTGGTCACAAACTCAAGTATTTATGAAAATGATTATTGTTTAAATGTAAATTTGGACAACCATATCAAATTTGTGATAAATTAGAACTCCCCATGAAATAGTATGTTGACGCAAAAGTTGGGATCACTCACTGAAATCATAATTTATTTTTCCTTTTGGTCAAAAGTTTGTTAACGATATATTGTATTTGCAAAGACTTATTGCTACAGAACATGTACTCCTGGCGCATATCTTGACAAAAGCATTAATGCGTTATGAAAATCTGAACTCACATGTAAAAATTCAAAATTGCCATTTGTGATTTACATGTTCTATCTTGAGAGGAGTTATATCGTATATGATTTATATAAATATAGTATTGCTTTCTACTTTGTACATAATTAGGTTTATCATCTTGTAACTTTTGGATATATTGAAATAGAAGAAAAACCTTTATACATCATAGTTCAAGTTTTCACACCATTACTTAAAAAAATATTTCAATATACCCATAAAATATATGCATTCGCCGTATAAGTTTAATATTAATTGGTCACTAAATTTTTAAGAGAAATTACCTATGATAACACACATTTTTTTGTGTAATGACTAGAATAACTTACGGAAAAAATGTCAATTTCGATCCCAACAATTTCAGTCGTGCCAAATACGATCCGAACAATTGATCAGTGTCAAATACGACCTCAACTCAATTATAGTTCAAAAAAACTACATAAACTTCTTAAAACGTACCTAAATCTACATTGACTCTAACAGAAGTTAGTCAATCGTTAACAAGATAAAACGATGTCGTTTTGATATACGAGGAAAAGTGTCGATTTCGATCCCAACAATTTCAGTCATGCCAAATACGACCTGAAGATTTGATCAGTGTCAAATACGACATCAACTATATTATAGTTCAAAAAAACTACCCAAAAATTTTAAAACGTGCCTAAATCTACATTGACTCTAACAAAAGTTAGTCAACCATTAACAAGATAAGACGACGTCGTTTTGATATATATATATTTTAAAAAATATGATCATTCCGGGACTCAAACCCGTGCCGGGATATCTTTTTAAAGGGGCACACTAACAACAAGACTAAAGTAACTTTTTGAAATATTATTACAAATTAAAATTCTCCATTATATAAACTACTATTCTTCTTCCTCTTATCCAATTTAAAACTTTGGTGATTGCTTAAGCTTCGAAATGAACATATTTTTTAAAAGGTAATATAAAGACTAAAATACCCAATCAATTAGTTGAATCAAACAAGTAATAAAAGAGGAATAAAAGCATCAGGGAGGACGTCCACGTCAGCTTGGAAAATCGTCCAATAGGAAAACTGTTTTTTGCCACGTCACACACGGATTTGGGTATTGTTGGGCTTTTTTTTTACGAGCCCGCATGTTAATCTGAATGGCTCAGGAAGCCCATTTTCGTTTGCTATTCCTCCTCTTCGTTTCCGTTTCACGATCTGAAAGTTGAAAGATTCGACTTTGCCTTTTCTCATTTTCTCCAAACCCTAATTTGCTACATCTATTCGTGAAACCCTTTGCTCTTCCTCTTCTTCGTTTCTGTTTCCCTCAGTACTTTACATATATATTGTACTTTGATAATCGATACTCTATTGTTAATACCGACCACACAACATAGATCTTCATGTCTTCCGTAGACTTTCGGAAAGACTTTAAGAAACCTAGCGTTGACAATAATTCAATGATCGCCGTAAACATGGATGTGGCTGCAATGGAAACTGATCGGTTGCGATAATCTCCATCGTTCTGAGGCATTGCAGTTCTTTCGAAGATGGAGAAGTGAAAGAGGCGAAAAGGATATGGACGGTCATGAGGAAGGAGAGTTGGATTAACGATTTCCAGCTCCACTTCTCCGGAAAATTTGAGCACCGCAACACCGGCAAAATCCCACATCGTCTTGGAAAGCTTCGGGTTTTGGTCTCAGCCTGTATCCTCTGTTTCTTAATTATATATTCCCTCTACAACCTTATATATGTATGTAAATATATATCATCTGTTTTTATTCCTTCTTTCAAACTCACACCTTCATTTGGTCAAGCCATGTGTTGTTCGCAGGAATCTATGATCGTGGCTCTATCAGTTCACCGGATCCATCAAGACCCAAATTGTTCATATTCTTCGATACATCCTATTGCTTCCCGTAAAGGTTTGTTCGATTCAATTATCTCAATCAGATTTTTGGAACAATTGGTTCTGAGTTTTTTTTTTCTAAAGTATAGATGATATTTTCACTCATATATATATATGCTCGGTAACAACATTTCATTCCATCCATATATTTCACTTACTACCGTAGTCTACAAAATACTTTCTCTTCCAGGTAACCTCTATCTGAACTCCAAATACCAGTGATCAAATGTTAGTTTGACGCCAACATTCATGCCATCAAAGAATTCACAAGCAGGTTACCACTCATTCTGTCTTTGCCTAAACTCAAATTTAGATGTCTATTAATTATTTGGCAAACCTATGTGCTTCCTGCAGCTTGAGAGGTGCAGCAGCAGAGTTTTCCCGTGTTGATACCATGGAAGGGATAAAAAAACAGAACTTGTACCAATTGGAGATCTAAACACATACATCTCCAACTCTAACGAGCAGGTGACACTCGGGCTTTCTTTTAGTTAGGTCTTTGAGGCTTTAAAATAACACCAGTTAATTGTAACTCTGTTCTCTCCATGAAGAGTGAAGACACAGGTATTTGTAAAGCTCGGATGTGTTTCTCCTGACATTATCGGGCTTATCAGGTGTGACGTTTACAACCTGACCCATGTCTAATGGAACAACCTACTTTAGCTATATACGTTCAAATTTCTCGGTTTCTTCTTACAGGGTCCGTGCTGAACTAGCAGTTGATGACCGCAAAGATAGTGCCACGTTTGTGGTCTTCAACAAGGAGTTGACTAAGCTCATCAAGCAAGATGCAGCTACTCTGGCTCTTGAGGAGGTACAGTTTTGCTCATACACTACATTTTTCATGCGTTTAAAATAGTCACAATCTATCTGAATGCCTCTCAAACCTCAAACCTACGACACATGAGTGGCGGTGGAGGGCAGGATCTACCAAGATGCCTTGAAGATCTAGCTGGCAAGGATTACGTTTTCCAGATTCGTGTCACTCCGTGCAGGTTCATTCCAAACCAGTGTACCTTCACAGTCTCTGCAATCAGTGATGACATCTTCTTTGGTGGGTTAATACAAGTTTTCCAAAACTTTTTCTCCTAACTAGTTTAACCAACACATGTACAACTGTATCTCATAGTAGCAGCAGCAACCAAGCTTAAGTCGTTGACAGGGAAGGTGGACAAGCAACAACAGCAGCCAGCTACACGGTTGATGCGGAGAAGAGAGCTATGGGAGTTGACGAAGCACATCCTCCCGACTTTGAAGACAAAGAAAAAGCTGCAAACGCTCCTGTGAGTGATATTTTCAAGTTGATCAAACTGTCAATCCCACTTAGCTTTCATCGCTTTTAAATTGCTACATTCCTATGTTTTCCGATTTTAATCTTTGCTTGTATCTTGCATTTTTGGAAGTTGACAGGTCTTTGCATATTGAGAATGTTCTTACGTTATTGCATGAATGCATGTTGACATAGTAACCCATCACTTAGCATAAACATAGCAGCAACCTCGCCCTATTTGCATTCATATTTAGTTATTTATTACATACTAGGGTAAACCCGTCCTACGGGCGGGCGAATAAATAAAATAATAATATAAATTTATTTTAAAGTTTTAATTTACTTTTAACTAAAAATACTATTAATTAAAGTTCATAATTGTTTTGCAACAATTTATCTATATATTTTAAAATTTATTTTTGAAATTATTATTTCATTTTTGAAATTATTAACTTGTCTAACTATAATAACTATTATTATTTAATTTCCCTCAATGATTGTTTTAGCTTAACTATACCAATAAGACACATAGACAAAACACTACAAAACATAGATATTTTATGAAATTTATGTATGTTATTAAATAATTTACTATATATTATTTTTAAATCGTTATTTATTTTGATTTCTCCTATTATGTATATTAACTATTACGGTTAAAATTGCTTGATGTTATAATATTCAACCTTAATTATGTTGTGATTAGCTATAATTCACAATATAATGTTAAAATTTAATGGTCTATTTTTATTTTGGTAGTGTGGATATTTTGATATGTTTATTTTATTTAGATCATCTAGTTTGATATCTAGTATTGTTGATATCTTCGCGCGCAATATTGTATTTTTTTTTTTTTAATTTTACAGCTTAACAATTGTTTTTATATTAATGTGGTTTGTTTAAAATGTCTATCAACCAAATATTTTTATATTGTTTCATTTTAATTGGCCTAATTTATTAGTATTGTGTTTATTTGATTAACAAAAATACAACCTCATTATCTTATTTGATTGACTAATTTTCTTCAACAGAGAAATTGAAACATGAATAATGTATATTCTGTTTTAATATTATCGTTTGATTTATCTTGTAGTGTGTTTTGTCTTCATGTGATTTATAATGTGTTTGTTTCTAAAGATGTGAACATTATATGTGTTTTATTTATTACATTGTATCTCTTTATTCTTTGAATACTAAAACTGGGTGTATTCTAGTTATTTGATTGGATATAGTAGCCTAGATTTGTATTTTATCATTTTTCTTTCACAATTTTTCAGTTTTCTTGATATTCATGGAAAATTATTATTTTTATTATTTCCAACTATTTTTTATCTTAGTTTTAGTTAATTATTAGCTCTTTGTTGTTTTTTCTTTTAATAATTTCTTGCTAATATTTTTAACTTGAGTTAATACCTGGAAAATAGGAAAAATCCCTGAGATACACTTTTCTTCCTTTTTTATTTTCTTTCAACTTGGTTTGATACAGCGTAATAGCAATATCATAAATGAATTCTTCTATTTGTTGTTCTTATGAATTTTTCATATTTGTTAGTTTTTATTTTTCTTACAATTTTCTGATTATGTATTAATCATTGGTTGTGGTTTAATCATATTCAAAATTAATTTTTAAAGCCCAAGTTTTGTGACTAAAAATGAAAAAGATATGTTAGACTCCTTATTTTATTTTAGTTATCCTGTAATGGAGTTATGTATGTATTTATACAAACTTTCATTAAATTCATGATATTCGCCGTTTTTATTTTCTTTCGCAAGTGTGGGTTCAGTGAAACAAAACAAAAGTCAATTACTTGCAAGTCAAGCTTGTTGTTATTGCCATCAAGGGACTTATGCATATTTCTTGACTATGGTTGATAAAGGATTAGCACTTAGATAATGATATTAACCTTCATTACATTTACGCGAAGCTACATATGTAATTTGTAAAACATTTTTTAGTTATCTTTTCTTCTTCTTCTTCTTACTGATATGACCATCTTTTATTTGGGAGATCTGAGAACAGCCACTCTATTATAAACTTGATTAACAACAATAGATTCCATGAATAATTTTATCGATAAGAAGTGGAAACTAAGAAGCCTTTGAAGTAGAAATGGGAACAATATAAAAGAATCATATTCAAATGCTTCATTTTGATTATGAGCTTTCTAAAGACTTATGATGTTTTTGGATGTACATGTCATCTCGTGCTATCAGCAGACTGCTCTGCTTCCACCCAGTTTACAACCTGGAAAATCAGAGACTGTGGATCTTTGTTAACATCTGCATCACCCGTGCCTTTACACTTCTTCATCCCCTTCTCCATAACCTTTTCCATAAACCTTATGAACCAATTTGCAGCTCCTTGCTCTATCTCTTTAGTCAACTTCGCTGTGTTTTGTAACACGGAAGGAGGAGCTAGTGATGGGTTCTTGTTCTCAGCGTTTGATCTCATATGCTCATGGTTTACTGCTGATTCGGAGCTGTATTTCTTCTCCTAGATTCGGGTTTCTCCTGATCAATAGGGTCGTGCTGAATTTCGTCAAATATTGAAGAAGATCCATGGTTTGAGATATCTGTCTTTGCAATTCCAGGAACTCCTCAAAGAACGCAGCCGGACAATCAGCTTGTGTTGATTTTCTCAGTTTGGCTAACGTTCTGTATTTCCCCCAAGAACATTATCACATTTTCAAATTTGAAAACACATAGAACCATACAATGAAAACAACAGAAGGAGACTGAGTTGTATACCTGAAATGGCGAACAACTGTTTCAGTGACCGTAGCTTCTCTCAATGCCTGAAAAACTATCTTCTGAGCCGTCTTTCGCTGCTGCACATCAAAAAAGACACCTCTCACTAACACATATATATTCTTAAATACATGTAAAAGATGACCACATAGAAGTTTCGAAATGCTATGATCTTATCAACAGACAATTCAGTGGTATAATGCATCTAAAGAATTTTTCGAACCAGCCTTGAAGCGTGTTGTAAAGTGGCGAGATGGTGAACATTGACGGTGGCAGGCATGAGGGTCAAATGTAAAGAAGAAAGCATAATCAACAAATCTTTTTTAAAAACAAATTCAAAACCCCGAAAGTTGTTTCCAAAAATAAAACCCAGAAAGTAAAATTTTCTCAAATAATTCAAAACCAACCTTAAGAAATATGGGAAGTTCATAGAAGAAACTTCTATTTCTTCAAAATCGAGTACTCCTACTCACAGACTATCCGTATGACGAACCTGCAAGGATACCCTTGCGGAGACAGAGTAGTGTGGTCGCTTCCTGAAGGTGATTCTTTGCAATTATTTGAGAAAATCGACAAATCTCAATTCAAGTTCCACTCTTTGTCATCGACTTCAGCATCTCAATCGGTGGAGGAGCAGCGTACGATCTTCAAATCAGAAAGAAAGATGGATGAGTTAGCCATTTCTTAGAATATAATTTGTTTACTGCATTGTTTTGATGGATTGAGAAGATGGTTTCCAGAGGAGAAATGCTAACCTTTTTATACTCGCATATAAACAGTTCAAGGCTACACCATGGTTGATGGATTTAAGAAGGGGTTTAATGCGAAGATTTTGTAAATGGGAGCGTTTCGGCGATGAAGATGAAGATCAGACGTCGTAATCGAACAAAGAGCCGTAAAGTTCTATTCTTCGTGTGAGAGAACTAGGGTTGATTCTATCGGGCTGGTCTATTCATTCAAACATAAAGCCCATAATACATTAAAAGCCAACATCAATTGATTCTTACTTAAATGAAGTTATGCGTTTTGGAAGCGGGATACGTGTCATCACGACATCGACCGAATTGATCACGTGGATGTCGACGTGGACACTCTAGGAGAGAAGAAATCTGTACTTTATATATATAGATAGATAGATGTCATTTAGGCAGACATTATCAAGAAACTGATTAATGGGCCTGCATATAACGTACTAAAAATACTGAGATAGGCATACTCTACAACTAAAAGTACTGAGATAGACATAATCCACAAGTGAAGCATTTTTTTGTAGATCACCATCATTTAAAAAAAATTCAAAGGTGTGCAACGACAACCATTAACTTATACATTTTATTAACCAAGATGATGACTATAATAAACACATTTTTACTGTCACCACTTTCATTTAACTACATATTCTTCATAAATCTAACTCCCATGCCATTCAAGATCATGTGGGAGCATACAATGAAATGTCAACAACAACAACCTCCTATTGTTTTTCAAGATATTACTTCCTTTTGAATATAAACAAATACTTGAATATATAAGAAAGTTTAGTTCATTGTTTACAATGAGTACAATTTAATATATAGGCATCTTAACAAACTCATTATTCGAAAAAAGTCATCCATATTTTAAAAAGCTTTTCGGCTGGGCTATATTAGCCATAACATATTCAGAAAAATCAAACAAAATGTCGTACGTTGGGAGTATCAAAAATTGCAGCTACTAAATACCACAACAACACACCCACCATGTCAAATGCTCTCCCCATACAAGACGTCCACAAGACCAACAAAAAAGCACAAACTTATGGTCTAAATATTCAAGTTTCGGTAAATCAACTTCATCAATACAAACACAAAGAGAACAAACATCACTTTCTTCTTCAGCGATCCACAAAATGTAACCACTACGTAGACAACCCCGCGCTTGATGATGTGACAAGCACTTCAGATAATTTGTTAAATTTATCAATTATTTTACATCAAAATAATTGCAATAAAATAGATTTCTAAACATTACTAAAGTTAATAACTGTGAGTATATTTTTCTGACCATGCTATATACAATTTCCAATGTTAAAAACATAACTAATCGTGAGTTTTAACCGTTTTGAATTCATTGCAAAAACAATGAATAAAAAAAGTAAATTTAGATTTTTTTATTATTTGGTAACTTATGATAAATTCTAATGTACATTTACAAATACAAATGTTAAGTTATAAATATGAAAACCCGGGACAGTCCCTAGTTAAATTTAAAATTAAAAACACACTAAAAGGTAACAATTAAAAAAACATTCTCAAACAAAGATGAAACCTCCTCCCCCCTCCCCTCTCCTCTCCTCTTTTCGAAAGCCCTTTCCCGCTCATGAACCCTAGATCTCTTGATTCCACTATTTTTGAATCTCTTGCGTTTTGACTCGATTTCGCCGAGAATTGATCATGTTCTTACCCTTTTCTACCACCAAAAGCTTTGATTCACAAGGGAAGAGAATTTGAGTCCCAGAAATCCGCGAACCCTTGATCCTCTTTCTGAAATTTTGGGCAACCCTAAATCACAAGGTGATCTTGTCCTGTTTGAGTTTTATCTTCGCATGGATATTCACGGTAGCTTTCTCGGAAGCTTTTGCCTTTATATTGCCTTGGATCTCTTCATCACCTATGCCTTACGCTTCCTACACATTGATGACCATTGGATTATTTGTGTCGCCTGCAGTTTTGGGGTCAATAAGTGGTCAGCACCTGGCCTTTAATTTCCTTCGGAAGAAACCATCAAACTGAAATTTTAACAATATGGAACTCTAACCATTAGTTTCCTTCTGGCCTTTGAAACTTATTATAAACTTGGATCAACTTACCTGTTTGGCTCGTTCCTCCTGCATTTGCATGTACGCCAATCATTTGATTTTACAGGTAAACACTAAACTATGAGATGCTTGATATGTATGAACAGTAAAATAATAGTATCTTTGCTAGCTGTGTTCCCGATATGATGGAATGTTACTGAAGTGAATCCATGTGGCGGTAATTAGTTTGTAGCTCGCAGCTGTGCAATCCTCGCAAACATGGTCGATCAAAGTTAGAACGATGTTGCTGTGATGAATGATGCTTGTGTGATTGGTTGTTTGATGCTTGAGATGGTTTTTGAATGAAAGCTAAGTTGCTAGAAAGAAGTGAACACTTAGGGTGATAGACGTTACAATTGGTATTACAACATTGCACACATTTTTACTTTGATCCAACTCTGTTTTTATATATTAAACAACTTGCTTTAGTTGCTTTCAACTCCAACAATTATTATGCGTTAATTAGCTCTAATTGCTCTTTTTATGATGTGACACAGCCTTTGGCTTCTTCTTTCTTTCACCGAGAGTCTGAATGGAATGGCAGGAGACAGACAGGACGTACACTGGAGTGGGAGACCTGCTTTTTTTTATTGCCATTCAAGGTATGTTAACAAGAAAGAAGTAGTTCATTTATAAAAATAATAAAATATACATGAACTGCTAGTGGTTCAACTTTACAAGCAATAATAATGATATGCACTCTACAGTACTAACAGTCAAAATTAAGAATTTGTTTAATTTTGACCGTTGTCCCAAAAAAAAATCTTAATTTTGACTGCAAGAGAATGAGTTAGTGTTCGAATGGTAAAAGCAGTACAGGTGGTGCACATCAAGCAGATCATGTAGATCAAGCGGATCATGCAGGAGAAATGCAGATCAAACAGATCATCCGAGAAAAATGCATTTCAAATAGATCAAATAGTTTATTACAGTTTTGAATGGTAAAAACATTTAAATAAAACATATTATATATTTAAATAATAAAAAAGAAAATTTAATTTACCACAAGTTGTATTGTTGCATTTAAGTAAAATAAATGAAAATAGTATTTATATATAAAAAATGTATTTTACAATTTTGTATTGTTACACATATATATAATTTTATTCAGTACATAAATATTGCTTGCCAATTCTGAAATTCTCAACAACTCAAGTGGTTAAGATCCTTTAAGCTGTGTGCATCAACATCAATCCTTGTTGCAAAATAGCAAATAGAATAAATAACTTAATTATATCGGACATTCCTCTAATAATCAACAAGAACTTGATCATTACAAGAAAACAAACCATGCAACCATTTTTTATAAAGACCTTATTGATTTTTAGCAAAAAAAAAAAGACCTTATTAATTAAGAAGCAAATAAGAAACCTATTCTTTTGTACAAGTGTATTGAACAATAAACTTAATATCTTTATTGCAGTGACTCGCACCAAACATCTCGTCATTATCAATAATCACACACTTGTGTTTTCCAAGACAATTCTGCACAAATTATACTTCACATTAATATTCATTGAAATATTTATTATTCATTAATCCACAAAACGTATAGTTAATTTTGCTAACCTTCTTTACGACATCCATGGTAGCCTTTGCGCCACAATTTCCGTGTCTATAGTGTTCACACTTACCGGAAGGATTTCCATAATCAGCAAAATTGATTCTTGTAACAACATCTTTAGATGTTTTACAAGAAAGCACCCATGGATCTTGGAGATTAGATTCTGTACACATAATATATTGCTTGCCCATGTCCGTACCATAGTCAGTGGAAGAAGATCGAGAATTGGTAATTTCGATTTTGCTGCCTCTTGCATCATTAGAAATATTCAAATTGGAAGCTAAACCAAACACATAGGAATAAGATATAACTAGAAGCGAGATGTAGCCTCGACGACGGCTATGTGAAGCATCCATTTTGTTGTCTTCGTAATCAAAAGTAACAAAAATGTATTAAGCACTATTTATGAATGTAGTTATATATAGTTTAACTTGGATTAATTTGCAACGGCAAATTCGTGTGTTGGTGTGGCCACGCAAAATTTTCTCAGTTTGTAGTTATATTTTTCAGTTCTCTTTCTTCTCTGTTTTCGGAGGCCGGGAATAACATTGCTTTGACTTTTCCACGATGACTTAGTATAGTAATAGATTTTTATTTTGAGTGAAAAATATATTTGGTCCATTTTAAATTTATAAAATCACATTTAAAAAGCATGTATGTTTAATAAAAGTCAAAATTTTGAAACTGAAATTTAATTCTAGAAACTAGTTAACATAATTTTTTAATTCAAATAATATCTTCTACTTATAGATATAATACATATATCAACCCTAATTTGGTAATTTTGCACTTACTAGTCTGGGTCGGTGAAAATCACAATTTTTGAAAAATTGTGGGGATAAATTTTTGTGAACTGTGGTGACAAAATAGTCATTGTACTACAGGTTTGTGCTCTAGAACCACACATAACACATGTATATGATGAGGTAAATAACACAAAAAAGGTAATTTCCTTTTAAAAAAATTATATATTCCTTTTAAACATAAAGGTGAACTCCAAATCTAATCAAATGCAAAAAAAAATACCTAAACAGATGGTAAAATTATTATTTAACTTTTATGATCAAACATAAAAACCCAGAAAGTTATTTTATGATTATGTCCTTCGGAAGTCTAAATGTATTAGAATGAAGTTTACAAGTATGTAGACTTATTATGTATTCTACATCGTAATTTGATCTAATAATTTAATTTTTAAAATATATAAAAATATTTTTTTGGTAAATTACCAAAATGCCACATTCCTAGTACCACATTTAATATTAAGTAGTTTATATTTTGTATATTTCAATATTTGATACAATAACTGAGAGTTTTTTATTATCAATCAAACATTTAGAGTTTTATATTTTTAGTTTAGGGTAAAGTAGACTTACAATAAAGTCTACTTCATTTTAGACTTTTTTTAGTCTACTATAATTGATTATTACAAAAATATCATTCTTTTTAAAATTAAATTTAGATCTTTATGAATAAAAATGTGAAATCATATATTATAACTATTAAAAATTAAAAAAAGAAAATCAGTGAATCATATATTATTATTAAAACAATATAGGAAAAAAGAACAAAAAAAATAAAAATCATTGTAGACTTACAAAGAAGTCTATGCACTCGTAGCAATTAAACATAACAGGATTTAACTAAGTTAATTTTAACCTACCGAATTTAAACCAAACTTTTTAACCTAACCAGAAAACTTACACATTCTATGAATACAATGTTATTTACCAAATTAAATAAAATTTATATTGAGCGATTTGCAAGTAAAATATAGAAAGATTCAATACTTTGCGCGCATGGAAAAACTGGTAGCCCAAACGCTAGGCCAGCTTCTTCCAGTGAGAAAATAATTTGATGCCCCTATACCTTCTTTCTTTAATGTTACGAAGTGGGGGTTGAGTAATGATTACATTCATGTAATCATGAGTAAAGCTATACACACACAACCGTTTGAATTTGTGTATCTTTAACACATTCTTGTTTATCTCTTTCTTCTTTGCATGTCCAATTCTCAGCCTTTTTTTTGTAAAAGAAATTCAATAAAATCCAAAAAAATTTGTCTCTCCTCGAAGTGTCCACATTCGTAGTACGAAAACTAGTTTTTTTTTCTAATGGATCACATGCACGAAGGACATGTTAGTTTTGAATGTGTTTGCACGGCGGCGCGTATGTGGACTCGTCTTTGGAAAAAGCGGGTGAGCCATTTCTGTTTCCACATGCAAGGGCTGTTCCCAAGAGAAACAATCAATGATCGCTTGGGATCATGAACTTAGAACCCGTTGTCTCTTCCACTGCTCTCCATCAGATTTTTTTAGGTTTATGGTAAAACAAAACTCTTTCTCATTTCATGTTCCAACAAATGCTTACTTTCTAACCATCACCATCCATCGCCGCCTCCGCTGCATTACTGTCCCCAAGTACCATCTCCGGTGGGTCAGTTCAGAAGACAGAGTTGGTTAAGGGTAAAGTACTCGAGTCGTGTTCTTCTTCTTAGTTGTTACCGTAGTTACTGAAAAAAAATCACTTTTCATGTAATTTGTGAAATTACTGGTTAATGGATTTTACTTATCATTTTTTGTTATAGTTAGCCGGTTGCGAAAACACACATGAAATATCATAATACCAAATGCAATGTATTTATTTGGCTACATTGTATACCTAACTTATAATGTATACCAGTTATCTGGTTATCTCAAGTAGTTGCTGGTTATTTAAGTTAGTAGTCGGTTAATTCTAATAGTTGATGGTTATTTAAGTTAGTGGTTGGTTATCTTTTATTTGTAATAATATAACATGTATTTGTCTCTATTGATATGACACATGTGTATTTATAATAGTTGTAGTTATCTAATGATTGTTGGTTATTATCCGGTTATCCCAGATAACATACGTATTGGACGATCACTATTAAATTATACTTGAATGATATAACATGTATGTTTCACAAAATCATGTTGTTCATACCCAATAAGTTAGGTAGTATATACTAATTATCTGGATATCAATACTCTTAGCTAGTGTTTTAATCAATGGCTGGTTAACACTATAAACCCAAAACAAAAGATTTTTCGAGTAATTAATGTAGTGTTTATTGCTTCACTCAAATAAAAAAAATACATTTAGCGCAATATAGTTATCCGGCTATAATCATATATCAAACACAAAATTAATTACTTTTCCGATTATAGTTATTCGGCTACATATGGTTTCTCGACTATAGTTATCCGTTCACATATGTTTTTCGATATAGTAAACAGACAGACCATTCGTCCGTCGTCGTCTCCGGGAACCTCATTTCTTCTCTTCTTCCTCTTCATACTCTCTCATCTTTTTATTTTTTTTCTCTCATCTTTTTCTTCTTCTTCCTATATAGTATCCTATATCATTCCTCACCAGACTGAAATAAAGGCGAGCTGTTGCAAACGTGAGGTGACGGCGTGACGGTGAGCCTGAGAAGAGGAGAGGTAATTATATTGTGACAGCGAGCTTGAGCAGATGTAGTGGTGTGACGGCGTGACGATGTAACGGTGAGATGGTGCGACGGTGTGACGGCAATAGAAAAGAAGGGAACTTGAAAATTTTGAAGTGAAAAAGAGAGGAGAGATCAAGAGATATAAAAAAATTTAAGAAACTTTAAAGAAAGAGATAAAATGAGAGAAGTGGGATCTGTGGACATAGTAGAAAGAGATAAGAGAGGAGAAAAGAAAGAGGAGGGAGAGAGATGGGATAGAAGGGAGATAAGCTTTAGGTTGTAGTATTCGAAGAATAGGGGTAGAAGAGTGATTAAAAAAACACATAAGCAGAAAAAGCAAAAGTACATAAATGCAAATTACGTAGTTGTTTGTATATGGACTGCAATTTCTCTTTTGTTAACTTTATGAGAATACATAACATTAGGTGTGGGCATCATAACCCAAACCCGAACCGAAGTAAACAGTTCGGTTCGGGTTGTGACAAATATCTGATCGGTTATCATTTTTACCATTTTCGGATAACCAAACCCGATAGATTATTACCCGATAACCGAACCCACCAGAACATAACCAAAACTATATTAGCCTAAGACCACGTCCAACGGAGGGGCTTAAAGGAGGCTCTTAAAAAACCCAAAATAAATAAATGAAAAGAGGAAAAATCAAGAGAACGGGTGTCATACATGTCCTCTTTCTATTGGTCATCTCTCTCTCTTTGTTGGTTTTGTTTTTCTGTCCGAGAACTCGTTGTCGTCGTTGCTCTCGTTCTCCCAAATCCGTCCGTGAAATCACCTTGAAGCCTCGTCACCGTCTCTGTTTCTTTCTGATGACGGCGCCGTTAAATTCCGTTAGGCGATCGTCGGAGAATATGGAAGGTACCGCAAGCTGGGACGTGATCGAATGGAGTAAACTCGGTGTAATGCTCTTTTAACTTTCGCCTTGGGTCCCCAAAATTTTTGAAAATTTTTATATGTAAATAGGCCCCCAATTTGTAAAAAAAGAATTTTTAAGCCCCCAAATTTTTGAAGTCTTTAGTAAATGGTCTTGGGCCTCCAAACTCTCAAGGCCGGCCCTGTCGAATGGAGTAAACTCGGTGTAATGCTCTTTTAACTTGTCAAATTCTAGCTTCTCTACCGCGTATTTCTTTACCGAATTGAGCAATTAACATGATAACATCTTCTTTGTTGTTGTTCTTGTTTGTTATTGGGTAAATCGATTGAAGCCTAATGATATACTATTCTCTGTTTTTGTTGGAGGATCAGCCAGCTTCTTGGTCAAGTTATTTTTCAAACCTGGATTGCTTGCTGGAATCTGAGAGTATCACATTCGAGACATGTGACTTTGGTCTTGTAAACGATGTAGGTGACCAATGATATATTCACCAAAGAGGACAGTGAGTTTCTGGTGAAGCATGGGGCTCTTCGATCAGGGCTGTTGAAACCGGTGGATGTCCACACGCTGCCATACGTGAAGACATCAGTATCAATCTAGGTCCTCTTGAGGAGTTATCAAACTTATTCAAGACTGATTTGCTTCTTTGTGAATCGGGTGGAGGTGCGGTTCAGATTTATATCCCATAGGTTTCTGTTTTCTGAAGGATCAAATGAGATTGAATAGATTTAGTGTTGTGTGTTGCAGATAACTTAGCTGCTAATTTCAGCAGAGAGCTAGCTGACTATATCATCTACATCATCGATGTATCTGCTGGTGATAAAATACCACGTAAAGGTGGTCCTGGCATCACTCAAGCTGATCTTCTGGTAAAATTTATGTCTGTTTAGACTCTTTGCTTGCAGTGATGAAGTCTATATAGTAAGGTGATATAAGCTCTCTTGTGGATTTTTGAAACTGCAGGTGATAAACAAGACAGACCTTGCAGCAGCTGTTGGGGCTGACTTATCTGTCATGGAAAGGGATGCACTACGCATGCGTGATGGAGGGCCATTCGTCTTTGCTCAGGTAGTATGTTTACATCACTTACATAACCCATAGCTTAGTGTTAACAAAAGGAGCCTTTTGTCTGATTACTAAACTATTTTTCCCGGTGAAGCATGGTCGTGGGGTCGAGGAAATTGTCAACCATGTCATGAACTCGTGGGAACAAGCAACCAGGAACAAGCGCCACTAATGGGTTCTTAAGACCCAAAAACTGAATAAAACTCTTAATTACTTATCTCGAACTCGGTTTATGTTATGAAGCTTATGTATCTGTTTGTTGTTGTTGTACTCAAAAGACAGTAAGAGAAATAAGTGTTTTAGAGCATGTGAGACTCATTACATTGTGGTTTTATCACTTTCTTTAGAATCTTTTAGTCTTTTCTTCTGATCTGGGTTTTCTTCTCTCTGTTAACTTTAGCTGTTTGGTTGCAGAAACTCTATATTGCTTAATGTTGAGTTTGGATGTTAATGGTTAATGCTTCTGCTTTTGCTGTCTCTATATTGCTTAATGTTGAGTTTGGATGTTATTGGTTAATGGTTAATGCTTCTGTTGTTTTCTTGGTCTGCCCCTGCAAGCAAGCAAATGTGTGTTTGAAGTCTTTGTTGGTCTTGGTTTGTTGTCTTTGTGTCTGATCTTTTTTTTTTGCAGGTGGAAGAAGAATACATGTGAGACAAGAAGACATGAGAGTAGACACAAGAAGATATGGGAGTAGACACAAGAAGACATGTGACTACTGATCAGTACTCTGATTTGTTTGAAATTTGAATCATGCACAACGCCTTTGTATAACTGTATATCGTAAGTTGTGATTGCATTATATGAGTACACTTGTGACACAAGAAGACACAAATAAATGTATGTATCCGAACCTTAATCATTATGAATGCAAATACAAGTCTTCCAGTAATGCAAATACAAGTCTACATATGTGATTACACAAGAAGACACTTGTGATTCAAATACAAGTACAAATAGTTTTCGCACAACCGGAATCAAACCAAAGTTTACAAGTGGATTTTACGTTTCGTACAGATATGCCTTCAAATTTCGGCAATATGATGAGCATTCGGAAACGAGTTCGTGATAAAACAAAACATCAACAATTGAAAGCTGATTTGGTTGTGAATATATGACAAAAAATTGGAACAAACCAAGATTTCAACTAATCGGTTTTTTCTTGTTTACGATTTGTATTTGTATTTTTTAATATGTTGTTATGTCTTTTTTATTTAAATTTTTATGTTCTTTCATGTTATGAAATTCAATCATTCAACTTAAAAAAAAAAAAAAAAAATTAAGAACCTCAATGAAGTTCTCCAATTGAACAATGAGAAATTAAAGTAGACTAACAAAGGTTCTAAAACTTCCAAATCACTAAATTTATCCCCTAATGTTTTATCCCCTTTCCTTTCTTAAAATCATCAAATCTGGAAACCCTATATACTCTGCCCTTTTCAACAAGAAGGCAATCACAGGTAAATTTCAACTTTTTTTTTTAATTTATCTGTTTGATAAAGTTTTTTTTTGAAAACCGTTTTATTGTTCAGTTTGATTCTCAATTTTTTTTTTATTTCTTAAGTTAGCTTATGTTTGTACGATGATTAGAAGTTAAAGTTAGGGAGATTCGATGGTAAACACTAAACAAGTTAAAGTTAGAGTTAGATAATTCAATGCTAAACAAGTTAAAGTTAGTGTACAGTGTCGAAGATTGAGTTCCATGTTTCGATGATTATCATGTCCATGTTGATTTACTTGTGATATCGATGAGCAGAGAAGTTAATATGATTTCTTTCTTCCTTGCTTTGATCCATCATCACAAGTTTGTTTTTGTAACCACGTTTTTGGTTCTCGATGAACAGATGGGTTCATCATCAACTCCCAATGAAGAAAAAGTTAACCGAGTCACATGAAAATGAAGATGAGTTCATGACTCATGATAGTGATCAAAGAGGCAAAAGGAAACAGAGTGGTTCAGCTGACACTATGTCTTCCGAGGTGAGCCCATGAAAATGAAACCCATCTCTTTCCATATGTATTGTAAAATCCCATGGTAATTAATTATTTTGTCCTCTCTTTTTTATGTGTGGTTGACTCAGTACACTGTTTGTGTTGTGGAGGGTACGTAAACGAGATAGTCCAAAGACAGGTACAAGTATGGGTAGTTTTACCTTTGCTCAATGAAGTCAAAGCCTTTAAGATTGGTGTAAGATCAGTGCTCGGTTCTGAGGATCAGGGCCATGTTTGCATCGATCTGATGTTCCCAGTGATATTGAATGGGGAATCATATTGGGATAAGTATAGGTAAAGCCTTTGGATTTGCCATATTGGTCGATACTCTGCTGGTGTTTTAAAAAAAGAATAATGTGTTACTTGGCTGACTGTTTTTCTTTACATGTGTATATTATCTGTATATGGACATAGAGCTCGACTCATCCTAGCTTTGTATTTTACATATAAATGATCATTGTGTGTGTATGTGAATGCTGTTGTTTCGTAATCTTTTATTTGCGAGTATGATATATCAGTTAAAGTTTTTTTAGTTAAGACCGACCAGTGATGCGTGTGTGTGTTTGTAAGGCTACCGACACCTTTGTTATTGATCATTTTATCTTATTTGTTTGGATTCACATTGTGAATCAGAACGTGAAACAAAATAGCATATCAACGTAAATATCAATACCACAAATTCTCAAGGATTCTGCTAATGAGAAACCATGCTAAATATGAACATGAGTCTCATTCAAATATTTCTGATGTTTTTCTCAGGGTACCTAGAAACAATTTTATCTATCACTCTTCCATAAACTTCTTAACATTTTTCAGATGTCTATATCCATTAGCTAACAACATAGTCAAATCAAATTTTGATAGTTGCATAATTATAACAAATTATATTTTTAAAATCATTCCAGATCATTAGAATTAATGGATCTTGAAAAAACTTAATGAATAATATACAAAATTACTTTTAATAGATTTTTCTACATAGACTCTATATTCATTCTACAAAATAGTAGACTTCCTTTTCAATTTATATATGTAAACTATTATATAGATCTACACTTTGAGTTTAGCTTAGCAATTGCAAAATTCATGGGTTAGTTTCTGTATTTTAAATAGTTTTGATTTTATACGTGTGGACTTCTTTTATAATCTATAGTTTGAAAATTTTAGTATTGCAATTGACCCTAATTGACACAGGATTTGACTTTCAAAAGTAAACTTCAAATACAGTCTACATTTTTAGATTTTTTTTTGGAAGAGATTAGTTTTGCAATTGACCCGAATTGACCAAAGATTTGGCTTTCAAAAGTAGACTTCAAATGCAGTCTACATTTTTAGATTTCTTTTTTGAATAATTTAGTTTTGTAATTAACCAAGTTTGACTTTATACGAGTAGATTTAAATGGAGGTCTATGAATTGGTACAAGTCTACTATCAAATCTGATGGGTTAGTTTTGTGTTTGACCAAAATAAAATAGTAAACTTCATATACCGTTTACTTTTTTTCTTCTAAGATTAGTAGACTGCATATGAAATCTACCGGTCTTTTACATTTTAGTCAAACACAAAAGTAACCTATTCAACGAAGTCAAAGTTTTGGTCAAATGAAAATCTTGCATTTTGTAGACTTCCCGGGAAATTTACATAATGTAAACTTCCGATGAAGTCTACTATAAAAAGTCAAAAGTTCGGTCAAATGAAAAATTTACCTCTTTTACGTAGACTTCTTAGTAAGTCTACCTAATTTTTTTTTCTGTTTTCAAAGATAAAGACGTAGACTTCTAGGAAAGTCTGCGTTACAAAAAAAATAAGTTTGGTCTATTGGAAAACTAAGATGTGTGTGACAAGTAGACCACATCGTAAGTCTATACATATGCGTAGACATACAAACAGTGTACTATTGCGACACAGATCTGAAAAATTACGAAAACCATGTAAATAGTTTTTTCCGGTGTAAAGCTTGTTTTCAATCTTTTCCACCGTCCAAACTCCAAATATGAACAAAAAGAAGCACCTTTGACGGTTTTTTATTGAAAAAACTTGAAAATATGAAGTTTGTGTTTATGAAAATGAAAGTTATAATAGTTTTTAGATAAATACTATTACACAAGTACGATTCTTATCAATGCATTTCAAATCTAATTCGTTAACTAGCTAAATTAACTAAACAATGAAATAATTAATAACAATGTAAAAGAACAATTATGAACGTATGGTAATGACATTGAGTTTTCTGAAAACAATAAAGACCATATATCATTACAAATATTTGGGTAAGCTAATTTTTGTTAAACAAAATCAAAATTTTGTTTCTCATGAAACAGGAGCTGTGTACAAGATTACACGATCATCAGTAATGTTAAAGTTAGTTGTCGCAAGATGAGTTGGAAAGCTACGTCGAAGGTAAACATTCATATCTTGAGTTTTGTTGGATATTGAGACTTATATTTACTTATACTAACCTAAAATACAAGTAATCGAATTCATTCATAACAGAACACTGAAACAAAATTAATACTCGTTTGTGTAAATTTTGTATCGACCTATCTCTTCTTAACTTTTCTTCTTTTTAACTTTCTTGATATGTACATGGTGTTTAGGTAACTTAGTATACAGTAATTTAAATCGGAGTCTGTAATTTAACAATTTGAATTATATTAAAATTATATCATTTTCAATATAATTTTTGACTTAGACTTCAATTGCAGTTTACATTTCACTACAAGAAAACACGTCATTTGCAAGGGAAAAATGCATTGCAATTCCGTTGCAAATCGTCATTTGCGAGCTATTTGCGAGGAAACACATTCCCTTGCAAATCCTTAGTCGCAAATTGAATTCGCTTGCAAAACGCTCGCAAATTTGCAACGGAATGACTTTCGTCGCAAATTTGCAACGAAAAAATAATCGTCGCACTTTGCAACGGAAACGACGTCGCTTGCAAAACACGCGCAAATTTGCGAGGAAATGTTTCCATTGCAGATTTGCAACGGAACCTTTTCCTCGCAAATTTGCGAGGAAAAGGTTCCGTTGCAAATCTGCAATGGAAACATTTCCTCGCAAATTTGCGCGTGTTTTGCAAGCGACGTCGTTTCCGTTGCAAAGTGCGACGATTATTTTTTCGTTGCAAATTTGCGACGAAAGTCATTCCGTTGCAAATTTGCGAGCGTTTTGCAAGCGAATTCAATTTGCGACTAAGGATTTGCAAGGGAATGTGTTTCCTCGCAAATAGCTCGCAAATGACGATTTGCAACGGAATTGCAATGCATTTTTCCCTTGCAAATGA
>NC_027751.1:31750422-31765646 GCF_000695525.1 Brassica oleracea var. oleracea
AAAAAAAACGTGTATTATAAAACCTATCTGTTTTGCAACGAAATTGCAAGGAGAATAATTTGAAATGCACTTCGAATGCAAAATCCTCGCAAATTTGCAACGGTTTTGCGACAAGACTTTTCATCGCAAATTTGCGTCGGCTTTGCGTCGGTTTGTCATATTTCCCTCGCAAACTGGTCGCAAATTTGCGAGGAACTTATTTCGTTGCAAATTTGCAAGCGTTTTGCGAGGGTATTGTTTCTCGTCGCTATTCACTCGTAGTTCCGTTGCAATTTTGCGAGGGAATATTTCTGTTGCAAATTTCTGTTGCAATAGGCATGTTTTCTTGTAGTGTTTATAGATTGTCAGAAAAGTCTACACTTATTAGCTAACAACATAGTCAAACCAAAAATTTGATAATTCCATAATTACACATCTTATCTTTTGGTACTTATTCAAGACAATTATGATTACTTAACACACACTATGTAACAATAAAATCGTAAAAAACCTTAATGAATAGTACACAAATTCACTTTTAATAGAATTTTCTATGTAGACTTCATATGAAGTATACAACATAGTAGACTTTCGTTTCAATCTACTTATGTAGACCATAGACGTCTAATCTTTGGGTTGGTTTTTGCAATGACAAAATTCGCAAATTATTTTTTGCAATGACGTCTAATCTTTGGGTTATTTGAAAAAAGTTGTGATTTATACAAGTAGACTTTATAGGCAGTCTACTTCATAGACAATCTTCATTCTAAAAACGGTTAGTTTTGCAATTGCTAGAATTCACCCAGTATTTGACTTTCAATAGTAGATTTCATATGCAGTGTACATTTTAAATTTTTTAAAAAGTTCAGTTTTGCAATTGACCAAATTTGACTTTCGACGAGTAGATTTCAATGGAAGTCTATCAAGTTTACTCTCCAATTTGGCGGCTTATTTTTGTGTTTGACTAAAATAAAATAGTAGACTTCATATACAGTTTACATTTTTTCCTAAGAATAGTAGAAACATTTATTAATTTTTGGTCAAATTTTTATAATTTTAGTCAAAAACAAAACATGCTTTTGTAGAGTAGGCTTCATAAGAAGTCTAATAAAAGAGTCAAAGTTTTGGTCAAATGCAAAATTGACCTCTTGCAGATTTCCAGTGCAGCCTGCTTGATGCAGACTTTTAAGACTTTCGTTGAAGTCAACTATTAAAAGTCAAAAGTTCGGTCAAATGCAAATCTAACCTCTTAGTTTTTCGTAAGTCTGCCAAAAATAAATTTTGTTCTCAAAGATAAAGACGTAGACTTCTAGTGAAGCTTGCGTCACAAACAATATAAATTTTGTCAATTGCAAAACTAACATATTCGTTGAAAATTAGACCACATAATAAGTCTACACATATACGTAGACATACAAAATAGTCTACTATCGCGAGATCTGAATACTGACGAAAAACTGTTTAAATAGTTACCCTTTTCGGTGTAAGCTCGTTTCCAACCTTTTCCACCGTCCAAATTCCAAATTTGAGCAAAAGAAGTTGTTTTCACCATTCTTTACTGAAGAATCCCGAAATATGAATTTTGTGTCTATGAAAATGAAAGTTATGAAAGTTTTTAGATGAAAGTGGAGAGGAAATGAAGATTTGTTGGTGTAGAATGAGAAAAAAGTAGATAGAAAATGAATGCTTGAACTTTAAGACCTCAAACATAGTTTTTCATGGTGGTTGGAAAAAATTGATAAGAGTGCCATTGTTGTAAATAAGAAGAAATTTTTAGAGTTTTTTTGGTTTTTTTTCGAAAATAAAAGGAATTAAATTATAATAGCATTTTTGTAAATATTGAGAAAAGTTAAGGAGGGCATGGGAAGGTTGTGGTAAATATTGTTGACATTAAAATGATGTTAGTTTTGCATTTGACTTCAATTTTGGGTCATTTTTGTAAAATCACCTTATTTTTAATTCTAATCATATAACTTTTAATCATAAATTCTATAAAATTTCCTTATATATATATATATGTGAATGAATGTACGCGTCCAACACATACCAGCTTCCTAATTTTTTTTTAAAAATCTCGCTTTTGAGCTTCCATTCATTATGATTTCGCGTACCCGCTTTCGATTCCATGTAATTCTTGAAAACACCCTTGAAAACACGGCCAAGACTCTAAAGCATGTATTGCATAACTTACAACTATCTAAGAATTAGCTAACCTAATAAACCAAAACTTTGAATAATTACTAAGTATATATAAATATATATATATATATATATATATAGCCAGAGTAATGAAATTTTGCAATATTTTCGCCGTACTCACTTGAATATATGCATGCATTCAATTGGTGAACCAATCATGAGAATGGAACAAAGTTTAGTAAATATAGTACAATGTTGACACAGAAATTGGATCGCTAATGCGCTGCAGCAATTTTTTGTTCAGGTTCTTCTTTCTGTTGAACTTAACCTCAACTACACTTCTGAATCTCTATAAACACCCCGTTATGCCACACGAGCCTGATGCTAATTGATCTAGAACAATCCAGAAAAAGATCTTGGTGCCGTTGGATATATCTCTCTCATATTTCACGTACATCTAGCTTTGTTAAATATATAAGTATATTCTGAGAGCTATTCATGTTTCAATTTGAGAGGTTGAATCAGTCCAGGAGGAAAAATTGTTTTCCAAATTTGTGTTTCATTTTCGGGAAACAGTTTTCTGAGGTGATTTTTTGGCAAACCAGAGAGAACTAGATATCTTGTAAGGTGTTTTTAGAAATGAGAACTAGATACTCCTTCCGTTTCTGAATAAGTGTCACTTTGATATTTTTCACACAGACTAATAAATTAATGAAAATATATGTAAGTTGTCATTAATTACATCTTTCTCACCAATAGTATTTGAGATAAATAAAATTATTTATAAAACCAATGCAGTTTACAATTAATTTTTAGCTGAAAGTAAGTATAATTTGCATTGAAATTGTAAAGTGACATTTTTTGTGTAACAAAAAAAAACTAGAATGACACTTATTATGAAACAGAGGGAGTATCTAGTAAGCTGTTTTTAGAAATAATATATTGCAGTGAACTAATTGAAACAACGGTTTTTTATTATAATTTATGAGTTTCAAGATGGGGTTTTGGGAGAGAGTTTGGAGTTAGTCTGTGATAATTGATTGTTCTAGAAAACACTAAATGCAAGGATACGCTGGATTAAACATCACTGCAGTCAAAGATTAGTTAAGAATCCGAATGCACATTATTTTTTATTACTTGGATAATTCTTACAAATTCAATGATACAAAATGAAAAAAAAAAGGTGAAAGTATTTATAGACTCCAGAATATAAAAAAATTTCTCAAATATTTTAATCATAATTAGCTAGACAATTCTATAAAATATATAGATTTTTTACCTTAAAGAAATATAAGATTTCTGGTGCACAGAAAAAAAAAAAAAAAAAAAAAAGGAAATAGAAGATTTCTTTAGAAATTGGCTTAAGTTTGGACCAACACATGATTTTAAGTTTGGACCAACACATGATTACTGAATTGTTAACCCAATAATGTTATCCAAATCAAATTTACTTTTCAACAGTGTTCTTATAGAGTAAAAGTCGTCTTGATGTCTAGTTACTCTGGTTATTATGCGTTAATTATTAGCGCTAGTTACTCTATTTATGATGTGACACAGCCTTTGACTTCTTCTTTCTTTCACTTATTCTCCTTCAGTCAAAAGATACAATTCTAAAATCTTAAAAAACTCAAGTGGTTAAGAGCATGAGAGCATGATTATTGCAGTTTCTTAAGAGGGTTTTTAAACAAATGACATCATTTAATTAAATCAAAATTAAATGAAACTGCAATAACCGATCCTTAATATGGGTTTTTGGTGACCGATCATTAAGCTTTGAAAGATCACACGTGTCATTTAACCATCAATTTTATTTTTTTTTTTTTTTTTTTTCTCTCTCTTTTCTTTTTCTCGGTTATTGTTCGTCTTCTCGTCTTCTTCAGAATCTTCTCTACGGATTTCATGATGGGAGGTTCTGCAGCCATTGTCGCCAAATCCGCAGCTGCTCCAATCGAAAGGGTGAAGATTTTACTCCAAAACCAAGGCGAAATGATCAAAACAGGACATCTCACAAGATCCTACACCGGTCTAGGTAACTGCTTCGTCAGAATCGTCAGAGAAGAAGGTGTTTTATCCTTCTGGAGAGGACATCTCACAAGACCCTACACAGGTTTGATTAAAAGAGAGAGCTTAATCTTTAGACACTTTTGAGTATTGTTTTGTGTGTTAAGAGACTCTTTTAAATTCCTCTTAGACTTCCAACTTTTCCTTTAAAGGTTACTTCAAGACCCGTCTCAGATGTTCTAAAGAGAAGGACGGCTACTTGAAGTGGTTCGCTGGAAACGTAGCCTCTGGAAGCGCTGCTGGAGCTACAACGTCGTTGTTTTTGTATCATCTTGATTACGCAAGGACTCGTTTAGGCACTGATGCGAAAGAATGTTCAGTTAGCGGCAGGAGACAGTTTAAAGGGATGCTCGATGTGTACCGCAAAACTCTCTCAAGTGACGGTGTTAAAGGCCTTTGCTTTGGCGTGTCGATACTAGGGATCACTCTTTACCGGGGGATGTATTTTGGAATGTATGATACTATCAAACCCATTGTTTTAGTTGGTTCCTTAGAGGTATGTTATCATTGCTTAATCTAAGAGTAAGAGTAAACAGTGGTTATAAATGGTTGCTTTGAGTTTGTGACAGGAAAACTTCTTGGCTAGCTTTTTGTTAGGTTGGAGCATTACTACCTCTGCAGGCGTCATTGCTTACCCTTTTGACACAATTAGGAGGAGAATGATGCTTACATCAGGACAGCCTGTTAAATACAGGAATGCCATGCACGCATTGAGAGAGATAATGAAGTATGAAGGGCTCTTTGCGCTGTATAGAGGAGTTACTGCCAACATGCTTCTTGGTGTAGCAGGAGCAAGAGTGCTTGCGGGGTATGATCAGCTTCACCGTATTTCTTATAAGCATTGGCTTCAGTAGTCTCACTTGCATTCCAATGTGTTGTGTTTATTAACAGAATCATTTTTAAACAATTGAGGATAGGGAAAAATTGTTGGTAATTCTTGTGCAGATACATTTGTTATTTTAATAATCCATTGAAGAATGAGAATTTATTTCAAAGATTTTGATGATACAAACACAAAATAAAGGATGAAAAGCTTGCAGTTTGGTGTTCTTAAGCGAGAAGCCAGAAGTTTTTGTGGCGTTTGGTGGTGATTAAGTAACCACCATGCTTGCGCTTCTTTGGTTTAACAGCTATGGTCATGCAAGAAGCGTTTTCGAGACAGTATTTGAGAACACCGGCATGTCCACGGCGTCTCTTCCAAGCCCATCTCTTCAGTAGCCTCCATACAGGAGGTTTCTTCTCTTGTCCAACTACTAAAAGAGTCACTTGTTGTTTCTTTGCTTCTTCAACGATCTTTGCTCCTTTCTTTTTGTCTTTTCCTTCTAGCCTCCTTATCTGCACTTCTATTCTGTCATTATATACACAAATCTAACACTATCTCTAACTCCTCATATATATAACAAACAATGGAGAGTGAAACTCACCCCTGTTCGTTTTGTTTGGGACGGTTTCTTCAGAGTGTGGACTAGTTCATCAGTTTTCACCTCGCGTTTTCGGTTCTTCCTTTTGCCTAAAACCAAAAATTTAATAAGCCAAAACAAACGAACATTAAACAAGAAGATGAATATAAGAAGAAGAAGAAGAACCTGTCCCAAACAAGATAAAGTCAAAATTGAGAAGATTATTAGAGCATGTATCATACTCCATAATATGATAGTAGAAGACGAACGAGTTGGATACACTCAATTTGATGTTTCCGAGTTCCAACAAGGAGAAGACAACGGAAGTTCAGATGTGGATCTCACTTATTCTACAAATATCTCTACAAACATCGTCAATATGATGGGTGTTCGAATTAGAATTTGTGATAGACAAATGCATCAACAACTGAAAGCTTATTTGGTTGAACATATATGGCGTAAATTTGGACGTGATGAAGACAACAACTGAGCTCGGATGCTTCTTTCAAATTATTCTCGTTTATTTTATTAATCTTTGTTTTAATTTTTTTATTTTAAAATCTATTTTGAAAATGTTATCTTTTAATATGTTTTATTTAATAAATAAATTTTATCTTTAATAAAACAATGTTTAATACTTTTTTTTAAGAACCCTTTATTAAGAAACTACCATTAGAGCAAAAAATCTAATAGTTTCTTAACTAGAGTTCTCAAGTACATTTATTTACTTAAATAAACATCAAGAAACCCTAATAAGGTTTCTTGGGTTAATCATGCTCGTTTACGCTGGGTGCATCGACGTCAATAGGTGTTGCAAAATAACAAATAGAATAGATAACTTATGTCGGACATTCCTTTAATAATCAACAAGAGCTTGATCATTACAAGAAAATAAACCATGCAACCATTTTCTTAAAGACCTTATTAATTAAGGAGCAACTAAGAAACTTAAGCTTTTGTACAAGTGACTTGAACAAAGAACTTAGCCTCTTTTTTGCAGTGACTTGTACCAAACATCTCGTCCGACACCTTAAACACACACTGGTGTTTTCCAAGACAATTCTGCATAAATTATATTTCACATTAATGTTCATTGCGATATTTACTGTTCACTGATCCACAAAATATATCGTTAATTTTTGCTAACCTTTTTGGCGACTTCCATAGTAGTTTTTGCACCGCAATTTCCGTGTCTATAATGTTCACACTTACCCGAAGGATTTCCATAATCAGCAAAATTGATCCTTGTAAAAACTTCTTTAGATTTATTGCAAGAAATCATCCATGGAATGTCCATATTAGATTCTGTACACATAATATATTTGTTGCCCATGTCTGTGCCCCATTCAGTGGAAGTACTTTGAGATTCAAAGAAACTGTCGGTTTTGTTGCCGCTTGTATCATTAGAAATACTCATATTGGAAGCTAAACCAAACGCAGAGGAATAAGATAGAACCAGAAGCAAGATGTAGCCTCGACGACAGCTGTGTGTAGTATCCATTTTGTTGTCTTCGTAATCAAAAGTAAAAAAAGAATGTATTAAGCACTACTTATGAAAGTAGTTATATATAGTTTAACTTGGATTAATTTGCAACGGGAAATTCGTCTGTTGGTGTGGCCATGCAGATTTCTCTCAGTTTACCGCTCTATTTTCAATTCTCTTTTTTTTTTCTTTGTTTTTGGGGGTGGGGAATAACATTCCTTTGACTTTTCCACGGTGACTTGGTAATAGATTTTTTATTTTGGGTGAAAAAATATTTTAGGTCCATTTTAAATTTATAAAATCACATTTAAAACGCATATATGTTTATTGAAAGCCAAAATATTTAAATTAAAGTTTAATTCTAGAAACTAGTTTACATAATGTTTTAATTCAAATAATATCATCTACCTATAGATATAATCCAAATGTCAACCCTAATTTTGGCAATTTTGCACTTTCTAGTCTGGGTTGGTGAAAGTCATAAATTTTAGAATTTTTGTGAGATTAAGGTTTTGTGAAGTGTGGTAACAAAATGATCATTTGTACTACAGGTTTCGTGCTCTAGAACCACATACAGGATAACACATGCACATGATGAGGTAAATAACAAAAAAAAAATCAATGAAGGTGAGCTTTAACCTTATAATCATTTCTTTTATATTAATGTAAAGGTATTTCAAACCAATGTAAGAATCCAAACTAATCTTTAAATAGAGGTGGAACTCATGGATAGACTCTATTCATCACACAATTCAACTTGGTACACAAATAATAGTTAACTAGCTAAATTAACTAAACAACGAAACAATAAATAACAATGTAAAAGAACAATTATGAACGTATGGTAATGAAATTAAGTTTTCTGAAAACAAAAAGACCATATATTATTACAAAAATTTGGGTAAGCTAATTTTTGTTAAACAAAATCAAAATCTTGTTTCTCTTGAAAACAGGAGCTGTGAACAAAGATTACTCGGATCATGAGTATTGCTAAAGTTAGTTGTCGCAAGATGAGTTGGAAAGCTACGTCGAAAGTAAACATTGTGTTGGATATTGACACTTATATTTACTTATATTAAACTATAAAAATACAAGTAATCGAATTCATTCATAACAAAACACTGAAACAAAACTACTCGTTTGTGCGAAGATTGTATCGAGCTCTCTTAACTTTCCTGATTAAATTGGTACACATAGTAATTTTAATTGGAGTCTGTGATTTAACAATTTGAATTAGTATTGTTGTTGTTATTATTTTATAACCGACCACAACTACTTGCTTATACGTTAAGTCAAAAGGCGCCGTTGCATGAAGAGATCACGTGGCATGGTTCCTGAGTTCAGCTATCTTCTCAGATACGTGTCGCCGCACAAGGCTACTTGTAAGATAAAAAAGGCAAAAAATGAGATCAGTAAACTACACGTGGCAGTTATAAATCTACGGAGAGCATTGCATGGCATCTCAATAGAACCAAGCTGCTTGCTATAAAACCAACGAAGCAGCTCTAAGTAGACAATTAACAAGATAAATAAATTGAAAGAAAAGCAAGCATTCATCATAAGCTTTCTTGTGTTTCAAGCAAAAAAAAAAAAAAAACCAAACAAATCATGGCGTCAGGACAACGAGAGGCAGAGAAAGCAGCCAAGGCGGAGAGAGCTGAGGCCGCGGCGAGGCTCGCGGCTGACGACTTGAGAGACGTCAACGAAGGAGGTGTAACGTATAAGGTGACTGAGAAGACAACAACAACTGAGCATCCTTCGGCGGTGGTGGAGGAAACTGAAAGACCCGGGATTATAGGCTCAGTGATGAAGGCGGTGCAGGGAACTAAAGATGCGGTGATTGGTAAAAGCCACGATGCTGCAGAGTCGACGAAGGAGGGATCCGAGGTTGCATCGGGGAAGGCAGGGGAGGTGAAAGACGCCACCGCAGAAAAGGCCGGAGAGGTTAAAGATAGGACTGCTAATAAGACAAAGGAGACAGCAGATTACACTGCTGAGAAGGCGAAAGAGGCTAAGGACAAGACAGCTGAGAAGGTGGGGGAGTATAAAGACTACACCGCAGAGAAGGCTAAAGAGGCCAAGGATAGAACAGCTGAGAAGACAAAGGAAACTGCGGATTACACCGCAGATAAAGCAAAGGAAGCAAAAGACAAGACCGCTGAGAAGGTGGGCGAGTATAAAGACTACACGGCAGATAAGGCGAGAGAGGCGGCTGAGAAGGTAGGCGAGTATAAAGACTACACTGCGGAGAAGGCTAAAGAAGCCAAAGATAAAACAGCTGAGAAGACAAAGGAAACAGCGGGTTACACGGCAGATAAGGCAAAAGAAGCAAAAGATAAGACGCCTGAGAAATTGGGCGAGTATAAGGACTATACGGCGGAGAAGGCAACAGAAGGTAAAGATGCTGGAGTGAGCAAGATTGGTGAACTGAAGGATAGTGCTGTGGATACGGCGAAGAGGGCCATGGGATTCTTGTCGGGCAAGACAGAGGAAACAAAACAAAAAACCGTTGAGACTAAAGAAACCGCCAAGGTAATTAGCTTAGCTCTTTCTATGTCCAAGATATATACTAAAAAAATATTTTGGTGTTGATTAATAGGAGAAAATGAACGAGGCAGGAGAAGAAGCTAGGCGTAAAATGGAAGAGATGAGACTTGAGGGTAAAGAACTTGAAGAGGAGGCTTCTAAGAAGACCCAAGAGAGAACCGAATCAGCCGCTGATAAAGCTCGTGAGACTAAAGACTCAGTCTCTCAAAGGTATGGAGATTGCAAGGACGGAATGGTCTTAATATATAGTGGCGGAAGCCTTCATTTTTTTTAATTGTTTTGTAGAGGTGAAGAAGGGAGAGGGACGATAATGGGTGCATTAGGGAACATGACAGGAGCGATAAAGAGCAAGCTGACAGGTACGACACCCTCTGGTGATGACGATCTCTCGGGGAAGACGACTGTGACAGTTGACGTAGTAGAAGACACGAGGCCTGGACAAGTTGCGACGAAGCTGAAAGCAGCGGATCAGATGACTGGTCAAACTTTTAACGACGTTGGAGAGATGGATGAAGAGGATAGGAAGGTTAATGTCACGGTGGGAGATAAAGGGAAGCTGTAATAAAGCAAAACAGGAAGAAAAGCTCTGCGGTTTATACCTTTATGCTTTGAACTTTGTTTTTCTTTGTGTTCTGGTCAATGTCTTCAAGTCTTGTCTTGTAAAATAATAAACAGCTTCTGTTTCTTATAAGTACACAAACGGTATATCAATCTGCACATGTGAAGTAGTCGAGAGCTCACTATAATTACGGTTTGGATTCTGAGGATGATATGGCAACGTTTCTCATTTTAATTTCCACAGTTTCTTGCTCCTCGTTCTCTCTCTTATTTCTCTCTGTATCGAGCTTTGCTTCAGGTTTGGGTGAAGGAGAAGGTTGTAGAGAGCGATGACCAGAGTTGATCCAGGAATGTAAGAGACACTGAGCTCATAGGCCAGAAACGGAGTCTTCTGATGTGTCCAAGATCACCGTGCCTGTTGAATAGATCTCTGGAGTAACGGCCTCCTAAAGCTATCTGCAAGACACAACAGAGAAAGAGTTGGAGTTTAGACGGTCTAGAATGGTTGGAAGTAGTTCAACAAAAGCCTGCTAATGATTCTATTACCTTGCGTGGCATCATTCCTAGAAGCTCCATCATCAAAGGCAAGTGCTCCTGTTAGACGCAACAAGTGAATTAGCTCACAAGCAACAGCATATAGCTACAATAATGTATTCAAAAATACGGTCTACGACGGCAGCTAACCGTACTGTTTATTCAAAAATACGGTCTACGACACTGTTTTTATATTATACAGTGTTTTATGCGGATTTATATAATTTTGACGAATAATAGCGTTTAGGCGGATATTACGCGGACTCCTAGGTGGATTTTAAACATTAATATTTTAAAAAATAAACTATTAATATTATTATTATATTTTATTAATGTTATTATTTATATTATTTTTACTTATTTTATGTATTTATATGATTGTAGATATTAGTATAATTGTTGCAAAATAATTTAAATTTATCATTTTTATATATTTAAAATGGCTTTAATTTTTATAATTTAAAACTATTTATATATGTTAAACTATATACTTATACATAAAAGTGGAATTGAAATATATTTATATTTAGTTTTTTCAAAAATAATATATATATATATATATATATGTTAATCTTATACTTATATTTCGTGTAAAAGTATATATCCGTATATACCTTGTTTAGGCGTCCGCCTATACGGCTAGACACTATACAGTCATCTAACGCGTAATGAACGCCTAGTGTATTTTAAAACACTGGAATCAAGAAACCAAACCACAGTTACCTCATCTCTATCATAGTTGTCTCCGCTATGGGGATCGAACAGTACATCTCCAGTGGCAAGTTCAAAACATATACACGTAAACGACCAGAATCAGCCGATGTGGTATACTTAGATCCAGTGTTCTAAAACGCGATAGGCATTCATTACGCGTGAGATGACTGTATAGCACATAGCCGTATAGGCGGACGCCTAAACGAGTTATATACGGATATATACTTTTACATGAAATATAAGTATACGATTAATATATATACATTATTTCTGAAAAAACTGAACATAAATATATTTTAAATCCACTTTTATGTATAACTATATAGTTTTACATATATAAATAGTTTTAAATTATAAAAATTAAAGCCATTTTAAATATATAAATATGATAAATTTAAAATTATTTTGTAACAATTATACTAATATCTACAATCATATAAATACATAAAATAAGTAAAAGTAATATAAATAATAACATTAATAAAATAAAATAATAATATTAACATTTTATTTTTTCTGAATATTAATGATTAAAATCCGCTTAAGCGTCCGCGTAGACCGCATAATGTCCGCCTAAACGCTATTATTCGCTCGAATTATATAAATTCGCATAAAACACTGTATAATATAAAAACAGTACGGTTGGCTACTGTATAGCGTCTAAACGCCGCCTAGGCGGACACCTATACCGTATTTTAGAACACTGCTTAGATCCAAGGATTACTTACGGACCCCTCTACTGTCTCGCTTGAATGTTGCTTGTGAACTGTTTGTAAGTCCAACACGCGTTTCCAAAGTCAACAAGTTTACACTTCTACTCGATCAAATGCCACACGGTCACTTCTACTCGATCGACTCCCTTTCTTACCTCCTTGCTTCACTTCTAATCCACTAGATGCAGAAGTAGAAGGACAGTCTTCTTCACTCGAGTTTAGTGGTTTTCCATTAACAGCTGATCCCACTCCATGAGCTTTGTCATATTCAATAATGCTCTTCGCACATCTTTCTTTTGATTCTTGACGAAGTCTCCATTGGAGTCAACTGTTTTATCCTTATTACTAGGGAGAACAAGAGTCACACCTGACTTCCTAGGAACTTTAGATGGACCAATCATTGATGGTACCAAAACATTCTCAGGCTTCAGATCAGAGTGTACAACAGAAAGCTCTCTTTGCAAGTAGTCTAACCAAAACCAACATGTGATAACAAATCTCCTTAACCATATGAATATCCAAGCCACGGTAGTCAGAATGGAATACTTAATGAGAATCAACAAATTATCCCCCAAGTATTCGAAAACCATACATATATGCTGCCCTTCAGCACCAGTAGAGGGTGGTATTTTAATTGACGGGAAATTTAGCAAAAATGAACAAAACAACTATACTCTTGACTCCTTAGAATTAAAACCAAAATCATTGTTCATATAGTATAAACAATAATGAAAATTCAGTTTTGTCTTTTTCTTTAAAATACAGTTAATAAAATTAACATTTTACTTTAATGAAATAAAAAATAAAAACTAAAAACTAAGAAGTAAAAAAAAAAACAGAACTCTATCTTCGTCTCCTACTCTTCTTTCTCAAACAGACGGACCTATTTCTCTGGCCCGTCTAAGTTCGTCTGAAAGCTTCAACTCGTTGTGTCACATCTCTCTGTCGTCCTCCTTCTTTTATTTTTCCTCTTTGAAAACCACCGATTACAATCACTTTGTAATCTCCGCCGATTATAATCGGAGTTGTTCAATCTTCTTAGTTCTTTCTTAGGGTTTTGATTTGGGGGATATTTAGGTTTGAGCTTCGATTTGTCTTGACTATCTGTTTCTGTGTCTAGGGTTTTGATTTTGGCCATTACCTTGCAAGACGAAAAATGGAAGCAAGAAAGGACAAGGAGACCGACACTTGGACACGGTTGAAAAACATAAGAAACTCAGTGACCGATTCAAACTTCTTATGCCCACAGAGAAAGACACCACATGACAGGAGTAAAGAAAAATTGGTGCCTGATACACTGCCTTCTGCAAAAATAAACAACAAAGCAAGGCACCACGGAAAAGAGGTAAGGAGCTTCGAAGACTAGCGAGGATCCGACCCCACACAAACTTCATTTCTAAGAACTAGAGAGTGGTCCATTTAACACTACGATAGAAAACCAAGTGGTGGTAGCCTAGTGGCAATTTTTTGGGGCTTGGTGTGTACCCACATCAGTCCTGAGTTCGATTCCCCCCTGGGAACTAAATTATCATCACTTGGCCAGTTTGAGCTTGGGCTTCGGCCCAAGTGGTTTACATGGTAGATCGTAACAGATGATCGGTTCACCTATTGGCATTAGTCGGAAGGTATTTCAAACTCGGGTTAGGCAGTGTGGTAGCCAGTCTACTTTGTAGCACTAAGTGTGTTCCTCCCGAGGCCGACCGGATCAGCCGATAGAGTTTATCAAAAAAAAAAACACTACCATAGAAGAAGCTGGTGACAGATCGGAGCCGCAAACGAGTTAAAACAAACCCGTGAAGAACACAAACCAATACATGCGCAAGTCCGGTTTGAGTTCACCATACGCCAGAGCCATAGAACGGAGGAGACAAGGAACGGAGAGGATGAACGGAGCTGATGACCCCGGAGCATTATACATCTCCACACGCCAGACCAAAACCGGAGATCCTCATGCGCCAATGAGGAGTTGTACTTGTTTGTAACCAGTAATATGAAACTCTTAATCTTTTTCTATGGAAAACAAAGAAAATATTGACTTTTAAGTTATAGCCACCACAAACCACATACTCTTCACACGTGAAATTTTTTAACTTCAAAGGTCATTCTCACCAACAATTCAGTCTCATCTATTTGAACTCAGACAAAGAAAATTATAAAAATAAAGCGTGACCTGCGAGTTAAAGATAAAGGCCGATACGTGTGAACAAATTGGCCAAGAGCACCATCATGTGGCGGAGGGAGAGAAGGAGGAAGGGGGGCAGCTGCCACCTATGAAATATTCAAATCATTTTTATTTTCATTAGGTGATTTTCTCGTGCTTATGCACGGATATAAATATTTCTAAAATAAATATATTATAATAATTAATTGCTACTTACTTTTAATTTCAAATTAATTTATAATTTATATGCATCATTTATATTAATAATATTATATTACTTTAATTATACATATGATTTTATATATGTTATATCTAATCAGTTTTGTTTTTTTTTCAGCCAATTTGGTTATCATTCGGGTAAATTGGATTGCATCTATGAATTCAATTGTAATATTTTTTATTGTATATATTAAAACTTTGATTAATTTCTTATTTGCATTTAGGTAGTTGTTGTCTTAGATATGTAAATATATTTTATGAAGATTATGTATAACTTAAAATATATTGTGATTAGAATAAAATATAAAATAAACTAAAATGTCTGATTCCAAATTAAATAAATTAATATAACGAAAAGATAATGTTCTGAAGTCTCATGCATATATATAAATTTTACAAAATAACTAAATTGTAACAATTGGTTAATATTTTATTTTCATTTTTAATATGTTTTGAGTTGTCCTATGATTTATATTTATAAAATAAATTACAATTTTTATAAAATTATATATTCTTATCGTAGTTAATCTATGATTTTAGATATAAAATTATATATTCTTTCAAATTCAAAATGAAGTATTATTATTTTTTATTATAATTAAGTCAAATGTGCATGTATTTTCATAATATTTATCAAATTATATGTTGATATTTTTTTAAAAAATATTAGAAAATAAAGTGATGATCAATAGGAAGTTACATGCGTAAGTAGCTGA